>NC_053140.1:14630240-14962980 GCF_016808335.1 Panicum virgatum
GTCAATATCGTACGTTTGGTGCTTTGTTTTGGATGAATTCGATTTTCCCTTGTCGATTCATGAGCACGAGTTGATGGTGTGGTTCTTGACGATTTTGTGACTCCTTGTGGTGTTCCTAATCCATCTTGCCTAGCCCTAAAACCCTCAGATTCACGAGCTCCTTCGAATTGAAGTTTTGGCGTTCTTGAGAAAACCCCAATCTTGCTTAGGATTTCGTCGATTTCTCCCAAACCATGGAGTAATTCATCGATTCCTTCCGTGGACGTGTTCACAAGTCCTTTGTGATCATGACTACGAAATTTGGTGAGATTTAGACTTGATTTGGTCACTCGATCATCGAATTTTCGAAAGAACGCAGGCTGGAAAGCTTTTCTGGATTCTGTTTCATCTAGCACCGGATGAACCGATGCTTTGAAATTGTATGTGTCGAATCAACCGGTGTATAAGTCTTTCCCATGTTAGGGTTTTTGGCATGTCATCTGGTTGCACTGGTGCATCCACTCCCTAGAGCATCGATTCAACCGGTGAGTGCTCATCTGCTGCTGCTTTGCCCGTTCAACCGACGTATGGAAATTTGTTGACATCGGTTTAGCCGGGCTCTGTGCGATTGGTTTTGCAGTCTCTCTGGACAACTGCACCGGCGTTGTTGTTTGATTTTGTCGGATCATCCGGTGTGTAACACCGGTTGAACCGACGTTGTTCAAAGACATCCGTCGGATCAACCGGTGCTCACTTTCTCTCTGCTGCCGGCTCTGCTCATCGGTTGGACCGACGCTGTTCAAATCAGTGCGTCGGATTAACCGGTGAGTTATACCGTGCGTTCTCTTCTGCTGCTTCTTGTGCTATTTTACGTGATTGATTCCGCTATCGTCCTAGTTTGTTCCTAGGGTTGTTTTGTGTTGGTTTAGCTTTTCAATAGCTACTCCATACTTCAACTAGGACTCGAGGATTTGGGTGTACACTTGGGACTAAGCCTATCTTTCCGATTGCAATTAATTTCAATCAGCTCCCATTCACACCCCCCCTCTGGTCGCCCTTTCGGTTCCTCAATTGGTATCAGAGCTTGGTTGAGGTTTTCAATACCCTAACCGGTTCGAAAATCACTTGGCGACCATGGCGAGTCTTGGTAAGATTCCAGTGTTTACCGGCGAGGACTATGCTTATTGGAAGGTTCGCATACGTGCCTTCTTGCAAAGCATGGGAGCCGAGGTCTGGGATATCACCAAGAACCAGGCTTACGAGGTGCTTGCTGTTCAGACTTCACCACTTCAGGTGTCCGAGCACGAGGCTAACGCCAAGGCTATCAATGCCTTGTTCGCTGGCGTTTCTCGTGCGGAGTTCTCATGCGTCCAGGGTTTTCAGGAAGCCCACAAAGTTTGGACGTGCCTTGCGAACTACCACGAGAGCACACCTCAAGTGAAGGCTAGACTGTTCGAGACTCACCGGCGTGAATACGAGAATTTCACACAGGGACCGGGTGAGAGCATTGGCGACATGTTCAGTCGGTTTCAATCGATTGTGAACAAAGTCAATGCGAACAGATCTGCTGATGTCCTTGAGTACACAGAACATGAGAAGGCCCTCAAGTTGCTCTACGCACTTGACCGCTCTGTGTGGGATCTCAAGGTGAACACGATCATCGAGTCTGCAGGCTATGAGACTCTAACCGTGAATGAGCTTTTCAGCAAGCTCAAGGCCACGGAGATGGATAACCAGACACGAGCCAAGCTCAATGGTGCCCCTCCTTCCAAGAGCATCGCTCTTGTGACTGGCCCAGGTGGATCGAGCTCTAACGCTAACTCTGCTCTTGGCTTTTCTCTTGCCTCTCTGCCCTCTGTTACAGATGAGCAGCTAGAGATGCTGGGCGACGACGACTTGTGCCTTCTCATCAGCGTGTCTACCACAACCGGTAGAGGCAGAAGAACCCCGGGTGCTACCACTGCGGTGATCTGAACCACTTTATCGCCGAGTGCCCCAAGAAGTCCGGCGGTGGCCAGAACAACAACCCCGACTACTACTGCCACCGCGACCGCAACGAGGGAGGCTCCAACAAGGAGCGTCGGCACCACAAGCACCGCAGTCGTGACCGGCGAGGATGCTTCGACAAGGAGTCGCTCAAGAAGCGCTTCCAGTACAAGGCCAAGAAGCGGGAGAAGGTTTTCCTGGCGCAGCTCAGCGATCTCGACAAGAGCTCCGACACCGACCACACTTCTTCACCGACCTCTGACAACGACGACAAGAAGAAGAAGAAACGGGACAAGGATGCCACCGGCTTCATCGGTCTTTGCTTGTCGGCCGGTCGGCGCAAGGGCATCTGCACCATGGAGGGTGAAGCAAATGGTGACCGTGCGTCTTCGGGTGAACATGCTACACCGACGCACGTCGACTCTTCTCCTGAATCCGAGAGTGATTCATAGGTAAACTCCACAATCGACCTCCTTGATACTGAGGCTATAGAGTTGTACGCCGCTCTCGACAACCAGAAGAGGCTGCTTAAGGAAGCAGCTAGAGAGCGTAGAAAGCTTAGGGCTGAGCTGGCTTGTGCTAGGGAGAAATCTAGTGAGGATGAGTGCGCTGGCTGCATATCTCACATGAATGATCTTGTTGCTCTCCATGCCAAGCATGATGAGAACGTCGCGAACTTGCCAAGGCCTCGCTTTCTGACGTGTCTCACGAGCTTGCCAAGGCCAAGCATGAGCTTGAACTGGTTAAGGACGCTCCCATTGTTAGTGATGTGATTAAATGCGATGAGTGTCCTATCTTTAAGTCTGATCTAGCTTCTTTGCAGTCCAAGTTTGCCACTGTTGTTTGTGAACTAGAGGAGCTTAGATCTAGGACTGTTCTGCTTGGTGCCTGTAAGCTTTGTCCCATGCTTAGGTCGGAGCTAGATGAGAAGAACGCCCTGATTAAGTCTTTAGGGAAGACTAAGGTCGGGGAGTCTAGCCCACCTATTGATTGTCATGTTTGCCCTGGTTTGATATCTGATTTGGATAATCTTGCGGTAGAGAAAGCCAACTTGGAAAATGAGAATACCTATCTTAGGGCGATTCTTAGTTGGGTTTCTGCTAGTGAGCCGCAGTTGGACATGATGATCAAGCAGTTCAAGCGTGGTGATGGGTTTGGGGTCGGTTACACATACACGAAGTCAGACTTTGACAAGTTGTAGGGTAAGATCGGCAAGGCTGCTGGAGCTCCAAGTGCTCTGAACACTGCTAGCACGAGCACACATCCTTCACTTGTTGACCCCGTGGATGGTGTGCTTAAGGAACCATCAAAAGCACCTCCACAGAAGCAGGTTTGGGTTCCAAAGCCCAATGAGCTGAGGAATCCCCTCGATACTCTCCCTACTACCACAGCCCAGGTTGCCCAGAAGAAGGGGGCTGCTCTTCCCCGTCCGCAGGCGAGGCCACCACCTCCCAAGAGAGAGGTGAGGTACCACTGCGAGTACTGTGACAGAGAAGGTCACCTGGAGGAGTTTTGCTTCAGGAGGAAGCGGGCTGTGAGGCGTGAGCAGGAGAGACGCAACCCGGACATGTACTCTGCTCGGGTGCATGGTCCTCCTCGGCGTGGTGGTAGGCAAGATGCTAGGGTGCGCCGTGTAGGTGGAGGACAGGGAGACGGTGGGGGTTACCATGCTCCAACGGGTGGTCGTTTTTTGCTGGTCGTGTTCCTGGTCGTCCTCAGTACGGCTATGGACCACGGGACCGAGGCTTTGGAGGAGGTTATGATGCACCACGCTCTCCTCGCGGTGGTGGTCGTCAGCCTCGCGGTAGACGGGACATGGGATACGTTTTGCCTGAGTTTGCTAACCCTTCTGTAGAGCAAATGGCTCAACACTGGTTTGCTTCACACTTTGCTAACCCCAGTGTTGAGACATTTGCTCACCCTTTGTCTCACTACTGATGTGCAGGTCGTAGGCTTGGAGAACATGTGGATCATGGACTCCGGTTGTTCGCGCCATATGACCGGGAATGACAAATGGTTCTCCAGCCTCACCCAACGCACCACAAAGAATACATCATATTTGGGGATAATGGTAAGGGCAAGGTACGTGGTGTTGGCGCTATTAGAGTTTCTGATCGCTTTACCCTGAGAGAGGTTGCTTTGGTTTCGAATCTTGACTTTAATTTGCTCTCTGTTTCGCAACTTCTTGATGAGGGGTTTGAAGTTCGCTTCAAGGAGGGTTGTTCTCGAGTTTTGGATTCCAGAGGAGACCTGGTTTGCCGGATCATTCCTCGTGACCGAATTTTCTTGGTCGATTTCTCTAGAATTCCTTTTGGCCCTTCTCGTTGCTTGTTGGCTGGTCCTTCTTCCGATCTGTGGAAGTGGCATAGGAGACTTGGATATTTGAGCTTCGACTTGTTGTCTAGACTTAGCTCACTTGGCCTAATCCGAGGATTGCCCAAATTGAAGTGTGAAAAGGACCTTGTTTGCCATCCGTGTCGCCATGGGAAGATGATTGCTACTTCTCATCCGCCTGTTAATCAGGTGATGACCACTCACCCTGGAGAGTTGCTACACATGGACACAGTCGGTCCTTCTCGGGTGATGTCAGTTGGTGGGAAGTGGTACGTTCTTGTGATCGTGGACGACTTTTCTCGCTATTCTTGGGTCTTTTTCATGAGAACCAAGGATGAGGCTTTCGAGTTTGTTCGAGACTTGATCTTGAGGTTAAAAAATGAGCTACCCCAGGCCATGCGAGCGATTCGCAGTGATAATGGCACAGAATTCAAAAACGCTCATTTTGACACCTTTTGCAGTGATCAAGGGCTTGAACACCAGTATTCTTCTCCCTACACTCCACAGCAGAATGGGATTGTAGAGCGGAAGAATCGGACGCTGGTTGATATGGCGAGGACGATGCTCGACGAGCATAGGACTCCTCGAAAGTACTGGGCTGAGGCGGTTAACACCGCTTCTTATGTGTCCCATCGTATTTTCTTACGTGCTTTCATGCACAAGACTTCTTATGAGTTGCGATTTGGACGCCAGCCCCGTGTTTACCATCTCAGAGTTTTCGGTGGTCGGTGTTTTGTGCTGAAAGAAGGAAATCTTGATAAGTTTGAGTCTCGCTCGTCTGACGGCATTTTTCTCGGTTATGCATCTTATTCCAGAGCATACCATGTGTTGCTTATTGATTCTAACATCGTCAGAGAGACTTGTGAAGTCACTTTCGACGAGACTGCACCGTGCAATGCTTCTGTCTTTGAAGTTGCGGGAGAAGATGAGCTCGGCACCTCCATCTTTGAAGATGAGGAGGAAGAAGCTGCGGAGGGTGATGCTAAGGCTACCACGCGTGCTGTGGACCCAGTTGCCTCCGCCACAAGCTCGGACGATGATGACGGCCCCGATCCTACTACGTCTACTTCCCGGGGCCTAGTCGAGCAGGTGACTCAGCCTTCACCAGCTGCACCTGAGGAGGCACCAGCTTTGGTTGAGGAGGAGATGACTTCGACAAGGGAAGCACCGCGACACATTGAACGTCGTCATCCAACTCAACAGATGCTAGGTGACCTCAATGAGCGAGTCACACGGTCTAAGGTAACAAGTATCGCTGGCTTTGCTCATTCAGCGTTTGTTGCCTCTTTTGAGCCCAAAGATATTGGACACGCTCTTTCTAATTCTAATTGGGTCAATGCCATGCATGAGTAACTCGAAAATTTTGAAAGAAACCAAGTTTGGGTTTTAGTCGAGCCTCCACCTACTTGTAATCCCATCGGAACGAAGTGGGTTTTCAAAAACAAGCAGGGTGAGGATGGGTTGGTTTTTCGAAACAAGGCTCGTCTTGTTGCCCAGGGGTTTTGCTAAAAAGAACGGATTAATTTTGAGGAAACTTTTGCCCCAGTTGCTCGTTTGGAAGTGATTCGGATTTTTCTCGCATTTGCTGCTTCTAAGGGTTTTAAAGTTTTGCAAATAGACGTTAAATCTACCTTTTTAAATGGTTTTATCGAAGAAGAGGTTTATGTGAAACAACCCCCTAGTTTCGAACATCCCAAGTTTCCAAACCGTGTTTATAAACTTCAGAAAGCACTTTATGGTTTGAAACAGGCACCTAGAGCTTGGTATGATAAACTGAAAACATTTTTGCTGGCTCAGGGTTTTAAAATGGGATGCGTGGATAAAACTTTGTTCCTCATGCGGTCTGGCAATGACTTTCTATTAGTTCAGATATACGTGGATGATATTATCTTTGGTGGCTCTTCTCACGCTCTTGTCTCCAAGTTTTCTGAGCAGATGTCCAGGGAGTTCGAGATGAGTATGATGGGTGAGCTGCAGTTCTTCCTCGGGCTGCAGATTAAGCAAACTCCTCAGGGCACGTTCATCCATCAAGCCAAGTACACTAGGGACTTGCTGCGGAAGTTCGACATGAGTGACTTGTCACCTCAGCCGACTTCGATCAGCACTTCGACGGCGCTTGATGAGGACTTGGACGGTGAGGCGGTGGACCAAAAGGAGTACAGGAGCATGATCGGCTCTCTTCTGTACCTGACGGCGATGCGGCCGGACATTCAGTTCGGCGTCGGCCTTTGTGCACGGTACCAGGCTTCTCCGCGCACCTCCCACAGGCAGGTGGTGAAACGCATCTTCAGGTATCTGAAATTCACCCCTGAATTTGGTCTTTGGTACTCTGCGGATTCTTCTCTGGTTTTGGTGGACTTTTCTGATGCCGATTTTGGTAGGTGTCGGTTGATCGTAAGTCGACATCCGGCACTTATCAATTTCTCGGTACATCTTTGGTATCTTGGTCCTCTCGCAAGCAGGCTAGCGTAGCGCTTTCTTCCACAGAAGCTGAGTATGTTGCCGCTGCTAGCTGTTGCTCCCAGATACTTTGGATGAAACAAACCTTGCAGGATTATGGACTGATTTTTGATAGGGTTCCCATCTTTGTAGACAACATGTCCGCTATTAGCATTGCAAAGAATCCTGTCCTACACTCCAGAACCAAACACATAGATATCCGGTTCCACTTCCTGCGAGACAATCATGAGAGAGGCCACATAGACTTGATCCATGTCCCTTCAGAGAGGCAAATCGCAGATATCCTAACCAAACCTCTTGAGCAGGACACCTTTGCTCGCCTGCGAGGGGAGCTTGGGGTTTGTTACCCCTTTTGATAGCTGACTTTTCTTTGGTTAGCTTTGTAGGTTTTATTTGCTTCTCTTTGTTTTCTAGGTTTGGTAGTTGCATTGTGCATATGCATTGTACATGTTTGCATTTTGCATTGCCTCACTTGCACTAGCATTCTTGTATACATTGCTATGATCTTCTAGTGCCTGCTAGTGTGAGTTGATAAATTTAATCATGTATAGCTTGCTCTACTGTGTATATGACATCATCTGAGTTAAGCTATTTTGATTTGAAAATCTAAAAACATGATCACCCTGTCTTGGCTACTAGCATGTTAGGGCATGTTGATATGCTTTGCTATCTTATTCATGCTAGTGTAGCCTTTCGTTCAGCAATTTATACTTGAAATGATCTAAATTTGATAAAATTACTTGAACTGTTCTTGAAATGGATTGAAAAGATCCAGGTGGGATTGCTTGTCGCACTGATCGAGTTTTCGGGACAGCTCACTTTGCACTTGTGAGAACCCGGGCAAGGCTGTGCATGACTGAAACGAGTGTCTTAAGCTTCTGATTGTCTTTGGCATAGGCTTGGCCTCGTTGCTAAGTAAAGCATGACAAACTTTCAACCCCTGACATTAAGAATTGCTTGATATAATTTGATTGAAAAATGAATGTTTGCAACATGCTTTGGCTGGTTTGGCTCACCTGTATGAGTATGATTAGCACTGCTTTCCTTTCCCTACTTGTTTGTGCTAGATCAAGGATGATGCTTTTATTTCTCCTAAACTGGAACTTGCCTAGCTCTAGACTGATTTGATATACCCTGTTGAGCTAGATGCAGGTCTTGTTTATGGATGCACACGTGCTTGTGACTAGATGTTGCTCATATCCTTGTATCCCTGAATGCTTTCACTTACACCTCTTGCATTGCATTCATTGCATAACATCTGTTCAGGGGGAGTCTCAGATTCAGGGGGAGCTTGATGTGTGCATGTGCCAACAAGGGGGAGACGTTTTTGGGGGAGAGAAGTGATCGAACAAGGGGGTGTTTGATTTTTGAACTTGTTGTGCACAGGGCCTTGAGAGTGCATCATTTTGTGAGAGTTGCACGTGTGAGGGGAAAATGTATTTCAGGGGGAGTTTCTGCTTTGTTTGCGGCTCCTGGTTTCCTCGTTTTCCCTCTGCTTCTTACATGACTGCGTCGAGCTTTACCTCTGTCTTTGAGGAGTCATGTTTTGGCTTGTGATCGATTGCGTCGAGCCGTTTCCCTTGTCTTAGGGAATCGATCCGTGCTTGAGTAAGTGACTGTTCTTGCCTTTCTGAGCTTTTTGTCACTTGCTTGAGTTCTTCACTTTCTTGTTTCTATTTTATCACTTCTCTGTTTTCAGATGGTGTGTTGACAATGCACTCATCAAGGGGGAGATTGAGGAATGTTGAGTACTCTATCCTGCTTGTGATGAGTAAATTGTCAACCGTGCGGTGTGATCGTGCGCTTAGTCTTTGGATTGCAGGTACACGGGCATCGAGTGTAGACGGAGAGTTGCCGTGGAGGAGCTCGGGCCGGGCGGCAGCTGTGTCGTCCACTCCTGGATCGAGGACGCAAGCAGCGACGGAAGGCGGGTTTCTTGGTTTGCGCCACAAAACCAAGGAGGCGGACGACGGTTGAAGACGCCAAGTCGTGGAGGCACGGGCGTCGGTCTCGGGACTGACGAAGGCGACGGGCGTCGACGGCATCTAGGGCCTCGCTGCGGGCGAGGAGGTGACGGGCGTCGGGCGGCATCTAGGGCCGTCAGAAGGCCGAGGCGGGAACGGCGTCTAGGGCCACGGCGTTGGAGGCAGGAATCTTCCCGCGCGTGGAGTTTTGGCGGTTTTCTCAAAACCAGCCACCTACCCGGGTTTCGCGGACCCCCCAAAACCGCGAACCGGATCTTCATCGATATGGCGGCATCGCGGAGAAGGCTTCGAGTCGAAGAAAGAAACTCCGCCGTCAGATGAGATCGTGTACATATTTTCAGTTTTGCCCCTACGGGCGTTTAAGTCTCTAGTTTGAGTCTAGGGGTATTTTGGACCCCTGCATGGGCACCTTAAATACCCCTCACCCCTCTCCTTTCTCCCCTGCGCCTGGAACAAACCACTCCACCAGCCAGCGCCTCCCACCTCTATCCCGTGGCTCTCTCTCCTTGTTCTTCCTCGATTCTTCTCTAGGATTAGAGGTATGGTTTGTTGAGGATTTTGTACTGAGATTGTGTGGCAAAGGAGGCCCAATCCTCCATGTGCCCTCCGGGGTTTTGAATTCGTGTCAATATCGTACGTTTGGTGCTTTGTTTTGGATGAATTCGATTTTCCCTTGTCGATTCATGAGCACGAGTTGATGGTGTGGTTCTTGACGATTTTGTGACTCCTTGTGGTGTTCCTAATCCATCTTGCCTAGCCCTAAAACCCTCAGATTCACGAGCTCCTTCGAATTGAAGTTTTGGCGTTCTTGAGAAAACCCCAATCTTGCTTAGGATTTCATCGATTTTTCCCAAACCATGGAGTAATTCGTCGATTCCTTCCGTGGACGTGTTCACAAGTCCTTTGTGATCATGACTACGAAATTTGGTGAGATTTAGACTTGATTTGGTCACTCGATCATCGAATTTTCGAAAGAACGCAGGCTGGAAAGCTTTTCTGGATTCTGTTTCATCTAGCACCGGATGAACCGATGCTTTGAAATTGTATGCGTCGAATCAACCGGTGTATAAGTCTTTCCCACGTTAGGGTTTTCGACATGTCATCTGGTTGCACCGGTGCATCCACTCCCTAGAGCATCGGTTCAACCGGTGAGTGCTCATCTGCTGCTGCTTTGCTCGTTCAACCGACGTATGGAAATTTGTTGACATCGGTTTAACAGGTGCTCTGTGCGATCGATTTTGCAGTCTCTCTGGACAACTGCACCGGCATTGTTGTTTGATTTTGTCGGATCATCCGGTGTGTAACACCGGTTGAACCGACGTTATTCAAAGACATCTGTCGGATCAACCGGTGCTCACTTTCTCTCTGCTGCCGGCTCTGCTCATCGGTTGAACCGACGCTGTTCAAATCAGTGCGTTGGATTAACCAGTGAGTTATACCGTGCGTTCTCTTCTGCTGCTTCTTGTGCTGTTTTGCGTGATTGATTCCGCTATCGTCCTAGTTTGTTCCTAGGGTTGTTTTGTGTTGGTTTAGCTTTTCAATAACTACTCCATACTTCACCTAGGACTCGAGGATTTGGGTGTACACTTGGGACTAAGCCGATCTTTCCGATTGCAAGAAATTTCAATTGGCTCTCATTCACCCCCCTTTGGTCACCCTTTCGGTCCCTCATATAAAATTGAGGGGTTCAGCTTTCTATATAAACTCAGTTTTGCTACATCTTCGGTTGTTCAGAAGTTTTAAAAGAAGTTTGCTATTTGTTTGAACTTCTGTCTTTTCATACCATGAGGCTGCTGAGAAGCTCAAATAGACAACCAGGCCTAGAGCGTGTCTGCGTGTGGGGCCAGCAGGGGACACTGCCGGTGTCCAAATTGTAGCACACTGTAGCGCTTTTTCGTTTGTTTGTGGTAAATATTGTCCTACCATGGCCTAATTAGGCTCAAAAGATTCATCTCGCAACGTACATCAAAACTATGCAATTAGTTTTTTTATTTACCTACATTTAGTACTCCATGCATGGGTCATTTGCTATATTTAATGTTTCGATGTGATGGAGATGTGATGGAAAGTTTGAAAAGTTGGGAGGAATTTGGGGTATCTAAACACACCCATCGTCATCTTCCTCCCCCTCTGTGTCTACTTCTTGGGACTGCACCTTCATGTCGCACCTGGAGGGAGCATGCAATGCTGCTGGAACTCGTGGGTTCTCTCTAGAAGAATTTTTCCCTAATATTTGTATAGCATTTTGCTACGCGACTATTTTTGAATCTACAGCTCCTCACACAACAAACAAAACAAACTAACTCAAAGAGAACCAAGGACACGACAGGATTGCAGATAGCAAGGCGACACGTCAAAGCATGGAAACAGGGACGTAGCCAGGGGGCGAGCAGGGGCCTGTGCCCCCCCCCTCTGAAATTAACTCAGTGCACTAGTTGTAGTGTAAAATCTGAACCAACGAGAGGAGTTCAGGTGCCATGAAACACACCAAAACGTGCATGAAAAAATAATCTGAAAATCAGCATTCAAATAGATCAAATACATATCTACCGAATGGTGCAGCACCTGATTTGTTCTCCTAGGCCAACTATTAATCATGCACAAATAAATGTTCATCCCACTACAAACTCAGGTGATGTTTCAATCGCATGATGGAGGCATACAATTCCATACAATTCAACAAGTTCCAGCACACATAAACAGTCTAGATTACTTTTCACATATGAGCTGTTTTCTTACACCAACGCTGCGACATCACACATTCGGGCACTTGTAGTGCCAAGCTACCAAGCCAAGTGTCATGGACGACACTACTAGCAAAATAACACACTCCAGGTGGTGTGTCGACCATCCAACTGTATCTTACACCAAAATCACACATTCATCGGTAAAATCAAGCCTACTAAGTTCAACGGAAACATTCGGTCCCTAGTCAACATCATCTAGCGAAGTTGTCATATTTCCTTCCATTCGCAGAACATCGTACAGATTTGCGCTTGGATGTAGACCTCCTGCACATTTCCAACATTTGTTAGGCCAGAGTAGAAAAAAAATCGCATACTCACACTCATTCATTTTTACCTATTCTAATGGAACTTTTCATCAAGAAAGCCTCAATGCGCTTCAAGCTGTGAGCATCTTTCTCCACCAGGCCAAGTGACGCATGCATGAACCCAATTGCATTTTCTGTTACTTGAGCATCGTCTCCAGCAATCTTTCTTGGGCCACATGGTATACCAAACACCTTTCCAACATCTTTGTCAAAAAAAAACGTATGATACGATTTCAAGACACCCTAATTGCATGAGCATTCACATCCACTTGGTTCAACAGCCACAGACTAAACTTCAAGTTAATTTTTGTCAAATTTGGCAGAAACAACAAGCCCCCCAAATCCAATTGCATACACAAGATCCCTTTTGGGGAAAAAGATTTGGGGACAAAGGTTAGGAATCAAGATTTATTCTTGACAGATCCATAATGCACTAGAAAGCCGAGTCATACCTCATCCAATCTTCGTTCTCCCATGCAAAGAGGCCACCGGAGTCCAGGACGCCGGAGCGTGCAGCAACGGAGCTGAGGGAGACGACGACTATGGGATCCTGGTTTGAAGTTGGACCGCTAGTGGACCGAATTTGATCTCATCGACCGATCCTGGACCTAGCTCAAACAGTAATGATGAACGGATCGCCAGAGATTCTTACCTTCTCCATCGCCGCCGTTCTCCCGTAACTGTTGGAGCCGACCCAGAGGCGACCACCTCCAGCGATGTCGCGCCCTCTCCTGTCTATCTTGCTCGCTCGGTCACTCCACCCTACTTTTCTCTCATGCATGCTAGCCAGATATATAATACAAACAAATATAGTACAAATAAAAAGAAGAAGAAGAATGAAGTGTCAAATAAGAGAAAGAAGATCCAGGAGCCCGACCCATTGTCGTGGAGCTGCAGTGGGCTCGGATGGACGCCACAATGTACCTCCTCACCTTCTCTCTTCCCTCTCTTCCACGGACAGACAGTTTCGTTCAAGGTGTGGTTTTGAACTTTTTAAAAAATTTGTTGCGTTTTTTTTTCTTCTAAAATGGATTCAACACTAAATTTTAGAAGATGTATTTAGCTTTTTGAGCTCAAAAAGCTACGAAAATCTTATAAAGTTGAGGTTTCCAGCTTTCTATATAAACTCAGTTTTTCTACATCTTCGGTTGTTCAGAAGTTTTAAAAAAAGTTTGCTATTTGTTTGAACTTCTGGCTTTTTCACACCATGAGGCTGCTGAGAAGCTCAAATAGACAACCAGGCCTAGAGCGTGTCTGCGTATGGGGCCAGCAGGGGACACTGCCGGTGTCCAAATTAACTAGAGCGCAAATGCCCGGTGAATCAATCGCATAATAACTGATCGAATCTACGGGATACGTACGCCTGTACAGTGCCGTGTGTACGCGCGGACGCGGAGCGAGAGGATTGAAGAGTGGGAGCAGCATTATTTATTTCCCCATATAGTATCTTTCACAAGATCACAGCAGTGAAGCAGTGCATGTACACAATCCCTATCAATGCGATGCAAGCTGCCGTGCAGTGCAAGTCGGCCAACACGCAAACTAGCGAGGTCAACGGCCACCCAACCGGTTTGGCGAACAATTAAAAAAGATAGAAAGACAACAATTCAGCAGCAGATTAATTATATATATATGTGTACAGTAAACCTATACTATATATATAAATATATAAGAGACTCGATGAAAGTCACGCGGTCGCACGGCGAAGGCGAAGCCCACTCGCGACCCGTGCGAATTGAATTTTGATGAGAGGACGAGGGCGGAGGAGCTCCGGTACGTTTGGTGCCCCCGCGATCACGTCCGTCCATGGTCGGCGGCCGCGTCGATCCCACACGTACCTTTCGTCTCCGTATTGTAATACCGCTACCGATCTCCCTATTAATTCTTTCCTCATGCTTGAGCTCGCAGCAAATGGAGCCAGGGGGAATGCTAACTGTTCGCCCCTCCATCACCGTCACACGCTTCGTACCCCGTACGGGCATGCATTGCTAGCCGCACGCCTGCTCCTGCTAAAAGTTATTTGTCCGTTCAAAATGTACGTTATTTTGGTAAATTTAGATATATAATTTTTCTGTATATGAAGATATAATGTTTTATCTAGATGTGCAGCAAAATATTGTCTAATTGAATCACCAAATTGCATGACATGGAAATCAAAATAAAACGAACTAACGAAGCATCAATAATCTCTCTTACCCACCTGACGCGATACGCTAATTGGGCGAATTTTCCGCACAGTAACTCCAGAGGGACCCACCCGGTCATCCCACTAATTTGCCGGGAGGATCCTCTGCAGTACTTCAGAGTGACTTTGAGTCACTGACGTGTGGGACCGTCAGTGACAACGAAGTACCGCAGAGGAATCACTTTCCTAATTTGCTGGTGACTTCCCTTGATCTGATAATCCAGCTTTCCTCTGTCCTTACCACCACAATTTATAGTAAAAATCTCTGGTTCCTAACCCCTAATCCTAACCCTTGTTGCTGGCGAGTGCTAAAAGCTGCGGAGGGCGGAAAAGCTCCTGTCAGTGGGGCCCACATAAATTAGCCAGCAGGGGTGGACGGCTTCTTTGACCACCGCGCGCCTTTGGCGTGGCTGCCCTGCCTTGCCTGAGTGACTGCCCTCCTCCGGGTTAAAGACAGGCACTAATTAATCATTATTGGGTGCTCTAATCATCATTTGGTGCCGGGGGGAGGAGAAGATCCCCGGAGACCCGATGAGAGAGTGTTGTGTCGCTCTCCCCAAACTGTCCCTCCAGTCTCTCTCTCTCTCTCTCTCCACTCCAGCCGCAACGAGCACCATCTCCTACACGGCTACACTCCACTCTGCCCGCCTGCTGCCATTCCCGCTTCCATGAGGGCCAGCTGAGAAAGAGAAGCGCGGGGATCTCCCCACGTTCGGCCGTCCCCCCTGCTCGTCTTCTTCTCACTTGCCCTTCCTTTCCTGCTTCCTGGCGGCGGCGACGGCTGGGCGTGGCCGACCAGCGGCGCCCTCCGCCGGGCCCTGTACCGGCGACGAGCACCCGCCAGGTATGCCCGCCCCTCCTCCTCCCTCCCTCCCTGATGTGCGAAATGTAGGCTGTTTGTGTTCGGATCTGGCCCAGTTACGTCCGCCCCTGACCACAGTGCTGGGATTATTTGAGCGACCAAAAAAAAAATGTCTTCCCATTTGCTTGTTTTTTCAAGCTTTCATTTGGTGGTTTTTGGCCTCTTGGGTGAGATCTGGTGTAGTTTAGACCACACAACCGATTTTGTTCCTCGCTAAGGGAAAATTTTTGTTTCTCCGGGCTCCGTTTGGAGCACATTGTGTCTGGAATTTTCTTACGGCGGGCGTTTTGAATTTGAGCGCAGCATTTTTCTCAATCTTTTCATTTGGTTCTGTTTGGTACGTCTTTGCCGTCAAACAGAGCAAGAGATCTGATGTGTATGCTGCTCATCACCTTCCGCTTTTATTATTTCGGCCTTTTTTTATATCTATATATATATATGCTCAGTGGGGCCTATCCATCATGCTTAAACTCTAGTTTACAATGGGGAACCCGGCTCTGATGTCTTGGATTCTAGTATCAGCTTTTTGGGGCCAACAATGTGCATGTTTTCTCTAAAACAATTGTGTATGTTTCACGGGAATGTGCTATCTAAATTGCTATCTTGTAGTAGCTCGCAAGTAAAAGAAAGATATGGCACACTAGAATATCGCATCCCCTGTTCTGGCAATGCTCCACATCACATTTCATGGGAACTTAATTTTACATCATGTGCTCACATTGCAGGTTTCATCTATGGGGCAAGACACTGGCTTGAAACGCGAGGATCGTTCTGGATTGGGAGCAGGTCCTGGAATATTGCAGACCCCTCGCTGCATCAATGAAGAAAATGAGAGTCGAAACAGAAGATACCATCAGTTGAAATGCTCAGAGAGCAACTCAGGGGGGTCACGCCTGGACTACGTCCCAAATTTCCACTGCAAGAGCTTGCCAACAAGAAGCCGCAAGATGAGTGTAGAAAAAAGTGCTGTGGGGAAGCGTGGCTCTATGTACCAGAGCTCTAGTGAAATTAGCAGAATAAAAAAGATCCAGGAGGGCAGGAGGAAAATAGACTCTGCATTTGATGGGGATGCGTTTCTGTTATTTGACATTGTTGATGCATCCTCTCGGCCAAGCACAAGCGGAGCTTATCTGCATTCCCACCGGAATCGGGGGTCGGGAGCTAAGTCTTCTGTGGAAACTAGTCGTAGGATTAATCGAGCATCAAAGGACTTTCTGGACCTTTCATTCCGTGAGCTTCCTGACGATAATTTTAAGCTAGATCGACCACGCTTGGACAGTGCCTTGTTGAAAAATGACGGAGGTGATGGTTTTCTGGAGATTTCTTTTGAGAAAGAGACCACTGAGGGTGGCCCTTGCAGACATGCAGCTCCTGACTCGCTAGACGCTCAGTCAGGTAAATGTACTCAAACAAATTACCAACCCAAGACCAGTGGATGTCCCAGTGAGAATAAGTGTGGTGAGGAGGGGAGAGATTCAGCAAGCAGTTCCAAATCAATGTCGGCGAAAGTAAGCTCTTTTGATGGTACCCGTCCATCTGGCAGCGTTCAGCATCATATCATAGAGAACAACGCTAAGGCTCGATCAAGCCCCTTCAAGAAGATGTTGGACCCAATCATGAAGGCCAAATCTCGTAGGAGTCCATCTCTCATTGAAAAGGGAGATCCCAACTCTATAACTGGGACAGGTAGCAGGAAAAACTCAATGTCCCGCAAATCATTGTTGGGTGATTTTTCAAGAACTGAACAAGCATCTAATTGCCAGCCAAATGGAGAAATACAGCGTATCACATCTTCTCTTTCACCTGCTCATCTCCAAGCAGTTCTTAGATTGGATTCCAGGAATGGTGTCCAGGTTTTAGAATTTTCTGTTGAGGGCCTGGAAGAATCCATTTCTGCCCGGAATTGGAAAACTGGAAACGAGTTGAACTCTATTTACACCTTCCATAGTGGCGGTAAACGATCCAGTGCTGCTGGAAGGATCTCCAAAGATGGAGGCTGGAATTTACCCCCAATTGTAGGGCAGCTGCAGGTTTCATCTTATTTATGCTCTGAAGTTGGGAAAGATGGTGGGCTGAATAACTCTGTCATTACCGAGTTTGTTTCTTACGATATTGCTCATGCAAGGCGAATTGTTGAGGACACTCAATGCACTGAGACCCCTCAACAGCCACTGTGCAGTACTGTTGATAAATCAATCTCTGGTGAATCTCCACAGATGATTAATCTGATGGGCCTGCACAAGATTGGAAGAAATAACTCGGATGTATCAACATCCTGCCCATGGTCTGAGGAAGATCTTTATCCTCATTTGGAGATCGCAGCAACTGTAATAGAGGTTCCATTTAGTAAAGATAAGTCCAAGGAAATGAAGAATGGTTCCTCTCCTTGTACTGTCAAAGTGGTTACACCTAATGGACTACATGGTTTACCGAGTGAATCAGGAGCCATCCCATCTCCTTTGCTAGATAGATGGAGGTATGGCGGGGGCTGCGACTGTGGCGGATGGGACATGGCTTGCCCCATCGATGTTCTTGGCAATGCCTATGATGATAACTGGGCTGAGTCAATAACTACAAATGCGAAGCATCCTATGGAGCTCTTCATTCAGGTACACTCCAAAATCCCTACCTTGATGTACTTTTCTTTCGGTATTTATGTTACGAGTGTCCTGAGGATACTGGGGTGTTCGAAAGGAGAATCCAAAGATGATCTAAATGTTTTCTAGAAGTAACTTGCTGCTCAGGACAATTATCCACTTGTTTTTTTTTGTAGTCATTCTCTTTAGCTATTAAATCACTTGTAAATTATATGAACAACTTTGAAGCTTACTTAATGGCTAACAGCCTAGAAACTCAATTTTTAAGCCTTTGCAACCTTACTAAGCACAACAAGCGCGGTGTCGCACACTAGACCACCCATTTAATTGATCTTACATTCTTACTCCAAAAATTAACAGTTGTGATTTGCTGCCATTGTTCAAACAGGGTAGCAAAGAAGAGCTCCCTGCCCTTTCCATGAAGGCGAATGGGAAAGAACAGTTTTTGGTGGATTTCCATGCGCGGTTATCAGCATTGCAGGCATTCTCAGTTTGCATCTCTCTGTTGCACTGTTCTGAAGCTTCGATAGCCATCAGTGTTGAGAAGGGGAAGCACAAGCTGTACTCCAGCTCACATAAGTTGCTCCTTGAGGAAGATGTGCGGCGCCTAATTGAGGCAGTCACCGCAGAAGAGAAGAAGCAGCAGAAGAAGAGCCGGAGAGAAAAGGCTCCTCCATCAGTTGTGCTTGATCCCCCTTTTTCTCCCATTGGAAGAGTATAGGCATCACTACCAGTCGTGATCTGTCTTGGTGTTCATATTTTTTTTGATTGAAGGGGCAAATTTATGTTGTTCATAAGGATGGAGGTTGCATGTAGTCTTAGATTTTGTACTGTTGAACTCTCGCATAAAAGAGAAGTTTAGGAGCAGTTCCATGTACCGGTTGGAAGAACATAAAGTAGATGAGGAAAAGGTGGCCGTCGCCTCTGTATGTAACATCACTCATTCACTTGAAACAGTGTAGCATACTAGTATACTAGTGTTGATTCTGATCGTGCATTTCTGAGGTTTGAACTGGAGGCGCATCGGGACTGACAGTTTTGGCCATTAACCTACTAGCATTAGGCTTTTCTGGAATGCAGCGCCCGTTCCAAACCTTGGTGGCAGTGCTATTATGAATCGTGATTTGTTTAACAATAACACGGGTGGGTTTGGGCCGGCCAAGGAGGTAGGAGTTAAGGCAGGGCAAAATTTTGTCGGGATCCTCCGTGTTGTTGGCTCATGTATGTTGTGCTGAAGAATCCTACGGGTTGACTGAAAATTCTGGAAATTTTGGCGGGTTGGATTGGAGCCCGACCCAAGTGGAGCCGTTTGTAGCGTGGCTGAGCATGGCGTCGTATGCTTGTCGCCTTGTCTACCGGTTGCTAGTACAACCGGTAGGTAGTAGCATCATGTGCTTTCTTTAGAGAAATTGCTGCTAGGAGACTAGGAGCAGATGGATGGCAATTGGCAAAGGCCCAAAGAAGAAGAGGAAAGAGTTTGAGAAGGTGGACCATGTCCATGTGTGAGTGTGTGATCCGGATTTGGAATTTCAGCCTTTATACCTGTGACCTGATCGCCTGGCTTTTGCTTTGCTTTGGTCCCTCCTGGGACCTGGACAGATGAAGAGCCTGTCTCCGTCTACTCAAAACAAGATTACAAGAATTTGACAGCAAAGTAAAAGTTGAAGCAGACATGAGACATGTAGCCTGCGCTTTTTGTTTGGTGAAGAAACAAAAGGTTTCTGCTTTTCTGCACTCCGTGATTAATACTGGCCCGTTGGTGCTCGGCAGCGAGAATGTATCCAGTGTTACAAGCCCGTGTTACTAACTTTAATTATACTTAAATTTTTGCATCTAAAATTCTAACAAAAATATGAATGAATAGAGCACACAAGAATCTACCATCATGCAAAGTTTGAAATTGAAAAAAAATTGTGCAAGAAGAAACAAAAAAGATAAACTTGCACTTGAATAGTAGCGGGTTGCTACTGTGCGTCGCGGACCCGCTAGCGCTACTGTTCACAAGTAGATTTCACTTTTTTGTTGCATCTTGCAAAAAAATTCGTTGCATCTCAAAATTTGCATGATGGTGGAAGATGACATGGACTATCCATTCATATTTTTGTTGGAATTTTTTGATAACTGTAGCAACCGTTATTTCAAACAGTAGCACGGTAACACCTAAACACACGGTAACACAGGAACGTTCTCGCTCCGCAGCTCCACCGGGCAGCTTTCTGCGCCGGAGCTGAGCAGACGCACCAAACGTCCTCGGAAGGTGAAGCGGCTCCGCCCGGAGGTTGTGGCTCCCGCAACCTTGCCTGCAAGGTGGAGCAAATGGAGACGAAAGAAAACTAGGGCCTCGGTTGTCAGGGCTCCAAAATCAGCTCCAAAACCAGCTTCACGTGAAGCCCTAGCAAACGGGTGTTTCTGCAGCGGCTCCGGCGCCGGAGCCCCCCAAATCCCGCTCTCTGGAGCAGTTTGGGTGTGCCGGAGCCACAAAAACGTGGCTCAGTTTGGGTGTGCCGGAGCCACAAAAACGTGGCTCTGTCGGCTCCGGCTCCGCGACCGCCTGCCAGCTTTGCCCTCGCGGCCTCTTCGCGCGCTTGACCTCCAGGTGAGCCCGAGCGGCGGCGGCGGGCGCATGCGGCGGAGGGAGCCCGAGTGGCAGTGCAAGACACTGGGTCCAGTCCTTCTCTCTATCTTCAACGCCCGGGAAGGACGGCCGAGACCGTGTGGGACGGAGAGCAACTAGCTACAGGCTGTAGAAAAAATGGGCTGCCTAGAACAGTCGACCTCGAAGAAAGCTAGCGTGGTGGCCGGGCGGGCATACGGCAGCGCGTCGCTTTCGGAGCCCCTGCGCTCGAATAATCGGGTGGCGCATGCGGTGGCGGGAGCCCGAGCGGTGGCGACGGACGCAGGTGGCGGCGGGTCCCTTGGCGGCGTCGGCGGGCGCATGCGGCGGTAGGAGCCCCAGCGGCGGCGGCGGAGGGCGCAGGTGGCTGCGCGAGGCAGGGCAGCAGCTAGCAGCCGGTGGCGGGAGCACAAGGCAGGGGAGGCCGACGGGAGCATGAAGGAAGAAGAGGATAAGGAGGAAAGAGAAGATGGGAAGAAAAGAAAATAGAGAGAAAGGATAAAAGAAAAATAAGAAAGAAACAAAATGAGAAGAAAAGATAAATAATAGAAAAAACATAAGGGTATTATGGACATTTCTTTCTTCAATCCATCTATGAAAAATAGGGTGAAGCCGTTTTGACAAATATTTACCAAAACGGCTTCAGTTCCATCAGAAAAGCCACTCCACTAGAGGAGCCAGAGCTGGAGCTGTTTTTGAAAGAGCCGGAGCCCTGCCAAACAGGCCCTAGCTCCACAACTAGCTTCACCTGCTCCAGCTCCGGCTCCGCCCTCGGAGCGGAGAGCAGGAGCACTCCTGTGAGAACCGCCCAATTTGATACTATTTTAAACGAACCGCCGGTCATTATCACCCAGATGAGAGTTAACACGTGCTTGCCGTAGAGCGTGCCACGTGTTATCCCACATCTAGAGACACGAATAACCGACACGTCATTCATTCAAAATAATACCAAATCCGGTAGTCCCGGTATGTGCTCCAACATACGCCCAGAATCAGCATATGCACATACCGTATACAATCGAATACATTGCTAAATAAACCACAAAGAGTAGTCTTATACAACCAGAGTTCACAGCGTAACATTACAAGTTCAAAATAGGTGGGTTTCCAGCTTCACCTTACAAGCCTTGGGCTCACGCGAGTCATATTAAACAGAGACTTAGAGCTTATTGAAAATACATGCTCTCACGAATCTCGGTTACGATAAAGACTTACTAAAGTAATGACGCCTTGCTCAAGGACATCATTACAGCCACCACGACCTATTCTTCCCCCGCGTTTGGATCAGCGGGGTAGAAATGGCCGAACACCACTTCGGGCTCACATGCAACTAGGTTTAGAAAGCAACCTGAGTACAAAAAGTACTCGCAAGACTTACGCGATTACGTACACAAGGATCATGCAATGGCTCAAGTAAAAGCTTTAAGGTTAAGTAATTATTGCATAAGCACTAGCTCTCTACTCTATCACCTATCAAATTAATTAATCTTGCCCAACCCAACACTTTTAGTTGGTTAAGAGAGTAACATAATCTATAACTGATCATAGCTGTAACATGAAACATTCTCAGCATAAACGATATTCTATGAGGAGTTCATGGGTTAAAGAGCGTGCTCATAACCGAGAGCGCGGCAATTCGAATTGATTACAACCTTGCAAGGGTGTACTACTTTACCCACACGACGCGAGGACCATGCGACTCACCCAACCGATCACGCCGGGCAAGGGGGTACTCACGTCAACCGTTCCCAACAAGGCTCAACCGTTGAGGGTACGCCCAGCTTGCGCGTGGAGACTTAGTTCCACCGAGGACATCTCTAAATTTTCCTACACATAGTTCCACTCGGGGACCTGCTAAGCCTCCCTGCATAGCCCGTTGGCCACGCATCTGGGACCGGGCCCCAATGACCAAGTCAAAGAAGGTATTTGGCTTATCCGTTCCATTATATTGGATATGTGGTAGCACGGAAAGGTGCTCAAAACCGACGTCGTCCACTCGGTCCTTAATCGATCCAAGCGGACTATGCCCATGTGACTTCATTCTCTAGGCCCTAACATTCCGCTCGAATCTCGATACTACCAACTTATACTTGCTCCGGCTCAAGTGCGATCAAGGATAAACAGGTAAGTGTGATACTCCAAACCATTCCTTTCTAGCAAGCAATATAAGTATTCTAAGCAGGGCTAAGCATCTAGTCAGATTAAGTAATTAACTATCTAACTAGTGCCAAGAATAGGGATAACAAATCAAGGATGGATTATGCATGAAGATAGGTATCAAAATGCAATACATACATACTACATTTATAGCCCAACAATACCCAGTGGAATAGCTAAACTAAATTAGATTAGAAAGGTGCAAAGAATATGCTTAGCTGCTTACCTTGGTTAGCTTCCGACTCGACCACGAACGGGATTCCGGGTTCAGGCTCCACGGACTCGGCGGGTTCCACGGGTTCGTTCTCCGACGGTCCGGTCACTAAAATGCATGAATGCGATGCACGAATTAAGAAACGAACTTAACAACAAGCAAAAATCATGAAATAAAATAAACATGCAGAGGATGATACAAGGGACTCATTAAAATTGGTTTTGCAGCAAAACCATTTTCCTAGAATTAACCATAAATATTTTAGCTTTCAGCCACTCTAAACAAGATAAATCGGGAAAGGCATGCAAACTGAACTAAACAAATCTAAGAAAATTATCATAGAAACTAGGCATGAAAAAAAAGCTAACAAAACTGGTTTTGCCATTTTATCACTTTCCTGCAAAAAGTTCCATATTAAACCACATTTTGGACAGCAAGCATGAAATCGAAATAAAACCCTAACCAACAGCAAGGAATCATGTGAACAAGCTGCACCACTGAAAACTACACCTCACAAGGAGTCTAACAAAAATTGGTTTGACATTTTTCTAGCAGTACACAAATAACCAAGCAATAAACTCACTTTTGCAAGATAAATCTATAGATAAAACTACAGCAAAGTAACATGCAAAACAATATTTTTCCTAAGCAGATCTCAGCTAGAGGAATCGAACAAAACAAGTTTCACAATTTTTGGAGCTATACATGATTTTCTATGGATTTTTCAAGATTGCAGAAAAACTAAACCTAATAAAACCCTAGCTAAATTGCTAGGTGCACCCCCAGCCGGCCAGCCCAGGCGCCGACAGGCGGGGCCCACGGGCCAGCTGCCCACCAGGCTGGGTCAAGGCAAGGCCTACGGCCTTGACCCACCCGGGAGCGCGGCCACGGCACGCGCGCGCGCACGCGCGGCGCCGGCGGCGGCGGCGCGAGGCGGGACGGCGAAGCAGGGCCAGAAGGGGCCGGGGAAGGCGCGCACGGCGCGGAGGGGATGGAGGCGAGCCTCACCGGCGACAGCGTGGATGGGGAGCGGTGGTGAGGAGGTGGCGCGACGAGGAGGGGCGGCGGCGGACGGAGGCGGTCGCCGACGGCGCTGGAGGAAGGGAGAGAGAGCCGGGTGAGGGGCGAAATCAAAGGATGACGACGCGAGGGAGCTCCCAACGCGAAGAATTGAGCCGCGGCTCACCGGAGCGGCCGAATCACGGCGGCGGGCGGCGACGGGAGCTCGGCCGGCGGCAATGGGGAGTCGGGCTAGGGTTTGAGGCGGGGAACGGGGGTCGAGCGGGCACGGATAAGGAGAGGGGTGAGTAGAAGAGCGAAGCGGCGGCACGGAACGCGAAGATGGTCGGCACGTGGCGCGTCTTGCGAGGTTGGACGCCGGCAGCGGCGACGCGTGCGTCCGCGGCGCGCGGGAGAACAGAGGAGGAGAGGGAAGGGGCTGACAGGTGGGGCCCGGCGGAGGATTTTATTTTCTTTTTCCTTTTTTTTCAGGGCTGTGACAACTCCTAAGATTTATCTCGTATAAAACAGTTATACTATATAATTAATTATTTTTTCAACTACACTTAATGCTCCATACATGTATGTGAAGATTTGATGTAACAGACATTGTAGAAAATTTTTTTTGAACTCAACGGGGCCTATGTTGGTTATTCTAGCGTCAAGAGTGATGTAGACCCCGTCGACTGCATGCTTCCTCCAGACCATATCGACGAGCATCGAGGATAAAAAGTGCGCCAGAGCAGAGCAGAGTAATTTCAGCTAGAATATCATGCTATGCTTGAGCTTGATGACATAGCCTATGGTGTTCTACTACTCTGCTTCTTGCCCTGGAACATAAAAGAGCTTCTTACCTTTCAATGTTCAGAGAAACTCCGCTGTGGAATCCAATACAGTGACAGCGAATACCTCGCTAGGAAATCGCATGTTTACGAGTGCAGGGGTATCTTTTTAAGGTAAGTTCTAATCCAACAAAATGACTAACAAAAAATTGCCAATTTTACTTTCCTGGATGGGCAGTCCTTAAAAGAGAAACTCCGCTGTGGAATCCAATAGGTCATTTTTAACTTTTAGCAATAATACTTCAAACAAGACAGCTGGTCTAGGATCATAATCAGCGCTATACCAGTATCGCCTCACTAGAACAACAATTCTTTATCATAATTTGCATATCAAACTATACATAATGCCTCATATATATGCCAACATATATACATAATTCAACTCGAGCAAATGATGCTGTACAGCAAGCAAGATGATTAACTAACAGCACATATGGCAAGAGCTGGCCCATCGCCCATACCAATCCAGTAATCTTCAGAAATAGTGGCCTCGATTCAATTTAATAACCTTCTAGAAATTGTGATCTTGGTTCGCACCACCTTCCACTGCTCTGTGCAGTAGCCTCATTTCTAACTCAACACAACACCCACATCAACAGTATAGCTTTGTGTTACTTCGTATTCCTTTACCCATTAATTTGCTAAAATATTTGGGGCTCCACAGTGCACACTGCAGCAGCTTAAGTCTAACATCCCGTAAGTCAACTCCCTCCACTTAATAGGAGAGTGCACACCGTCTTCAGCCAATCTCCAACTCAATACACAATTCATATACAACTACTTGCTAGAGGACAGAAGCACAACCACACAACTAAACTGCAAGGCTGCAAGCACATATGGCCGACTTGTAGCTATAACCCATTTATCTTGTAACAACATGTCGTTATATGTAGTGTAATTTTTTCATCTGCCAAGAAGCACCTAATATTAACCTTTTTTTATTTGCAAATGATTCGGTGCTGCTTATAAAAGATAAGCAGCTGGGAGGGCACAATAATGTCTGCGAAAAATTGACATAGTGCACAATCTCTGCCAAAGATTTTACAACTGATTCTAGATTGCTTAGAGGATGGATATGGATACAAAAAAAAAAAAGAGGCTTTCTGCCAAGTTCACATAACTGGGATTACCGGTGCGTATAGGCAGATCCATAAGAGGAACCTTTGCTTATATAGAGGATATTTACGGCCCATGGATAAAAAGGGGAAGCTACTGTCAAATGCAGGTAACTAAAGAACGTGAATCAAGACCATGGCTCAAGCCATTGCCATTGCTGTTGTCCTTCACTTTTATTAAAAGCTTAAGCCATCAGTTAAGCGCTATTTTTGTAGCGTAATCCAAAAAATGAAGCTTGAGTTGGGGACAAATTGAACTTAACAAAAGATGGACTTAGTTTCTGAGATCAGCCATGCATTCAGTTTTGCTATGTTACCTCATCAGAAATAGTATCTGGTTTCTAATTGAAAAATGGTCTTCAAATTCCCATCAATTGATTTACCTAAGCTTAAAATAACTTAAGTGCTTGACAAGGACAGCACAAAAAAATGTTTTACCAGCATTTTCAGGTGACATAAAAGTAACTGGAATTGACAAGAGCGTAAAACAATTTTTCTTCCTAGTATAACATGTTGAATGGTATAAGAAAAACGAATTTGCACTAATTATAATCGAAAAATTGACAGGAACAATTATTTAAGATGTTTAGCCTCATCTGTGCCTAAGAATTTCCAATGCTAAAATAAAATAAACCTAAAGAAGATTCCGAGAAGGTACCAATTCTTGCACAATCATTCAGTTCTTTCAAACTACTTGCAAATTAGAACAGTCAGAAGCATTAGCTACCGATTCCATATTTACTTGAATCTATTAATTGAAAAGGCCTGAAGAAAAATGCACAAAGAGGGCTAAACCCTGTTCAAAAACTTTCATCTATAGATGGAAAATGAGTAGTTAATTGAAAACAGACTGATTAAAAACATGATCGATGATCAATTACTTCACAACTAATCTACTTCCAAGAAGAATATAATAAGCCAAAGAACATGGAATGCAGAATAGCTCTTCCTGAATATCATGCCAGGTTGATAGAACTACACAACAAGACATGGGCTTAGTCCATCTCCGATACTACCTCAGAGTCTAAGGTCTTAAGCATTCCTAGCAACAAATAAAAATGATATGACTGTTTAAGAAAGTGACCAACAAAATATTAGTCACTCTCACATAGAATGACAGAATGCTAATCAACCACTTTCTTTTGGTTCAGACAGATCTAGATGACAACAGCATATCAGTGAGAAGTCAGAACATCACCAAGTTTGTGGAGGCACCAACCACAAATGGCTCCATCAGCAACCGCGTCAAGAAGTAGAATGTCACTCCGAGCATAATAGATATCGGGAGTGCAGGCAGTGCATGCCGGCATATCGACAGCAAGATTAGGGTGCAGCCGAGTCCAGCAATGATGGCAAGGTAGCATGCATACACAGTCATCAGATCATACATAGCAGCTCTCCCAACAAGCACACTGTAGAAAACAAAATCACCAAGGCCCAGCTTGATGCCCCTGGTAGATTCAAACATCTCAAAATCCAGAGGCTCCGAGGATGAACTTTGTCTATGCTCCTCATCTGAAGCTGCATTGTTGGTAGATGCTGCCGACACAAGAGGCGCTGTCTCTTCTTCCCCATGCTGTTCAATTTGAATGACGGCATGCTGTGAACTCCCACCCTCATTTGATGGCAGCTTCGCTGAAGTCACTGGAACCTCCCTTTCAAGGTTATCCATTTGAAGCACAGAACCTCTTGATCTGTTCATCTCACCAATGCTTGATCGGCCTCTTCCAAGATCCCTCATCTCCACAACAGCACTACTGGCATGTTCATCCTGCTCCACCCTGTCATACCGGCTACCACCAGCCCGACCAGAATCTGTCATGGTCTGCATCTCCACCGACCCCATGGCCGAAGCATAAGAGGAAGAACTTGTCGCCAGGCCGACTGTAGGCCGGGACTCGTAGACGAGCGCTGGGAGCTCGTCATCCCTGGAGGAGGCCAGCTCCACAAGCATCCTGAGTGGTCCCCGCGGCGCGAGGACGGCGACGAGGTCGTACAGGGCGAGGGCGACGAGCATGATCCATGTGGTCCACTCGGGAAGCCTGGAGAGCCAGGCGGCGACGATGACGGCGAGCGCGACCATATACCCCTGGCGGACGAGGATGGGAACGGCGGACGCGAAGACAGAGAGGACGCCGACCGCGGCGCCGTTGAAGAGGAGCAGGAACGCGGTTGGCGCGTCGAGCGGGGCCGCGAGGCGGCGGAGCACCGCGGCGGCGATGGCGCCGCCCATGGAGAAGATGACGAAGAAGGCGGAGAAGCGCATGTAGTTCTTGAGGAAGCCCGTGCAGCGGTAGTAGTAGAGCGCGACGAGGACGAAGGTGACGGCGGCGACGAGGGCGACGAAGACCGCGGCATCGAGGAGCGCGCCGAGGAGCTTCTGGCCCGGGGTGTCGCTGGGGGACTCGAGGTAGACGAGCGTCGCCGCGGTGACCGGCGGAGGCGAGGCCCCCGCGGACCCGGAGGACGGCGGCGCGAGGAGGGAGATGAGGAGCACGACGAGGGCCATGCAGATGGAGACCGGGGACATGACCGCCAGCACCTCCGCGCCGAGGCTGTCGAGCACGGAGGAGGCGCTAGGCGGCTCCTCCGCGGCGGGCTCCGGCGCCGGTGAGGCGGCGGCGAGATCCATGCGGCGGAGGGGGGAGATCGATGGGGGGAATTTCTCCCTCGCTCCTCGGCGTGAGACCGACCGGAGCCGGAGTTTGGGGGTTTTCGATTTGGTCCACGCGTTAGTACAAAATCGCGCAAATTTCCCTGTTGAAGTTTGAACCTACCATAGTACCATTCGTGCCACCCCCGGGGTTTGTTTCTAGAAAACTGCTCAAATTTTATCTTATTTATCTCCAACAGATATCATATATGAATACAATAAAGCAAATCCACCGTGAATGAAGTTTCATTAGAGTTTTATTTTGGTTCAACAAGTTGCAAGCATAGTATTACGATGAATCAAATTACTGAATACGGTGGCTTGTGGTTAAATATAGTGCACTACTGAAATCTGTGCCTGCAGTATGCTGAGGTGGATTCTACACTTTTTTTTATGGGATGGTGGATTTTATTGCGCAGCTTCATTCTTGACCGACTTTCATTCTTGACCGAGACCGACTCAGTGGAGGTGTTGGTATTGGGAAAAAAAATCCAATAGATTAGTCACTTCTTTTTTGAGATGGACCAGATTACTCACATCTCTTCTCAATAATAATAAATTTTTCTTTTGGTCATTGGAGATGCTACAGAAAATTATCAATTTCATCTTCAATATTAAAGTATTTTTAGTGTTTTCCTCTTACTCAAATCTAGAGAATTTATTTGTCTTTGAGTATCCTGCTGCAGTACTGGCAATTAAAAATATAGAAATACTATTAGTTATGGAGGAAAAAAATATATAAGCACTCTGTTCGGCTGGCTGTGGCTGGTACTGATTTGGTGTGAGAGAAAAATATTATTGTTGGTTGCGAGTAGAACAGAGTGGGTAATCTAAGAGATGCTCTACATCTACGTCTAGCATCGACATCCAAATCGATGTGGAGTCCAGCCCATTCGAAACTGTGATACCAGCAAGCGCTTTCTCCTCTGCTTGTCTTTCCGCAGTGAGTCCGTCTGACTATTAGTCTGCTGTGGATTAATTTTTGACTCGCGAAGCATCAGGGCATATACTGTCTCCGTTGTTTGCATTTTCTAACTCAGCATTGATTAGTACAATAACAAAATGGATACCTAAAACTTTATCTTTTGCTCGTGTTATGGCTACTCTTGTTCCTCAAGTCCAGTGAGCTCACAATACTGCCTCCTCAACTTTGTGCTCGATTATGCACTGGTTCAGTCATAGAAAATTGTGCTTATTAATAGCCAGGCAATTTCTAGGTCTCTAGGATAAAGAATGCATTCCAGATACAAAAAAGAAAGGGTGTATAATTGCATGTCTATATGAGACAACTTTATTGGGGCCTCAGTTGTCTTCAAGATCAAAACAGTACCCTTGTAATTCAGTCTTCTCGGAGGGGGGAACATTTCCGCTACTGTTCATCAAACACAAAACTATTCCACAGTTCACACTGGGAGTTGACTGCTGGAATACAACAGGGAATTGGAGAAGTCATCTGCCATTATCTAAGCACACTAAGATTTATTGCGGCTGGCCTTCTCCGCGATACCAGACTGCGAAAATCTCTTCCTCAGGACCTCAAGGACTTCTTCCATCTTCACATCCTTGACTCTGAGCAGCACCATTGCATGGTACAGCAGATCAGCCATTTCCGAAGCCGTGCGAGATTGGTCCTCGTTCTCCAGCAGTGTTTGAATCAGCTCACCTGCTTCTTCACTGGAAAATATGCAAAAAGAGAAATTAACAAACAAATCCTGACATAGAGGCAAATGAATGAGGCCTGTAACTATGCTAGGAGTTCTTTTTTTTTTTGCCACACAGGGTGTCTTGTTAGTTGAGGCCAATGAATAAACACTGTAACTATGCTACGAGTTATATCTTGCATAGCACCTCCCACTGCTGATTTATGATACCAAATTTAAGTTATATAAGAAAAAAACATAAGATAATTGCATCAAAAGTTTTCGAATAAGAATAAAAAGAAGAATCAGACACTAGGACCATTTTAACATGTGGAGTATCAGATTGGGAAGCAAATATGTTCTGACTAGCTCTGTCGTGGTACTTTTTATTCTCCATGTGCATTCTACCGTATGAAATTGTTGAAAGGAGTAGCTGAAGATGAATCTAATGAATTTATATTGTTAGATAGGCAAGGATAAAATAGTCAAGCTAAAAAGAATATAAATACAATCCTTTTTTGTTTACAAATCACTAAGTTGCCATATACTAAGGCTAGGCTTAGTATACATTTTATTTGATAAACAGTACTATCATATGGACCACACACAATGTATGATGTAGCTCCAGAAATACTTGTTTACGTTTAAAACTAGGAATACGCTGATGGCAGCACCATTCTTTAATATATATGCATTTATTCACAAAACAGTCAACTGCATACATTTTATCTATTTTGGTCTCCTATGCCAATTAATTCTATTGGGCCAAGTCAATCCATCAATTCTTCAATCAAATACAGTACTATAGGATCATAAATAAACACAACTGAGGTATCAAGCTAATTCAGTATCTAATAAAATCAAAGGCCAGATGCAATACAATTTGAATATTGGACTCGTTCAGCATAGATTAAATGCAAGTCAAAATCTGAGAAAACAAAAAACGCACAACATAATATGACAATCAGGAAGAGATTTCTCTAGTGGATCATTCCATGGTGCCACAAACATTTAAAGCTGGTGGAAGTTCCCTGTTGAACCTTTGTGATCCTTGATGCACAAAACAGTTTTGAACGTTTAGATTCAGCTCAAATGAGAGGGGCCTATTATTTTAATAAAATTACTTCCATAATGTTACCATTGTGTAATTTAAAAATATTATGAACAAAACCACTGGTTCAACTGCACCTCAGAAAATAAGAACACTTAAAATTGAAGTTGACCTGAGCACACATGCTCACTGTGACAATAAAAAACCATACGTTAAAAAAACTGTGAACTATCAAATAAATTGACAGCAAGAATACACAGGAACAAACTGATATCCCGTAAAAAAACCATACGTGGACAGCTAAAGATGGCAAAGATGACAGATATAGCACAAAATAATAAGGATATCAACAAACACATTTGTCTATTTTAAAAATGAACAACTTAGTAAACCGGGAGAGAAAAGGCTCCACGCTTGTTGTCATACCATTATAATTTTATTGACACTTTTTATAACGCAGTACCAAAAAAAAAGGAACATAAAACTACTGACCGTATTTTTGAGCAAAGTAGCTGGTTATCAAGCAGTAATTTTTTCGTCCATGATGGCTTGCCACTTCCTTCAGTTGCCTCCTCCTGCCGTCTACTAATCGTATCTTCGAGTGAGTATAGGGTTGTTGTGACTTGCCTATCTTCATTCGGCTGAGAAGGTAGATCACATTTTAATTATAATCAGAAGTAGAGTCTATTGCAGGAAGGGAGAACTTAATAATGGGTACCTTCGAACCTTGTAGAGCATCATAAACTGAAGTATAATAACAGGTTTCTGCTCCTGTGTGGCAGGTAGGTCCATCAGGCTTTCCAAGGTATATTATCTAAGTTTCAAGAGAAATAAAATATTAACGCATTTAGTACCCGCAGAAATCAAAGCGAAAGTATTTATGCATGACGCAGGATATGCTTACAGAATCACGGTCACAGTCCAGGAAAATGTCATGCACATTGATGAAGTTCATGGATGTCTCCCCTTTTGTCCACAAGGAAGACCGTGAGCGGCTAAAGAATGTAGCTTTCTTGCTTGATATAGTTTTTGCAAGGGCTTCTTTGTTGGCAAACCCCTGCATAAGAATGGCTCCAGTATCCACATTTTGCGCAATAGCAACAGCCAACCCTTTGCTGTCCCACTTCACACTGTCTAGTAATGTGTCAACCTGATTTTTTGACAAGCACAATAATAAACCTATGTCAGGCACTAATGACAATTTAAACTGTGTCTTAGAAGAAAAAACAGATATTCTCTTCCATTCACAGCTGTACCGTGCAAAATCAGCAGTGCTAGCGCAATAACTGAATTAGCTGTATTACCTACTACCAGAGTCTACACTCTACAGCAGAAAGATATTGGTATTCGAAAGGTTAGAGGAATATGTCAGCATGTTAAGGAAAGATAGATGAACCCAAAATTCTCCAAGCAAGCACGAGATATAATTGCCCAAACCAATTACATATTTACAATGCCTTAGCAGAAAATGCATTTTAAGAGAATATTCGGTGGGGGAAAATGCATCTTGGTCTAAATATAAGCACAAAATGGAGGATCCAATGTTCTGATTGTTCTTAGTTCCAGTAAACTTGTGGAAATTTAAATCTGCAGCACTGTAAAATGCGTTATGTACCTTCCAAAAAAAACAGAAGCACTTTACTATACTAGGTGGAAGAGCAATCAGCAATGATAATTGCATCATTCTTAATGTGTTATGCAGTAGACAACTATCATGGCAACTTACCAAATCTCCAACATTACCAATTTACAAGAGATGAGGAAACGCATAAAGTAGGATAGATCAGGAGTTCAGGGCTATGAGTGTGCGCTTCAGATTCTAATAAATTATTCAGACAAATCACAAATGCATAAGATGGTTTGTGCGTCGGTTCCAGCGCCGATGCTCACAGTTTGCCCCAGTCCCCAATTGATTTCGCACCTACGGCACCAAAAAACAAAGCAAAAAAGAATTCCAGACCTTGGGGTCGACGGCTAGAGCTCCTAGCGCCGACTGAGCAGAGCCCGCCGCCACGGAGACCGCTGGTTCCCAGCGCCGCCATCCCGGTGCCGAAGCCGAGGCCGCGGCGGCGCGAACGTTGGGGCGGGACGTCCCGCTGCAGAAGCTGACGCCGCGGCTCGGGGGAGAGTAGGAGGAGGAGGGCGCGAGGGCGCGAGCCGGTGCGGCCGCCGGAGCCGCCGCCATCTGCGTCCGCCGGTCAGGCACGCGTGGCTCGAGCGTGTGTGCTACCGCTCGTGAGTCGTCACGTGACCTGGTCAGTCGTGAGTCATCGTGCTCTGTGCTTTGGTCAGGTGGCGGGCCCAGGCCTCCTGAGGCGGGCATGGGCGGTTTTTTATTTTAATATTTTTTATTTCTGTTTTTTACAAAAAAAAAATATATTTTCGAGTTGGAAATTAACAGAAACATACTCCTGCCGCCTCGCTGCCGGGCGGCAGGGGTTAAACTGTAAAAAAAAAGAGGAAACAAAATTGCGGCCAGGTCCTTGGGAACCGGCCGCCCGGTAGCCGGGCGGCCGGCCTCCTCCCAGGCCGCCCGGCTGGGGGGGGGGCGGTCGGATTTTTTTTTTGCAATTTAGCTCTTTTCGCGAAATAATTGAACATATGTGCCTTTATGTTGTGCGACTTTAGGTAACTAAAATTTTCCACATTTTATAAATAGATTATGTTGTAATTATTTTGTTGAAACAGTAGATTACCAATCAGTTCAATTATTGTTAGGAGTGATTAGTGGTACATTTAGGTGCATTTACTTATAGTGATTAGCGTTGATATCGTACATTAAGTGTTAGATTTAGTATTAGAAAATACTAGAAAATTGTTAGAGAAGTATTAGAAAATACAAGATAATATTAGAAAATGTTAGAAAATTATAGAAAATTGTAGAAAATTGTAGAGAATGTTAGAAAATTATAAAATATTATAGAAACTATTTTGTTGAAACAGTAGATTAGCAATCATTTTAATTATTATTAGGACTGATTAGTGGTACATTTAGGTGTAGTTAATTGTAGTGATTAGCGTTGATATAGTACATTAGCAATCTAATTAATTAATCTTAAAAATTGCAAGATAATATTAGAAAATTTCTAAAATGTTACAAAATATTAGAAATTATTATTAATGCTTAGAAAATCTTATAAATTATTTAGGAAATATAAGGAAATATTAGAAATATTTAGATGTGTGTGATTGTATTGTATTATTTTGATCTTACGTGTTAGGTATGGCCGGGGTTACTCCTGCGTTGCTGGACCCAACAATAGACTCGGGTCACCGGTCCTTCCTTGCGAAGGTTCAGCACCAAGAACTAAACGTGCTGCGTCCACGTCCACTTGCAGAGTTGGTTGCTGTAGACCCACGATGGGTGCCCAGGTGATATGTCGTATATTTTCTGTTTTTATCCGTTATACATTTCGTTATATAATGTATTAACATTTGAGCACTGTATGATGCAGGCTGAGCGATACAGGTCTTCTCACAATGGCTCATCTTGCTGAGAGTGCTTTGGTGAAGCTAGACAGGTCTCTACTTTCAGCTCTCGTTGACAGATGGAGACCTGAGACACACACGTTCCACCTCCCTTGTGGGGAGATGGCACCGACCCTGCAGGACGTTGCGATGCTTCTTGGTCTTCCTATCACCGGAGACGCTGTCGAGCCCCGCGTGGTACCTTCTACGTGGCTGAAGGATCTTGAGGAACGTTTTGCAGGTGTTGCCACCACGATTGATCCTGAAGATTTCAATGAGCACCCACAGTCGAAAGGCCCTTCCAAGTCATGGCTCCTACAGTTTCAGGTACAATTTCGTACAAAACGATGTGTTGATGTATTTTATGGCTTTGAAATAACTAATGTATTTCTTATTCTCAATGTTCGTACTTCATTGCAGCCGGATCTGTTGGCAGCCGATGCTGATGACTACAGCGTGACTAGATCACTCGAGGCGTACCTGCTGTGGTTATTTGGGTAAATCCTGTTCAACAACTCACACGGGGCACTGTGTGGATAGGGTGCTTCTGCCATACGCACAGGAGATCGCCGATGCAGATGAGGATGCCATACCCCTATATAGTTGGGGTTTAGCGGCTCTTTCATGCACATATCGTGGACTCTGCAAGGCATCACGGCAGAATGATAGGAATGATGTCCTAACAGGGTGCTCAATTCTGCTACAGCTTTGGTCTTACGAGAGGATTGCGATCGGTCGTCCCATGATTGACCAGTCACAGTACACGCCGGATATGTACGGTGACATGGAGGACGACAGACCCACCATGGGGACTCTCTGGTACTCTCGACAGGTATGGGACACGATAAAAATTTATATTCTATGCGTACTATGGTCATACATTGTTCCCTCAATACCTTTCTTATGGACACATAATTTTTATTTTTGCAGAAAACATGGGCACATCTACAGACCCGGCGGTCTTATCCTGAGTTTGTTGCCGAATTTGATCGATTGACCCCAGAAGACATTGTGTGGGAGCCATACAGTTCTTCGGCTATAGCCGCACGTGCACCGCTTGGGATATCTTCGGTGTGCACACAGGACCAGGTCCTATGGATGACTACTGCAGCTTTGGTGTACGACGTTGCAGTTGAGGCCCACTGCCCGGATAGAGTCATGAGGCAGTTCGGTCGACGCCAGTCTTTCCCTGTGTCTTCAGCGCTGGATCGTGTTCAGCGCCACGATCATAGGTAACAAAAATGTATGAGCACCCATGTACTAATAATGTGAAACTAATTTCTATTTAACGTGCAGTTTATCAAGGGCTGGGCATCCTTTCTCGACAATGTGGGTCACTAGATTACAACCATGGGTGGCTGCGTGGGATGATGCAGACGAGCAGAGGATACCGGTCCACACACTGAGCCTTCGTTTCGAGCGTACCTGACCTGGTACGAACCGAAGACTCGTTGCCGTTTGACGTATGTTGACATGCATCAACAGCCGCATGTTGCGACTTCTCAGGATCGGTATGCACAACAAAGGGATGAGACATTAGCTGGGGCGGTGAGTAAATGTTGACGGCATTTTCGATCTTTTAATATTTGTATACTAAGTTTTTTTTGTTGCAGTTCGAGGCATGCAGGCTGCTTGAATTAGATTGCTCACTGAATGTAATGAGGATTCATGGCGGGTCTACGATGAGCGTGCCGGCACAACTCGAGGCCTGGACCACTCAACGTGATAGAGCCCGAGGTATGCTTCAGGCCTTTGGTACGCGGACGGAGTACGAGGATTTCTACGGATCGTCGCAAGCGTCGACGTCGATTCCTTGTGGTTCCGCATGGCAGCAGCCTCCCTTATACCACCGACAGGTAGAAGGTATGGTGTGATATTTACCGATCCGTATGTTTATATGCATTATTTAAATACGACTCCACACAGGGTATGGGTACCCCGGTTCTCAGCCCTATGGAGGGCCAGGTGCCACGCAAGGGGCTCCATTTCATGGAACCCAGTTTACCTCTATGCCACATGATGGAGGGACTTTAGGTAAATATGTGGTGCATAATTTTATTTGCTTATGTTTTATGGTCGAAGACTCATACGTTATTATTTATACTCAGGATCACAATAGTTCACTGGAGCGGGGCCGTCTTCGTATCACCCTATGCCGTCACCAGGAGGATATGAAGGAGCTTCTTCCTATCCACCACCACCACCTCCTCCAACACAGGGTATGTACAATAATTTGTACGGAATTGCATTCACCTTTTGAATTTTTTTTTTGTGATCTGTAGGGTGGTCTGAAGACAACGCCGCGGCCTCCTTATACGAGTTTACACGGTTGTTTGCTACGCCTGCCCAGGACGATGATCCCAGCTTGCATACACCTCTGGCTCAGTTCCGCCGTCCTGCCAGAAACGTGGGGCCACCGGAACGTCATAGCTACCCTACAGATCACGTACACGCACAACGAAAGAGAGGTCGGAATGGTAGGGGTCGTTAGTTGTTTGCACTTGTTTCTCCGGCGGCATTGTGGACTGTTTCGATTGTTCGGATTATGATTGTTTATGATTGTGGTAGTTTACTTGTCATTTGTTTCTATAGATATTATTGATGTGAACTTGTTATGTTTGGGGGTTCCATAATGCTCGTGAAATAAGGGAATCTCTTGCGAATTTTTTCCGTGATTTAATGAAGGACAAGTTAGTTGCGGGAGGAGTTAGCGGCCGAGATCCCGCCGACGATGATGACGACTACCGCATACAGAGTAAACTTCGTGACAGGCTCGTATAGCTCAAAATAGGGACCATAGTGTATCTATCTGCCAGTACGAGATCACGGGTTTCGCATATGTCGCATTGTTTGCCCAGACAAACGTGACAAAAGTCGACAGCCCAATAGTAGTGCTCTTTCACCATTTCGAAAAGATGTGACAACACGGCAACCACACCAGCTCACATTCAAAGCAGTCTCTCGGGCGAGGACGACGGAACTGTCACTCTACAGCGAAGGTCTGTGGCGTGTATTGGGGAAGGCGGCATCTAGGCACGATCGACCGAGCGGCAGCGATGCAGTGCTGTGAGTCTGCATGCACTTAAATGCTCTGTATGCACAAAGATGCATCGAGTAGTCAGTTCGATAATTGAATCTAGTCTTTTCTGTGTTCGGTCAGCTAGCCTCTTCACTGTGTTGTCATGTAGGCTTTTCAGGTCCATTTACACTCCACACTCCGGATATCAGACATTTGTGCGTCTATAAATACTCCGAAGTTTGTGAACTCCCAGCAGCACTTAAACAACAAAGCTCATTGTATACCCAATGTCTAGAGGTGGGTCTAGCGGGAAGAATTATTATGGTTTTGGGAAAGGAAAAGGGGGAAGAAAGAGAGACCCCATAATATGGGAGGGGCCTCTTGGACCTGATTCCTTTCCGGAACCAGTGTTTGAGTTTCCGCCACAGCACAAGAGTGATTTTACCAATGAAACTCCTCTACGACAATACGATAACCGTAGAGAACCGTGGCCAAAATGCAGACATAGTGATGACAGCTTAGTGCAGATGTGCACCGACGGGATGGATGGCGGTCGGCGTTTCTTCAAATGCCCACACGCATGGGTAATACTCGGTTGTTTTATTTCTTTATCTTCGTTGAGATACCTTACATGAAATTTATTTTGCAGTCTTCAGATGCTCCAGAAAACTGTGGTTTTACCAGATGGGTCGATCCTGCACCAATTGATTCAGTTCAGGAGTTCATCGAGTATCTCCAGATAAAGATCTTTGATCTGGAATGCAAGGTAAACCATTACGAGGAATTGAGCGAGGGTAACAAAGACGACGAAGATGATGATACCAGCAATGCTGCCGCTTCACAGGATGAACCATGCACTATTCCTTACTGCAACTGCCCTTGTCACAAGAAGAAGGGCCCTGCCCCTCCGGCACCACCACCTGCACCACCTGTAATGGGTGGATACTGCGGAGAAGGCTCAACGCAGTTTGCTACGTGGGGGTATGACTACTAGGACTATCTATTGCTAGTCACATGCTGCATCGTTGTGTTTGTTGTGTTTTTCTAAATTACCTAAGGCATGTTAGCTTAGTTCAGAATCTGTTTACCGTAGTTGCAACGGGTTCTGCCATGCCACTGCATGTTTGATGTGTGTTTCATTAACGTTGTATTATGATGTAATTCATATGGTTTATATTGTGTAATGCAGTTTTTAGTTCTTAATTCTTACCGTTATATTTTATGTGTGGTTCACAGTATTCTAGTCCCCTGAAAATGTCCGAAAATATTAAATGCAAGTTCGAAGATTCACTAGATTGCTTGTGCGTGCGTGACACCTCGGCGCCGTGATCTGTGGCGTCAAGACGTGTTATCTCGGCGCCACATATTACAGCGCCCACCCCTAGGGTCTATTTCTGCAAAAAGTTATAAAAAGGACACATATGTTCAATTATTTCGCAAAAAGGGCTAAATTGTAAAAAAAAAAATCCGGCCGCCCCCCAGCCGGGCGGCCGGTTCCCAGGGACCTGGCCGCAATTTTGTTTCCTCTTTTTTTGCAGTTTAGCCCCTGCCGCCCGGCAGCCGGGCGGCCAGGTCCCGGCCGCCCGGCAGCGGGGCGGCCGGGGTATATTTCTGTTAATTTCCAACTCGAAAATATATTTTTGTAAAAAACAGAAATAAAAAATATAAAAATAAAAAAACCGCCGGCCATGGTTGCTTGTTGAGCCCGCAGAGGCCCAGTTTACAGTTTAGTTCCCAAAAATTTTCAAGATTCCCTGTCACATCAAATTTTAGCACGCACATTTTCTGAGAAGAGAATCTCGCATGCATGATGACCTGCATGATGACCTAAATAAAATCTATTTGTAAAATCTTTTCAGAAATGGGTGTAATTTTTCGCGACGAATCTAATGACGTAATTAATCGATGATTTTCTACAGTGATTCTCCAGTAACTGTCATTGAATCGCACAGTCAAAAGCATCATTAGATTCTTCAGGGTTTCTAACGCGGTGGTTCTGAAATTGATTTTGTAAACTGTCTTTGATTGACACCGTAATTAACGATCAAAATACGTGCTAGTCCATCCTAGAAAACAACCAAACAGGGCCATCGTTGGGATAAAGCCTGGCCCAGCCCACCAAGTCAAAAGCCTTTTTTCCCCTAAAAAAGAACGGGTAAAAAAACCCGCACTTTTAAGAGTCACACACACACACCGACACACGTTCAACGGCTCAACGGCCCCCAACCGGTGTGGTTTCTGTGGCAAAAAACTGTTCGAATGATATGATCCAGCGAAAATATCAACATCTAGCTATAAAGCAACATGAATAAAATTGGTTTGGACGAACTCCTTACCAAACATGATGAGAGTGAACATCAACGAGGCCACTAGCAGACGCGTGCTCGCGACTGGTAGGCCCCACCTTCTTTTTTTTTTCTTCTTTTCTCTTTCTTCAAAAAAAAAATTCGTGGCAAACCATCTTTTCAGAGAAAACGAGAAAGTTCTCTAAGAAATTGCAATTGCAAGTATTCAGAAAGTTTCAAACGAACATCATTAAATGTATTTTGTGGTGAAAATTGAGATACAATTTTTTTTAAAAAAGAAAAATTCTAAATTACTCCCCTGAACTATAGTCAAAGTCTAGATAACCCCTAAACTATAATTTAGTTCAATTTATCTCCTAAATTATGCAATTTAGTCCATTTTACCCCATAATAACACAAGTTGAATTTTAACTTTAAATTTGGCAGAGTAGTAATGGACATCACAATGCATATTAAAATATTATTATAATTGTTCATTATTATTTTTATATAATTAATTTATTATTAAATATCTTAACCCATATAAATAATAAAAAATATGATGTATGTTTCTAAGATGTGTTATGATGTGTACTATCATGTTTCGAATATGTTTTATGATGTGTGCTATCATCTTGTAAAATTATATTAGAGGGTAATTTGAACCAAAGTGCATAGTTTGAGGGGTAAAATGAACCAAATAATAATTTTGAGAGTTATCCAATCATTTGAAACTTCTTAGATACTTGCAATCATGATTTTTCAAATTTTTTCACGTATATACCGAAAAGATGGTTTGTAACGAATATTTACCGGGTCACTAAGATACTAAATCCTTTGGACATCTTTTCCTTCTCAGTTTGTTTCCCGTCAACTCTTATCCCAATCGAGTTGGAATTTCGAACGAGACGGTCTTGGATGTACGTTTGGTAATATCTTTTTTTAATAAAAGACAGGAGCACTACCACATCATGTAAAAAAGGAAAAGTCCATTTTACCCCCTCAACTTGTCAAGGAGTCCGCATTACCCCCATCAACTACAATAATAGGAATAGAACCCCCCTCAACTCTCAAAACCCGACAAATCACCCCCTGGACTGTGTGGAGGCGGTTTCCACGGTGGGCCCCACCTGTCAGCCTCTCATCTCTCTCACTTCCTCTCTCTCCCACCCCGCAGCCGCCAGCCATCCCCACCCTCCCCGGCCGCCAGCCATTCCCACCCTACCGTGGTGGAGGAGGCCGACTGCGGCGGAGCTGGCCCGCGACGGCCGCGGTCGAGCTCCAGCTCGCGGCGATCGTGGCGGAGCTTGGCTCCATGCGCCGGTCGCCGCGCGCCCTCCCTCACTCACTCCTCGGCGGCCCTCCCTCCCTTCCCATGCCGGCACGCCATCCTCCGCCGCCCTCACTCCTCCCTCCTCGGTCTCGGGCCGGTGGCGGGCCTCGTGGCGGCGCCCACTGCCCCTGCTCTCCCGGCGCAGGGCCATGGCTGCGGCGGAGCTCTCCTCCCCCGCGCGTCCTTGCTGAAGCAGGGACGGCCGACGAGCAGGCACACCCCGCGGCGGCCGGTGGGAGCGAGATAGGGCCATGCGGCTCGCTGGAGGCGGCGGTCGGGCTCTAGCGTGGGGCAGCACCTGCGCCGGCGGAGCTCGTGCGCCCCCATCTCTTCCTCCGACAGCCTGTGCAGTGCGCGCCCCTCCTGCCTGCTCCCTGCGGAGGGGCTGCAGCGCCTGTCCATGCACGCCGCGGTGGGGCCCTCGTCGGCGGAGCAGGCGGCGTGCGGGCGGGCGGAGCAGGCCATGGCCCCGAGCAGTGAGCTTGGGGAGATTGAAAGAGAGAGATGAGAGGCTGACAGGTGGGGCCCACCGTGGAAAACTGTCTCCACACAGTCCAGGGGGGTGATTTGTCCGGTTTTGAGAGTTGAAGGGGGTTCTATTTCTGGTATTGTAGTTGAGGGGGGTAATGCGGACTTTTTGACAAGTTCAGGGGGGTAAAATGGACTTGTTCCCAAAAAAACATTCATATATAACACGTCGAAGCGAACACCATCACCACACAAACAACGCACACAACAAAACACTACACCGCCACAATCTGGGAGATGAGCCAAAACAAGCCACTCGCGAACTGCGCCGTTGTCACCAACGCTATGCCACGCCAAATTTCGCGGCCCGCGGCAGGCCTGAGCGGCAGCTCGAACTCGTCCACCATGAGACTATCCCCCTCAAGCCGCACACACACGATCGTCGATTCTCCTGTCCTAGTGGAGCTTCAGTAGAACACTCATGTCGCAACACCGAAGAAAACCACTGATCCTGGCCACTCTACGTGGGGGCCTCGCCTCTCCCACCGTCTCGCACTCCTCTACCAAGGACTCAGATATCTAAAATCTCTAGGAGAGCGACACCTCCGTCCAACCGTCACCGGAGTCACCACCGCACCATGCGCGCCACCTCAAGGCCTCCAGCACCCATGGGCCCTTTGCACCTCCCTGCCAGCACGGACCAGCCACGCTTCCTCCGCCGTTGCGCACGAGCAACTCCGCCAACCAACCACCCCACTGCGTAGCCAAAGCGGGTCTCTAGATACGGCGCCTCCAAGGAGGGCACGACGCCAATGGCGCCGCCATCGCACGTCCATAAATGGACAGAATTTTCACCCTAGAGAACCCAGTGCAGTAGGACACGGTGCATCACAATGGTGCCCCCAGCAGGAAGAACGGCGCCACAAGAGCGCCGCCACAATCGCCACCGACAAAACCATTAGTGAAGGCTTTCGCCCGACCCAGCACCGTGCCTGTCGCACACACTTGGACTAGGCAGTAGCTCGCCTCTCCTCTCCTCCGCAACGCCTCTACTGGAAGAGGCCAGATACAGCCCGAAGCACCACCATGGCGCCACAAGCAAGCACCAGCCGGCCCCAGCCCCATCACCAAGGCGACGCCGGACCAATATCGCCATCAGAGGGGAGAGGGGGAGCACCACCTCCTCACCTCAGCACCCATCACCCGCACGCAGCACGCCCCCAACTCCACCAACATCGGGCCGCCATGACCCAGGCACGACCCACCACGGCCCCCGGCCACAGCAGGCCGCAACCAGTTGTAGCCGAGATCCGCCCGCCTCCAGTAGCTTGCGGCGGTCGTCGCCCCCCACGCTCAGGCGCCGCCCGCGCTAGGACCCAGCAGCGCCGCCGTCCGCGCCAGGCCCCAGCAGCGCCGCCCTAGTCCGCGCCAGCCGCCGCCGCCGCCGCCAATCTTGCGCAAGCCGCCGCCCCTAACGCACAGGCGCGCGCTCTCGCCGCACGGCCACCGGATCCGTGGCCCCCGTCGCCGCCGCCGCGAAGCGCCGCGCCGGCGAGCACCCTCCGAAGGACGAGACGGCCGCGCCCGCGCTAAACCACAGGAGGAGAGGGGGAGGATCCACGCCACCGCCTTCCCCACGGCCCGCGCGAGTTGCCGGCGGCCCGCTTAGGTAGCGGCACGGCGGGAGAGATCGGGAGAGAGGGGCGGTGGCTGCTAGGGTTTGGGTCTCCCACGGCCCACGCCGCCCGCACGGGGACGACGCGAGAGACGTGAGAGTCCGCGTGCGTGTCCGTTTGGTAATATCTGCCTGCCCCGTTTCACCTCCTTCGAAAGGAACTCCACTGTTTTGCCGGCGCACAGTTAGTGCACCCATGAGTAAGGGGCCGTTTAGTTCCAAAAGCAAAAAATTTTGGATGTTTCGTCGTGTGTTTGACCAGATGTCGGGAGGGTTTTTCGGACACTAATTAAAAAACTAATTTCAGAACTCACTTGGAAACCACGAGACGAATCTTTTGAGGCCTTTGACCGCATCATTAGCACATGTGGGTTACTGTATCACTTATGGCTAATCATATACTAATTAGACTTAAAAGATTCATCTCGTCGTGTACATCCAAACTGTGTAATTAGTTTTATTATTTAATTACATTTAGTGCTTCATACACGTGTTTAAAGGAGAGGTGAAAATTTTTGGGTGAAAATTTTTGGTAACTAAAGGGCCCCTGAGAGCTTACATCAGAATCTTTCTTTCTCACACACACATACACACAGATGGGGAGAACGATCCTTTTCAAAAAAAAATATATATACAACAACAAAAAAAACTATCCTTAGAATATTCAGCTGATGTGGCACCCACCACCACTCGGAATCACGGGCACATGCAGTGATGATCAGCGAGGAAGCGAGCCCAACTCTTTTACAGATTTCTTTTCAATATATTTATATTTCTCGCCCTTTTCAGAATCCTCGCCTATTTCTGGGCTGGCCGGAAAAGCGAAATGCCGCCACCACTGAACTTTTAGCCGAAGCCGAAGGGAAGGGGGGGGGGGGACCCCGTTTTTTATCACAAGAACAGCGAGGAATTCAGGTGTTGGGGGAGAGAGCTTAAAATTAGAAGGCCAGCGCAATAATTGAGCAGGTGGGCACGGCAGGAGGCCCCTCCTAATCGCTGCCCTGAGCATGTGTTCCCCTTCCCCCCGGCGTATTATATGAGGAGGAGCTCGAGGTGGTGATCGATGCGAGGAGGAGGATGCTGCTGCCGCTGATAATATAAGGCAAGCAGAGGCAGGAGAGGCCCGGCCCCTCTGGCCTTGCTGCTCTTCCCCCACATGCCCTGCCCTCCTGCCCTGCTGCGCCCAAGGTGATTGATTGATTGCCTCTTGCTCGCTTCGTTTCACGCTCCCCCCCCCCCCCCCCCCCCCCCCTCTCTCGTGCTCCAATCTGTGCATCTCCTGGATCCGTTCTCGCTGCTGGTATTAGCGTCAGATTGGGGTGGTGTCTGCTGTGCTGCCTATGCTCATCTTGCGGAAAGGGTGGTTAAGGATTTTTTTTCCTTTTTAATGGAACTTGATGCATGATGTGATGTGCATTTTCTTGAGCTTGTTTCTTCGTTTTCACCTTGTTTGATCCACATCTCGGGGGGATTCAATGAGATTGTTGCATCCCGTTGCCATGCTCCTGTTTTCCTGATTGAATCGCGTGTTAGTTTACTGATGATGGCGGCCTGATGATTTGACCTTGCTCTTGCGTAGTAGATGATACCTTAGCACGAGCGCGTGTCCTTGTCTTTGCGAGCTTTCAAAGAAGCCCGCATCTGATCCGTGTATCACAAGAACATGCAAATGATTCGATCTGTGATTGTAGCGCATCAAGAAATGCTCCATTCCTGCATTCCGTGGGAGACATTGGCCCCGGCGAGCTCGAAAATTTGTTCCCCCAATAACATCACTGATTAGACCTTTCGCAATTGATTGTAGCGTAGCGTCAGGGCTCTGATCTTTCCTTCCCGGTTGATTCGTCGCAGCTGAATCTTCCCCCCGAACAACTAGGGTAGCTGCATTGGCGGGGAAAGCGCGAGGAGCTCAGCAGCGATGGCGGAGCAGGAGGGCGCCGGGAGGTACTGGTGCCACATGTGCGCCGTGGCGGTGAGGCCCGCGGAGGGCGAGCCGGAGATGAAGTGCCCGCACTGCCACAGCGGCTTCCTCGAGGAGATGGAGACCGCCCGCAGCGCGGCAGCGGCCGACGGCGGCGAAGGCGGCGGCGCGTTGGCCGAGGTGTACCCCGGCGCGGACCGCCCGAGCTCCATCTGGGCGCACGCCATCCTCAGCACGGTGGACAGCTCCATCCGCCGCCGCCGCAGCCGGCGCCAGCAGGAGCCCGGCGGCTTCCTCCACGACTGGGACGAGCACGACTTCACGCGCCGCCGCCGCCGCGTCACCGCGTTCCTGCGCCTCTTGCACGAGCTCCGGGAGCGCCAGCTGCAGCGCCTGGAAGCAGCCGCCGACGTCGCCATCGAGGGCGACCAGCTGACCCCTTTCGGCCGGAGCCTTTTCATCGGCGCCGCCGCCGGCGGCGAGCATGGCGTGGCGCTGGGCGACTACTTCCTCGGCACCGGCCTCGACGCCCTGGTGCAACAGCTGACCGAGGGCGACGCCGGTCGCCAAGGCACGCCGCCGGCCAAGAAGGAGGCCGTCGAGGCAATGCCCACCGTAGAGATCGCGGGGGGCACCGGCGACGAGGCTGCCAGCTGCCCGGTCTGCCTGGAGGACTACGCGCCCGGCGAACGCGCCCGGGAGATGCCCTGCAGGCACAGGTTCCACGCCAACTGCATCGTGCCATGGCTCGAGATGCACAGCTCCTGCCCCGTCTGCCGGTTCCAGCTGCCGGCCGACGACGACAACAAGAGCTCGTGCAGCGGTGGCCCCGACGGCGGTGGCTATGTCAGCGTCGATGCCGATCACGAAGGCAACGACAATGGCGGCGGCGGGGATGGCAGGGCAGGCTCTGCTGGGAATGCCGAGCCAGAGCACATCGGCAATGCCGTTGCGGAAGCCGAAGAGGGCAACAGGCGGCTGCCGGCGACCATACAGTGGCTCAACAGCATGTTCTCGCCGTCCGGCGGCAGCAGCAGCAGCAGCAGCAGCTCTCAGCATTGGGAGGATTGAGCAATGACGATGATGGCTGCTGGTGCTGGTCGAGCGAGCCCATCGGTGCCAGTGTACATAGGGAGGAAGCATGCCGGGTTGGTGCCATGGAAATTTGGAGCCCCTTTTTCAGTGTGTTAGTTTTGCTCATGTGATATTCACTGTGATACAGTTCTCTTGGTCGTCCAAAGAACAGATATGGGCAAGTGTATGAATTTGCCTTCTGCGTGAATCTGGTGCTAGCAGCGTCTTACAAGTCAAATATGGTTTCTGCAGAGCGCTTATCTTGGGTTTCTGGCAGTTTGATGAGCGGCATCACAATCAAAATTATCTCTATTATGCATATAAGAAAAGGTTTAAGAGCATCTCCAAGAGCTCTGGTATCTTTGTGAGTTAGCTAAAAAAAATAAAAAGAAGAAAAAACTTCATCCAATAGAAACTCTATCTCGTTTTCTATCCGCTGGGCATCTTTGCCTAGCGCATTCCTTTTTGGATTTTGAAAAAACTGTTGGATTTCATCTTTTTTTGGCTAGTTATTTCATTTTACATAATATCAGAATTTTAACTATTCATAGATACAAGAGCTCTTAGAGATGCTCTAACATGCCACATCGCTCCACATGTATTTGATTATGCCAGTATGCAGCTTCAAGATTGACAGAGTTGTCAACGGCTCAAAGGCCTGTAGTGGTAACAGCACTCCAGATAGCTAGTCTACGGGTAATTGTTTTTTTACTGAAGACCAATCGACATTTGATCATCTGTACGAACGCATAAACAAGCATATTTCTAGCCAATGAACAGAAAGTAATCAGCAAGCATGTGAAACAATCATGAAGTTCAAATAATATAGTAGCAGCAGCAACACAGCTGCAGATAAGTAGCTATATTGGTTGGTGATTGTTTAAATGCCTAACCTCTAGTGATAAATTCTCACAGCCTCGTGACACCCAAGGAACCAAAACCCGAACTCCCAAAGTCACTATCTTTGGCAACAAAAACTGTAGAAGATATGCTGGTATGCTTAAGCAGACTCACAAAAATCACCCCCAGGCAAAATGGTGTTCCTGCCCCCCCTAGTTCACAGTCAAGAGCTTGATGACGGATGCAGTCCCGATCCGGTGCAGGGCCACAACAGACGCGCCGGTGTTGCATAGCCCCATAGCCTTCGCATTCTCGATGGCAAAACCGACAGCTTCATCAGTGGCTTCACTGTCGAAGGCCTTGGCAGTGGCGGCACTCAGCATTGGGATCACACCCCTCACAATGAGGCTCTGCCGTGCTGGCCCCTCATCACTGCAGGTCCAGTCGAAGGAGTCGGTCTTCAGCTCTGGAACTACGACAGACAGTATCGGCATGGATGGCCTATACTTGGCCACAAGCCTAGCAGTTGTTCCTCCCTTAGTCAGGACCAAGATAAGCGCTGCCTTGGCAGAGTTTGCTGTGCGGACAGCCGATGATGCAAGGCTCTCCAATGGGCTCATTGGAATTGGAGCTGAGGCCATGATTGATTTGAATACAGCACCATAGTCAACACAAGACTCTGCTTGCAAGCAGATCTTGGCCATAGTCTGCACAGCCAGCTCTGGATATGCCCCAGCAGCTGTCTCACCACTAAGCATGACGCAGTCGGAGCCATCAAGCACTGCATTTGCAACATCAGTTGCTTCTGCTCGAGTAGGGCGAGGAGACTTGATCATAGATTCCAACATCTGAGTGGCAGTAACAACAGGCTTTCCCTGAATGTTGCACTTGAAAATCATCACCTTCTGTGCAAAGAAAATTTTCTCTATAGGAATTTCCATCCCTAAATCACCTCTTGCCACCATAAACGCATCAGAGTTTGCCAGGATATCATCAAAGTTGGCTACTCCCTTTTGATTCTCAACCTGCGCATTCAAATTAATTACAACCTTGAATTCAGAAATCTATTAACTCGAAACTCAGAAGAGAATGCCATATCCATACCTTTGACATCAGCATTATGGACTTGGCATGCTCGCCAAGTACCTTTCTAACCTCCACAAGATCTGAACCCTTGCGAACAAATGACAAGGCAATCATGTCAATCTTGTTTGGGACACCCCACTTAAGGATATCCTCCTTGTCCTTGTCAGTGAGTGTTGGGAGATCAACAATAACTCCTGGAAGATTAACATTCTTCCTCTCACCCAGCATAGAAGTGTTCTCACAACGGCAGCGAACCAAGCCTTGCTCTTTATCACAGTGAAGCACAGTAAGAGTGATGGTACCATCAGCACACAATATGACACTGCCTGGTTTCAGATCCACTGCGAGCTTCTTGTAGCTCATCGATATCATTTTCTCATCACCCTTAATGCTATAATCTGTGGAAATTGTGATTTCTTGACCCTTCTTCAATTGAATAGGCTTCCCATCTTTCAAAAATCCAGTTCGGATCTCTGGACCCTGCAATATATATCAGTAGATGCCATGAAGATATGACCAGTATACACTATATTATACAATTGTGCAATGGCAAAAAAGAAAAACAACAAGTGAACCCAGAGATAATTCATATGCCATACAGCTCATGCAATATAAGAGTGAGGATTATGTTTCCTTTTACAGAATAGCAAGCTATTTATACTAATAAGATGTCCATGCATGGAAAATTTACTATTGGATATCATAGTAGAATGTGCTCACAACTCACAGGAAAGCTGAACTGAGATGTGTGTTCCGATTAAGAAAGAAAAGAAAACCTCAAACAGCGTCACCTTATCACTACAACCCAGCCAACAATGCATACTGCAATTTTCTACAACAAAATACAAGGATGGCACATCTTGATGCCTTCTATTTTTCAGTACATGTCTAAATGTAAAGATTTGAAACTGAGGCATATCACAGCTGATACAAACAAACCAAATAAAATCAGTGATATGCTCTATCAAAGCAGCACAAACCATGTACAAATCAGGCACATTTTAGTATGACAACAAACCTTTACTACACATGCATAGTATTGGTCAATGCTCAAGTTTGACCGCAGCCTTTGCACTACAAACAGAAATTACATTGATCCAACAGAGCCATGGAGTAGCAACAAAGGGTAATTACACTACAACTACGTCGATGTTAGTTATCCACAAATGGTGCTTCTGAAAATTATTATTACTGGATAAACTTTCATAAATCAATCAGAAATATTTTGAAAACAAATTGCTGCTAACCTTTTCTAAGTTCAGTAACTATGCCAGATCTGCAATCACAATAATGTATATTTAGGGTTGTAAGCTACTGGCTAGCTAAGAGGGTTTATTGGATTGGTTGCTAGAGTAAGTCCATGGAACAAAAGCCCATTTAGTTGGGGCAGGATAAGGGAATGCAAGTAGGGATGTGGTTTGGCTGGTCATATGAGGTAATGTGCACTGAGTTAAAATACTGTTAGCTAAACGATTTCATCCCATCCGAACTATCAGGCATGCTGCAGATGTGCGATTAGAGATCAGGGTTAAATAAACAGTATGCCCAATACCTAGAGGCGTATCGGGCAGAGTCCCACTAGTTGGCAGCTCCCTACAGTGGTCAAAGGGAGAATTACAGGAAAAATTCAACTGATAAGGTATATTTATCATGTTTTTCACGTCCTGAATGACAACTACAAAATAAGGCCTCAGGGTTTTTAAGTTGGATCTGCTGCACTTTTCGTGCAGGAAACTAGACAACTGAGGCCATCTGCCCTCAAGGTCAAGGGGACAAAGAAACAGAATAAATTCCGTCAAGGTAACGTAAACACAATGGGAGCTAAATAATAGCTGATAAGACTGAGCACTCTTCTGCATTAATTGTGTTTGAATATGGATGGCTGCCCCAACCCTAAATCTGACCACGATCAATTGCTGACATAAACCTATTGGAGATCGATGGTGATACTCATTTGCGTCAGAAGACTATACTTACGTCAGGGATGCATCCACAATAATAATTATGAGTCACGTAAATGACAGAAGAACATATAAAAAATCAATAAAGAAAAGCATAAAATAAAACTGTAGATGTAATAATTGTGATGCCTTTTCCGTAGCATCATTCATTTGCTCAATTAGTCAACAAGATTCACTATCTGCATTTTCTTATATCATCGGAACTAAAACATTGAAAGTTCTCAAAACAATATTGTGATTTCTCGTATTTCATCAGAACTTTTGACAGTTATACAATGCTATCAGACTTTAACACTTTAGCACCCTAGGTCAAAAACAGACCAGAACCCAACAAAATTCAGTTAAGGCTGAGACATAGCCAGGACAAGTGGCTGTGGGATGAGGACCACAGCCAACAACCCAAGGAAATTGACACCAGCAAACCAACCAATGCTGATTCAGGCGGAGGTAAGTACAACGAGTGGCTCCATCCAAATGCAAAATCGACATGTAAGGCGTGCTAATGCCCGACAGTGGACATCAATGCACAGATCTTCAGAGATTTCCGTTGGTCGACCACAGTTGGCAGCTTAAATGGTACAGGCCGGAATTAACCTGTGGTAACTAAAAGCGAGTCCTAGCAGACTACGCAAGCACAAGCACAGACAAAGGCACTTCGGGTTCGACTAACAGGAATGGTCGGGGTTTCTGCCACAGGAATCACGAACGGGCAACAGTACATAGAAGCGTTTTGTTCAAAAAAAAAAAGCGGTACATAGAAGCGTCCAAAAACGGCTGCGCCGAAATTAGGAGCTAGAGATCACATCTAATAGGTCAAGATCTCTCAAAAATTGGAGCAGGGGAACTTCAATTTTGGGCTAAAACAGTCATACTGTAGGAAGTAACCCTAACCACTGAAACGGGAAAACCCGAAAGCCGCAAGATGATGAAGGCCAGCGCACAACTACTAATGAGTGGAGCAGGCGGCACGGCAGAGCAGGGAAGCAGCAGCGCCGGAAATCACAGATCGCGAACGGGTGGCTGTGGAACACGGGAGGCGCGAGGCGGCCGCGGAGATCGAGAAGGGAGAGGGGGGGGGGGTGGCGGACCTTGGTGTCGAGCATGACGGCGCAGAGGATCCCGGTGCGGTCCATGGCGGCGCGGAGGTTGTCGAGCGTCTCCTGGTGGTACTCGTGGGAGCCGTGGGAGAAGTTGAAGCGCGCGACGCACATGCCGGCGCGCAGCAGGCGCGAGATCATCTCGACGGAGCGCGACGCCGGGCCGAGCGTGCAGACGATCTTGGTCTTGGGCCGGCGCCGCCCCGCGGGCGCCTCCCCCCACGCCGGCTCGCCGCCCGCCGCCGCCGCCGCCGCCATCGCTAGATCTGCGCGGGGAGAGACGGAAGCGAAGGGGAAGCGAAGAAGGTGCGGCGCGTGTGGTGTGGGAATGGGCTGCTGCGCTCCTCCACCGGTCTCTCTCGCTTTTGGGCTGCGTTGTTCTTGCTCTCCAAGAATGGGGGCGCGGTAGAAGAGGATTTCCTGGGGAATAAATAAATAAATGGCGGTCTGGAATAGAATAGTCAGGTGGGGCCCGGGAGAGGGATGGAAAGGGAAAGAGGAGCTGAGGAGGGGGACCGACCCCAATGGCCGTGGCGTGGTCTCTGCCAGTCCAGCCAAACCCTGTGCGGTCAAAAGTCAAAACCAGGGGGGGCGGGGGCGGCGGTGGATTGTTCCGTGAGTCCCCTCCGGATGCGCGAAACTATCGCCGACGCGACCAGATTCAAAATTTTCAATTTTGTATTTAAAAAAAATCAATTTCTTTGAGAACGAGAAAAAAATTCTTTCAAAAAAGAAAGAGAAAAAATGGTAGAGTACATAACTGTTCAGTGTTCACCGTACCCTTAAATATTTTTCATATTTTAGGCATGGACATTTCTGAATTTAAGCAGGACCATGTATCACTCACTATATATCATAAAAAGAGGTATTTTTCACACATGCGAATTGCTAAGGAGAAAGACAAGTGAAAAAAGTTGCTGCTACGAGAGCCGGCTCTAGGCTATACTCCAAAAAAAAAAGCTGAGTAAATGTGTATGGGAAAATAAGGGCTGCTCCAATGTGGTTAGCAAGGTGATACAAAGAAGAGATAGAAGTTGAGGTGCAATACATTGTATTTGAGGTGCTATGGGTTTGTTTGGTTAAGTGGCTAACTCCCAATCAAGCTTTTGGTGGCCACCCAACTCGTGATTGGATGCTTGTACGGAGCCCCTAGCTTTTTCCGTGAGAATCGTCGTTTCCACGGAGCTAGGCTTAGGCCTCGTTTAATTTTTTAAGTTGTTGTCACATCGAATATTCGGATGTCAATTCGAATATTCAATTGATTGATGACTTAAATCCACCAATTCAATTCATGTTTCTCAGCTAGGTTCGATGTAGTGCAATGCTCCTATTCGGTTTCAACCATGCGAAGCCGACATTATATATACTAGTTTGAAACGGGAAGCGAAGCTATGTTTTCTTTCTGTTTCATCAGAAGACGATGGTCTGGCCAAGTGGCTAATAACTTGTCTCCCACACAGCGTGTCGGCGTCCCTCTCTCTTTGTTGTCCCGTTGCGACCATGCTGCACTCCACCCACAGCATCCTCTTGTCGTCCCTCGGTTTTCGTTCAAGAAGGTTTGCTGTCCGTACCTGAATTTCCTTGGCATCTGCCAAAGCCAAGTCCTCCTCGCCCCTGTATTTTGACTTTGACGGGACCCGTGTTTTGTTGCCACGGACAATTTCAAACTGCCTGACGACCACGTTTCGTTCCAGAAGCCGGGGATTGCCAGAATCCTACAGCAATTCATAATCTAGGAATTCGAAACACCAATATCAAACGAAGCTCTAATTCAAAAGGATCCCGATTGCCAGAATGCCATTTAAGCTACGGCAAAGTACGTAGGGTTTCATTGATGGTAACCAGGCAAATTCCCTCGATTTTCAAATGACTGGAACGAAGGATTCCGTAACAACCTGGGGCTTCAGATTATGATGTTTCCGGATGTGTACTGTTTCTAACTGGTTTTCACCAAATGTGTAACAAGTTCTAAGACATTCTGAATTTCTGATGTCCGGTTGGCAATGAAGCTGGAGACACAACACGGGTCCAGCATCTTTCCCTAACATAGAGGATATAGCAATGCTAATTCACAAATTAAAGCTCAGTTGCAGTCGCCTCTACCAAACAAAAGTCAGGGCGAGGCTGGAAAATTGCAACATCCTAAGAATTCAGTTAAAAATAGGGTTCTATGCAACCTAACATTGCCTCGGTGGTGATCTGAACACTACATACCATTTCCCCAGCTTGGACCTTCACTCTTCATATACCTCACAGACTGCCACTCTTTGGTTATGAATGTAAATGTGAGAGTTATGCTTCCCGGTGTGACATGTTCTTTATTGTTTCTTGCATCACACCAGGATAGTTTAGAGCTCGTCATGCCCGGGCTGTTTCGAAGACATGGCGTCAAGTTTGCTCTGCAGCTCCTGTCAAATTAACAACTTTATAAGGACCAAGTCTCTGTGCAAAAAGGGATATTAAGGCATTTGTGAAAGAAATGAGAGAACCTTCAGCTTCTCCTCGACGCAAAGTGCAGGAGTTGACAATACAGCCACATATCTGCAACGGTAATAGGTGTATAATAAGATGGTGTAGTATGAATTTGAAGGATGGAAACCGAATCAGTACAAATTCACATACTCGCATCGACTAGGCTCATCGACATCATTAAGCTCATTACTCAGCCCACATCTAAGCCTAACCTGCACAAGTGTAAATAATAAAAAGGATTAGAATTTACGACCTGCAAACAGAAAGGGAACACAATATGAGATACATACTTTCAGGCTTCGGTCTGGTCCATTCCAGCATCTGTCCCCATTTGAAAACTGCATTACTCGGTACGACTCTTCAAACTTGTCCCAACGCCTGATGGCAGAAAAATTCATTTCATGGCATAAAGACGTGATGAGAGAAAAAGATCAGCCAACTAATTATGTCGCATGTAAAGAGGGATTGTTTTTCACCTTCCAAAACATAATGCATTGCATTTTCTTAAATACTAACACGGTTACCCTTGATTTGAAATTATCATATGTATTTAGAAGAATCCTAATATGCAAATTTATTTTGGTTAAAAAGCTAAGAGTTTGGAATAATGAGAATGTGTTTCCACGCGAATCCATAACAAATTAGGTTCATTCGTTATCAGAGGGAACACAACAAAGAGCTACATGATGGAGTTTAACTTACAAATAGAAAGATAATAAGAATACAGAAAAGAAATATAAACATACCCCAGGTTTGTGGAACTGTGTCCTTCAGCTTGTGTTGCTTTCTTGTATGCGCAGACCTTATAAGTATATCTATCCATAGAGATGCGGTTCACAAATGAGAACCAAATGATTAAAAAAATGATAAACAAGACAGGGGGACAAGAGAGATTGGACGAGTATACGTACTTGCCCTCCTTGCTCTCAAAGCACTGATCATAAAAGGAATAGAACTCCTTGTCCTTACCTGTCAGGAATATGTTATTATTCAATAAATTCCAATTCCACAGATATTTGTACTCTACACTCTACAGAGGCAATGCATCATGTAGTCTAATAAACAAGATGAAGGGCATCTAGAACATCTACTAACTTGCACTATAGACAAAAATATATTGCTAAAGTGCAAAGGTAAAGATGCGCATAAGGTATTTGATATAATTACACTAATAAACAAGATAAACGCTGAAAAAGCTATTAACAGTACTGTACAAAAATATTGTTCTGCGAACTTTAAGTTCAAAGGTAAAGATGCACTCAAGGTGTCTAGTCTTGCGCAAAGGTGAATTCTACAACTTAAGCACTCTCAGGTCGTAGAACAAAACGGTACCCAGCAGAAATTTTGAGGCATGATCTTTATTTTATCTAGGAGGTACTTCACTGCCAAATCTTGTGAGAGTTTTTTTTATGCATTTTGACAGCAGCTTTTCCACCAGAAGTTCAAACAATCATCAGTTCTATGCAATAACATGACAATAAGGTGAATTTGCTAAGGGGTGTACTCTTGACAATCGGAAGCAACATTTGATGTAAGAGAAAATTACAGGAATCCATTGTAGCTACACTATAATATACAACTGGCAGGAGCACCCAATCACATAGTGAACAAAGTTTCAAATGACACTTACCAAAGTCGTGCTTTAGCTTCTCAGTTAGCGTGGATACCTTGGACTGGATTTTTGAAAGCTTCGAGCTGGCATCATCATACTCTTTGCGAACACGAGAAGCCTCTAAAAAAATAGATATGCAAGTATTATAACATCCCCTCATAATTCATTAAGGATCGGCCAATTTTCACACATATGAATTACCTGATAAATCCACAGGGGTTTTGAAAAAGTTGAATTTTTGGAGAACATTTTGTACAGTCTGCTGAATTTTGTCCATCCACGAGGAATGTCTTGATGCAGTTAAATCTGAAACAACAAATAAGCATTAAAAAGTGACATAAATAGAACACAAATAATTGTGGGGTTGTATTACCCTACCTGAATGGTGACCACCTTTCTGGTCATCATCAGATTTATAAGATCCAACATGATCATCATGATCATCAGCATATTCATCTTCTGATTCATGACCAAACTCGTCATCATCATATTTATGCCTGTCGTCCTCAACTTCTGAATGATAACCACCATAACTTTCCTCAGCAGGTTCTGGTATTTCTAATTCGTCTTCAGATGCTTCTTCTGGTGGTTCTGGTATTTCATGTACATCTTCATGCCCCTTCTTATCGTCCTTACTAACCTCATTTACACTTTCTCCAGTCCAGCGAGAAGCCACCAAACGACCTAACTCCTCCCTTGATAAACCCTCAGGATTGTCAGAGCTAGTTTCCTGAAATTTATCAGCACAATATATCATGATGAATTTGCAATACAATAATTTAAACAATTGCCCAAGCGTATCCTACCGTATATCTTTTTGTTACTATGTTGCAATTTGTACCTTTCTTTGCTAGTATAAGTAATATAGATAATGTCCCAAAGTTTTTACCACCCTTGACCGCCGAAGAAGGATGATGTGCAAATTAAAAGCGCTGAACAGATATATCTTTAGTCAATTTCCGAGAACTAATCAATACAAAGAATAGCCAAAGGTCGTTTGAAACTTAGACTGGTTAAAGCAACTCGCCATCAACTAAGTTAATTGCAATGACTAAATATCATTAGAAGAACACACATGAACCATAACAGGAGTTAGAATTCAATCCACAGTAACCAACTAATTTGTGCAGTTGCTGGCTCGCAGAATCAAATGAATCTGACAGATGAGAGCATAGCACTAAACTGGTAAAAAGTTGAAAATAAATAAAGAAGCACATGAATATGTTATAATATTGGTCGTAAACTGGTTTTTAACTTTTTATACAGGTTCAACTACTAGTAGGGAAAAGACCAGCGAAACGACGGCAAGGAAGATCCCCTGGGATGGCTGAACAAGTGCGACCACTTCTTCCGCGCCCAACGCACTCCTGACGGCGACAAGGTGTGGCTCGCCTTGTTCCACATGAGCGGCGTGGCCCAGCACTGGTACTTCATGCTGGAACGCGACGGCGGCGACGTGAGCAACATCACCTGGCCCTCGTTCTAAGCGCTGTGCCAACAGCGTTTTGGGCCCGCGCTCGGCACCAACCACCTCTCCGACCTGGCGCGTCTCCCGTTCCCAGGCATGGTGGTGGGCTACGTCGAGGCGTTCCTGAGCAGGATGGCCCACGCCGGTCCGCTGTCTCCATTGCAGCAGGTTCAGCTATTCACCGGCGGCCTTCCGGATCCGATCCGCACCGACGTCGAGCTCCAGGCGCCGGCCGATCTGCAGCGCGCCATGGGGCTGGCCCGGGCCTACGAGCGCCGCGTCGTGGCTCGCCCTGGCGCGGGACCCGTCCGCGCGCAGCGCCCGGCTCCGCGCCCCCAGCCCCTACCATTGCCATCGCTGCCGGCAGCGTCTCTGACCCCGGCACCATCCACGACGACGATCCAAGCCCCGCCGCGCCCACTTCGCCGCCTCTCACCGGTGGAGATGGCCGAACGCCGTCGCCAGGGTCTGTGCTTCAACTGCGACGAGCAGTACGTGCGCGGCCACAAGTGCCAGCGACTCTTCTACCTCGAGGTCACGGACCCTGTCGGTACCCTGCAGCTGGGGTACCCACTCCTACTGTGCCAAGACTCGCGTAGTTATCCGTAACAACGTCCTAAGGAGCCGAGCAGCCGGACCCCTGGGGTCCGACTCCACCGGACCAACGGTCCCGGACCCGCTTCCCGCTCGGGGATGGGTCCGGTGTCACCACGTGTCCCAGAGGTGGAAATGCTCAGCACCTGTGGCCGCGGACCCGGACCCCCGCAGATGGGTCCGGGACCTCCACGTGCCATCCGAACTCCCGCAGATGGGTCCGGGACCTCCACGTGCCTATCCGGACCCCCATGAGCTCTCGGCTCAGCTAGCTGCTTGGGAGGGTCCGGAGCTGCCATGTGTCACGCAGACGCGGGCGCGGGCGCAAGCCTTCCGCTAGAAGCTCCCTCACCCACCCGCATTAAGTGCGAGTGGTTGAGGCGTGCTCTGCTGCCGCTGGGCACGGGGCAGCTTTTGTCAGTCCACACTGTGGATCGCCAGTTACCGAGGTGGCTCGTCTGTTACCGAGGCATGCAGCAGTGTCTCAGCGCCGTGCGCGTGGGCGACGAGTCATGATGACCAGCTACTAACTAGAGCAATAGTGCACGCTGCTACAGCGGACTGAGTCAGTAGTTCGGCGCTTCGTCATGACCTCGACGCACGGCTCCAGAGGCTAGACTCTACTCTGACAGGACAGCTCAAGACTATCTCTGGTCAGAAGCTACGTACGAAAGCCGACGACAAGATCTCCGGATCTGAGGCATTGAAGGCCAAAGTGTAGTTTATAATACATCGCTGGGCCCACCTGTCGGGGCCCCGCTTAGTGTACGTGCTCCGCTTGGACATATAAAAGGGAGAGCACGCCCGCTAGAACAAAGGCTCAGACATCCTAAAGCTCACACACACAGGCTCTCTCAGACTCTCTCGAGACTAAGGGAACACTAGCAATACAACACACAGTGGACGTAGGGTATTACGCTCCGGCGGCCCGAACCACTCTAAACCTGCTGTGTTCATCGTGTTCTTCCAGCGAGATCGAACTAGTCCTAGCTAACCCCCGAGTACTCACCCTCTGGGCTTAGGCGGGTGCATTACGCCACCTGGCTGTGGGTTTGCACACCACGACATTTGGCGCGCCAGGTAGGGGCAGCTTGGCTTTCGCTTGATCATCGGCTCGGCATCACCATGTTTTAGGTGGCGAGCGCCCGGGGGCCAGAACTCGCGCGGCAAGCGCCCGCGTCAGCAGAACGGCGACAGCGGGTCATGCTCTCCCAGCTCGTCATCAAGCAGGTCTGGGGGAAGCACAACTTCAACAAATCCCAGCTCGCAGCATACATCACTCATGTGAGGAAGCCCGCTCCAGCGGAAAGCCGACTCCGGTCACACCAAGCCCGCTCCGGCCGCACCAAGCCCGCTCCGACGGAAAGCCCACTCCGGTCGCACTAAGCCGACTCTGGTGGCTCTCTCCGGCGGAAAGCCCACTCCGGTCGCACTAAGCCGACTCTGGTGGCTCTCTGGCGGAAAGCCGACTCCGGTCGCACCCCCGACTCTACATCTCTGTAAGTCCTACCCTTAGAGGCCCAGCAGGAAATAAAACATTTTTCTTTGTAACTAGGTAATACTTCCGTGTGGTCCAGTCCGGTGAGCCTCCCCCGTGGAGGGGTCCGGACCTTTGCAAACCAGGTTCAGGGAAGCGTACTCACCCTCCGGGGAGGTCCGGAGCCGTGTAGCCGCTTAGCCTGGTTCCGTACCCTAAGCATGCATGCTCTACCTCCCTAGGGCGAGTACCGTAGTACCTAAGACTGGGGGCCCGGAGGTCCGGACAGCTCCGGCCTCATAAACCCGTGTTCTGGCTTACATCACACATCTAGTTATAAAGGAAAAGTTTATTCTCAGTTCGCCTCTAAGGATGTTACATTCCAATTTCAATCTACGCATTCTGTTTGCGCTAACCCCCACGTGGCTTCTTACTCTTGTGCGGTGATTGTGGTCCGAATTGAGTTGGCTAGCTAGTGACTTAGCTCAAGACCCCTCATGGAAGAGAGGGGTTCGGACCCCTGGGAGCCTGCAGGTTCAAGAAAGCGCACTCATTCTCCGGGGAGGTCCGGAGCCGTGTAGCCGTTTAGCCTGGTTTCGTACCCTAAGCCTGCACGCACCACCTCCTGTGAATAAGTGCCGTAATACCTAGGACTGGGAACCTGGAGGTCCAGACTTTCTCTTAACCTAAAGGCCGGCCCCTTGAGCTCCGTTCACTGAGCCTAACTGTCTATCTCAAAGGATCACAGCCAACAGGATTTGGGACCCGTGGGCACGCTACTAAGCATCTACCTTGAGTCATGTGCAGGTCCAAACGTGATGATGCAGCAGGTGACCCAAAGGATGGACGACGCAGGATAAGACCCTTGCGGCGCGCACCGTTGGGCGCCAGAAGCAGCCAAGTTGCTCACAATAGTGGCTCCACCTGCGGGTTCATTGCCTTTCCCGAGGCGGGCCCGGGGGCCTCTGTCAGTACCCTGCAGCTGGGGTACCCACTCCTACCGTGCCAAGACTCGCGTAGTTATCCGTAACTACGCCCTAAGGAGCTGAGCAGCCGGACCCCTGGGATCCGACTCCATCTCACCGAACCAACGGTCCCGGACCCGCTTCCCGCTCGGGGACGGGTCCGGTGTCACCACGTGTCCCAGAGGTGGAAATGCTCAGCACCTGTGGCCACGGACCCGGACCACCGCAGGTGGGTCCGGGACCTCCACGTGCCATCCAGACTCCCGCAGATGGGTCCGGGACCTCCACGTGACTATCCGGAGCTCCGTGAGCTCTCGGCTCAGCTAGCTGCTCGGGAGGGGTCCGGAGCTGCCACGTGTCACGCAGACGTGGGCGCGGGCGCAAGCCTTCCGCTGGAAGCTCCCTCACCCACCCGCATTAAGTGCGAATGGTTGAGGCATGCTCTGCTGCCGCTGGGCACGGGGCAGCTTTTGTCAGTCCACACTGTGGATCGCCAGTTACCGAGGCGGCTCGTCTGTTACCGAGGCATGCAGCAGTGTCTCGGCGTCGCGCGCGTGGGCGACGAGTCATGATGACCACCTACTAATTGGAGCAATAGTGCACGCTGCTACAGCGGACTGAGTCAGTAGTTCGGCGCTTCATCATGACCTCGACGCGCGGCTCCAGAGGCTAGACTCTACTCTAACAGGACAGCTCAAGACCATCTCTGGTCAGAAGCTACGCACGAAAGCCGACGACAAGATCTCCGGATCTGAGGCATTGAAGGCCAAAGTGTAGTTTATAATACATCGTCGGGCCCACCTATCGGGGCCCCGCTCAGTGTACGTGCTCCCCTTGGACATATAAAAGGGAGAGCACGCCCGCTAGAACAAAGGCTCAGACATCCTAAAGCTCACACACACACAGGCTCTCTCAGACTCTCTCGAGACTAAGGGAACACTAGCAATACAACACACAGTGGACGTAGGGTATTACGCTCCGGCGGCCCGAACCACTCTAAACCTGCTGTGTTCATCGTGTTCTTCCAGCGAGATCGAACTAGTCCTAGCTAACCCCCGAGTACTCACCATCTGGGCTTAGGCGGGTGCATTACGCCACCCGGCTGTGGGTTTGCACACCACGACAGACCCCGACGACACCGACCTGCCGGAGGAGACCGCGCACCGGGAGCCGCTGCCGCTGATCGCACTACATGCGATCACCGGCATCCGTTCGGACGACACCATGCAGATCCGCTTCGCCATCGGGCCCCACGTGCTCACGGCCCTCCTCGACTCCGGATCCACCCACAACTTCGTCAGCGAGGTTGCGGCGCACCGGGTGGCCCTGCGGTTCGACGACTCCAGCGGCGCCCGGGTGACCGTCGCCAACGGGGACCGCGCCGCCTGCCGTGGCGTCGCACGCGACGTCGCCATCCACGTCGTCGACGACCACTTCCAAGTGGACTGCTACGTGATCCCCCTCGACTGCTATGACCTAGTCCTTGGTGTACAGTTCCTGCGTACCCTGGGACCGATTCTGTGGGACTTCGACGACCTCTGCCTGGCGTTCTAGCACCGGGATCGGCGTGTCCTGTGGCACGGCCTCGGGTCTCCCCGTCAGGCCGACCAGGTGCAGCACCGCCTCCACGCCGTGCGCGCCACCAACGGAGACCTCCTCGATCGCCTGTTGGCCTCCTTCGAGGACGTGTTCGCTACGCCGACGGGTCTCCCTCCTCGCCGCGACTGCGACCACCGCATCCATCTGCCGCCGGGCACCGCACCGGTAGCGGTCCGCCCCTACCGCTATCCCTAGCTCCAGAAGGATGAACTGGAGGCGCAGTGCACCGCCATGTTGGAGCAGGGCATCATCAGGCCCAGTACATCACCGTTCTCTGCCTCGGTACTCCTGGTGCGCAAGTCCGACGACACGTGGCGCTTCTGCGTTGACTACCGCGCCTTGAACGAGTGCACGGTGAAGGACAAGTTCCCGATCCCGGTGGTCGAGGAGCTCATCGACAAGTTGCACGGCGCGCGCTTCTTCACCAAACTGGATCTCCACGCCGGCTACCACCAGGAGCGCGTCCATCCGGACGACATCGAGAAGACGGCGTTCCGTACCCACCACGGCCACTTCGAATTCCTAGTGATGCCATTCGGCCTCACTAACGCACCAGCCACGTTCCAGAGCTTGATGAACGCCGTGCTCCCCCCTTCCTCCGTAAGTGCGTCTTGGTGTTCTTCGATGACATACTCATCTACATCTCATCTTGGACGGAGCACCTTCAGCACTTGCGCGCCGTCCTCTCCGTTCTGCGCGACAACAAGCTCTGCGTCAAGCGTTCCAAGTGCGCCTTCGCCACCACCTCGGTTGCGTACTTGGGACACGTGATCTCGTCCTCGGGCGTGGCCATGGATGGGGACAAGGTCACGGCGGTCGTGACATGGCCGCAGCCGACGTCCGCACGCGCGCTCTGGGGCTTCCTCGGCTTCGCCGGCTACTACCGGCGCTTCATCAAGGACTTCGGCACCATCGCAGCGCCCCTCACGCAGTTGCTGCGCAAGGAGGGTTTCTCGTGGACCGACACCGCCACGACGGCGCTCCGGGCGCTCCAGACAGCGCTGTCCACGGCGCCAGTGCTGCAGCTCCCCGACTACTCCAAGCCGTTCGTCGTCAACTGTGATGCCTCAGGCACGGGGTTTGGTGCCGTCCTGCATCAAGGCGTCGGACCCCTGGCCTTCTTCAGCAAGCCCTTCGCGGTGCGCCACCTGAAGGTGGCCGCTTATGAGCGCGAGCTCATCGGCTTGGTTCAGGCGGTCCGGCACTGGCGACCCTACCTTTGGGGTCATCGTTTTGTCGTTCGTACCGATCATTTTGCGTTGAAGTACATGCTGGATCAACGCCTCTCCACGGTTCCACAGCATCAATGGACCAGTAAGTTGTTTGGCTTTGATTTCTCTGTGGAGTACATGCCAGGGCGCTTGAACACGGTGGCAAATGCCCTATCCCGCCGCGAGCAGGAGACGGCCACCCTGGCCGCGATCTCGGGGCCAACGTTTGCCCTGTACGACGACATCCGCAAGGAGCTCTAGGAGGACGAGCAGCTGCGGAACCTCCGCGACTTCATCGCGGATACGCGGGGCGCGCCGTGGCGGGTCACTCACGGCCTCATCCTCTGCGGCACCCGCGTCTACGTGCCAACCACGTCGCGCTCCCTGCCCGCGGTGCTTCAGCTTGCACACACGGCGGGGCATGAGGGCACACAGAAGACTCTGCAACGCCTACGTCGCGACTTCGCCATCGACCATGACCGCAATGTGGTGCGCGACTTCGTACGCGCCTGTGCCACTTGTCAGCGGAACAAGACGGAGGCACTGCACCCGGCCGGCCTACTCCAGCCACTGGACATTCCGTCCCAGGTTTGGGCTGACATTTCGATGGATTTTGTGGAAGGGCTCCCCAAGGTGAATGACAAGAATATGATCCTCACGGTGGTTGATCGGTTCTCGAAGTATGCCCACTTCATTCCGATCGGCCACCGTTACACGGCCGCCTCCGTCGCACGCGCGTTCTTCTCCGACATCGTCCGTCTCCATGGGATGCCGGCCTCCATCGTCAGCGACCGTGACCCGGTGTTCACGGGACACGTCTGGAGGGACCTATTCAAGATGGCGGGTGTTCAGTTGCGGATGAGCACCGCATTCCACCCACAGACCGACGGCCAGTCGGAGGCCGTCAACAAGACCATCGCCATGTACCTGCGATGCATCACCGGCGACCGTCCCCGCGCGTGGCTCGAGTGGCTGCTTTGTGCTGAGTACTGCTACAACACGTCCTTCCACTCCGCCCTTCGCACGACTCCGTTCCAGGTCGTGTATGGCAGACCGCCGCCGGCTCTTGTTCCATACGAGCCGGCAACCGCACGAACGGCGACGGTGGACACTCTCCTCCAGGACCGCGACACCTTCCTCGCCGACGTCCGTGATCGACTCCTGCAAGCACAGGTCCACGCCAAACGCTACTACGACGCACATCACCGACCTCTGGAGTTCGCCGTGGGTGCCTGGGTCTGGCTCCGGCTGCTGCATCGGAATGCCCAGACCCTGGTCCCGGGTGCGCGCAGCAAGCTCGGCCCTCGCTACGCCGGGCCGTTTCAGGTGCTCGAGCGGGTGGGCGACGTCGCTTATCGCCTGCGCCTACCGGAGGGTGCTCGGATCCATGATGTCTTCCACGTGGGCGTCCTCAAGCCTTTCCACGGCACGCCACCCTCCGACACGCCGGCGCTACCTCCACTTCAGCACGGTCGTCTACTACATGCTCCGGATCGTGTTCTCCGTTCGCAGCTGCGCCGCGGAGTCTGGCACGTTCTCGTCAAGTGGGCAGGCCTGCCGGACAGTGAGGCCACCTGGGAGACCGTCGACTCCTTCCACACAGCGTTCCCGGACTTCCAGCTCGAGGACGAGCTGCTTTCCGAGGGAGGGAGAGATGTTATGGTGGGCCTGACCTACCAGCGCCGCCGGCCCAACAGTGGCTAGGCAGCATCGCCGGGAGTTTAGGAACAGATTCAATTTGTTTGGATTAGTTTCCTTAGTATTTGCAAACATTATCAGTTGTTAAGATTTGAGCCTATAAAGGCTAGACGATCGGTTAATGAGAAGGTCAGCTAGAGATTGAATCTAATCTCTCGTGCTCCTCCCCCTCGAGACGCCGGGCGACCAGCACCTACGTTCCACGATTACAACCTTCGCAACCGGCGCGACTCTGACACGATACCTATCACTTCTCTTATAAAGCATGATACATTGATTTAAAAAGGGAAATAACTTGAGCGATCTGCAAGCAGTTAACATATAAACCTTCTCTAAAATAGGTGTAGACTCCTTTGGTGGCGATTCGACTACAGCTCCACTATCATCTTGGCTTTCAGAACCATGCTGAAATATAAGAGCAACATATATTATTGGTCAATTTCTCACATGACACACTAACAGTAGACTCTTGATTTTGTAATACCAAAGATCAGAATATACCTGCTCAACAGATATCCTGCTTTCTGGCACATGATTATCATGGTCCGTGGCATGCCCATCATGTTGTTCACCAACCTATGTTCAACAGATAAAACAAAGTAATATATTGCAGGGCATATGGGTAGCTTCAGAATTAGATGACACTAGGTTTAGTGGGATGCTGAATGATCAGAGAATTATATGAATCTTGCAACGAGGGTTTCTTCATTAGCAATGTTAATGATTTGATAATTAAATCCATAGTCATCCAAACAACCTACTTTCCCATGCATAATAAGCACAGTACTAAATTCACATTACATGCTCATCTTCTAACACCCAACTTAAGGTCAATTTTAGATATTTAATGTCACAGAGAAGGGATACATGTTCAAACTGAGGTTAGTGTAATCAACACAACAAAAGGTAGTTAGGAAGGCAACAAAAACATAGAACAAAATGCCAACCTTGCTTTCATCTTCTTGCACAGGGGGGACAGTTTCCTTAGATTCTACTTCCTGAGAAGCATCCTGTGCTTCCTTTTCAACAGTGGCTTTCTTTTCAGCTTCTTCTTTTATTCGCTTTTCTTCCTTCTCTTTTCTTAGACGCTCTTCTTCCTCTGCCTTCTCTATTAATTTCTTTTGCTCTACATAGATGGAAAGCCTTACTTCATTAAAACTATTCCATAAAATGTTTGCATTTCTTTGACATATCACTCATTGACAAATGGTTCAAAACTAATGGATACAAAGACACACCTTTGAGCTTATCGACAAGTCCTTGGAGTAATTTCTCTTCACCCTTCAATTTTGCTAACTCCGCTTCATCTTTAGCAAAAGCCTCTTTTGCCCTTTCAACTTCCTGTCTTCGAATAACGACACCGCTTTTGTACGTAGCGATTTTCTTCTTCAATTTATCTCTTGCCGCCTTGCCAGCCTCCCAGCAAGTGTTCTTACAGGTGACATTGCTATCATATTCGTCGCTCCCGTCACAGCAATCTAGAAGGCAGGAAGGAAGAGATGGAGAATTAGAGTAGCCTACTAAGATTGCACCAAAGCGCCGCAGCATACATTGAGCTCCAACAACTATGGTGGTTTTCAGCCTTGTCTGCGCATCATTATTTAACAAAACAACAAACCAATCAAACGAGAAATAGCAGCAATTACAGTCCACTTACCACAAATGCCGTCATTCACTCGTGATGAGAAGATCGTGATTGGAGTGTGGCCTGCATTCTTGCAGTAGAACTTGCCTTCAGGGCACGCGGATGTCCCTACACGGAAGACAAACATAATTCAACTGATTAGTTGCGCCCCCGCAGTTACAACAAGATCGCAGCTTAGCAACTTCAGCTACGTAGATCCCAAAACTCCAGAAATTGAGACTAAACCGCAGAAGTTATGAAACCACGAAAGCTAACAGAGCAAGCCCAGGGAAATCCCACCCGGAGAAGAAACATCTTTTGAGGCAAGAAGGGCGAAGCAGTACCGGGCTCGTCGGTGCCGTCGGGGCAGTCGCAGAAGTCGTCGTTGAGCTGGTCCCTGGAGAACTTGCCCGATCCATCCCTGCACTTGATCACCCCGCCCCTGTAGTACGCCTCATCTGCAAACCCCCACGACGCCGAATCAAGGACCGCATCTACGGAAGGCACTAGAGGAAGTGGGGGAGAAGGCAGCAGCAGCAGAGCAGGCGTGGACAGATCCGGCCGAACCTTGCGGGGGGATGCCGAGGGTGTCGAGGGGCGGCTTGGACGCCGCCGCCGCGGAGGCCCAGAGGAGGAGGGCGGCGACGAGGAGGAGCCTCATGCCTGCGCGGCCCGCGGAGAAGGGTCAGGAGCAGCGGATCGGCGGTGGCTTTGCTCGAGCCTGGGGTGTTCTCCAGACCAGGCCGCCTCCGCCTATCAGGGAACGGGGAACGAGGTGCCGGAGGCGAGTGTGTGTTGTGTGTACACTGTCACTGTACAGTACCCCGTCGGTAGAATACAGGAGATCCATATACCTATTCGTATATTGCGTATTTGCAAATCTATTTCACGCTTCCAAAATTAATGGGTCTCATTGCTGTTTTTTGGCATTTCTTTGTGAGAAGGCATTATATATCGCATATCATTATAGCTAAATTCTATTTATTATCTGTAAAGGGTATGTTTGTTCTATTTTTTAAAAGACTAGTGAACCACGTATTGCGAGATTGGTAATGTCAGTACCCTATAGCAGGGATACCCACTCTTACTGCAGCAAGACAGGACGTGCGTAATCACCCGTAACTACGCCATAAGGGGCGGAGCACCCGGGCCCCATGGGTCAGGCGCTTACCTCACCGGGCCAACGGCTCCGGGCCTACTCCCCGCTCCAGGACGGGTCCGGTGACGCCACGTGACTGGGGAAGGGAAGCTCCGAACCAACAGCCGAAGGCTCGGACCCCCTAGGGGTCCGGGACCTCTCGCGTCCATCCGGACCTCCCACGCGGGTAGAACCAACATACCACCGGGGGGTCCGGAGCCGCCACGTGTCCCGCGGGCGTGGGCACGGGCACGGGCGCGAGTCTTCCGCTGGAAGACTCGCCCACCCACCGCATTCAATGCGGGTGGTTGAGACGTGCTCTGCCGCCGCGGCACGCGGGGCAGCCTTTGTCAGGCCTCACTGTAGACCGTGTTTTACCGAGGTACACAGTGCAGCCGCTTGCGCAGCAGCCGCGCAGAGCCCGTCTGCCGCATTAATTGGATACGACAGCACGACACTTTTCCATCATTGCGCCTACGCCGCAAGCTACACTGCCCGTTCAGCTACACTGCAGGCGACGCCGCAAGCTACATCTGGCGCCGTTTCAACAAGACAGTGCCTGGACATGCTGAACGGAGGATTCTGGGAGAAGCCAAGGGAATCCAGGAATGAGATTTACTTCGCCTGCAACGCTATAATGTATGAGCAGTACGTTATTTTATACTATATCGTTTGGCCCCACCTGTCGGGGACCCAATGGCCATGTACGCGCCTCCCTTGAGATATAAAAGGGAGGCGCTCGCTGTACACAGGGGAGCTCTCTCGAGCACACACAGAAGCACGCTGGGTTCAGCACCAAGCTCACCCAGACTCAAGCACTACAGCACACAGTGGACGTAGGGTATTACGCTCCGGCGGCCCGAACCATTCTAAACCGGAGGTGTTCATCGTGTTCTTCCAAGAGATCGAACTAGTCCTAGCTAACCTCTGAGTACTCACTCTCTGGGTTTAGGCGGGTGCATTCCGCCACCCGGCTGTGATTTGCCACACCACGACAATTAATATAATTTAGAGTTTTATAATCTTGTCGTCAAATGTGGGTGTTTGTTGAATATTGTGTTGTACAGTTACAACTTTTATCTAAGGATGTTGACCTGAAGTATGGCACTCGTTGCTCAAGAAGTCATCATCCAATGTAAGGGCCGCTGTTTGCTATGACTTCACCCAACTAGTGAAATCAAAGCAGGTAATTTTTTAAAAAAAATAGCTTTATCTATCTTCTAATTTATTTTAGTATGGATTTATCGACTTTACGCTAACAAGTGAAGCTAAAGCCAAAAAAGAAAAAAAATCTACTTTGCCTCCCCAACTTTTAGAAAAATATGCCTTTTCTCCTCCAACTACAAAATCGGACATATGGTCTCCTCCAACTCACCAAAACCGAGCAACTTTCCTCCGTGAGATGTTTAGGCTGAGATGACAACGATTTTCACAATTTTTTTTTGGATTTTTCATATGTGCAAGTTTAGAAGTAACAAAGTATCACCTAGAGAGCTCTAAAAATCATGATATTTCACAAAACGGTAAACCAAAAAGTAAGGATAACAGTACAATAAGATGTGCAAAATATTGTTAAATGAAATTCAAATTGTTGAATTTCAAAAGGAGGTGGAATCGGTACCCAAATACACAACTCAAATATTTTATATATAACATGTGTTAAACCAAGATGTCGCACATATAAGCACTAGCGGAGCTAGGTGGAGACCAAATTGGGCCATGGCACCCCTTGCCATGCAAAAACTCCATTAGATGAACAGTAATTTGATACTATTTATTAGTTTAGCATCTCAATTACCAAGACCGCCCCCCTAATTCTTTGGTCTGGCTCCGCCACTATATAAGGTTCAAAAGGATACACAAATATAATGTTATCAGATTTTTAGCAGATATTTGAGTACCCTAAAGTTCATGAAAAAATTGATTTTTGCCTCTTTTTGAAATTCAATAATTCAAATTCCATTCAATAAAATCTTGCGCATCCTGTTGCATTGTGATCCACACTTCATGGACTAGTATTCTATGAAATGTCGTGATCTTTAGAGTTCGCGAGATGATATTTTCTTACTTCTAAAGTTGCACGTATGAAAATAAAAGAAAATTGTAACACCGCTGCCAGGTCAACCTGAAACCACTCAAAGAGGAAAGTTGTATGGTTTTCATAATTTGGAGGAGGCGAGATGTCTGGTTTTATAGTTGGAGGTGAAAATCAGATTTTCATGAAAGTTGGGGGAGGTAAAGTAGATTTTTTGGAGCCGAAATAATGCAGACCAAACAGACCCAACACAAAAACCCTTTGCTTCAGGGAAGAAAATGATAAAAATCCCACTTTTTTCAGAGATACAAAGCCCGCTTAGCAGCCCGGGCCGGGACGGTCTTTCGTTTTTGCATCAGCAGCCCATGCGAGGCGTCAAATTCAGCCCACGTAAGGAGCGAGCCCCTCCAGATTTTCAGACGCTACTAGCCCTCGTACGAGGAAAAGACGACGCTACAAAGCGAAATTGCTTTTAGGAGCCTGTGACAGCGAAAAATATGCTGAATTTCATAGAATCAGGCTCAGATTGACAGCTTGGTCTGAACAGATATGCGAAAATAAATTAAAACAACTTTGTAATTTTGGTTTATTCATTATTATTGTTCACTTGAATTGGAGGTACACTGATGACACATGCAACATGCTAGGGCTGATCACAAACTACTACTAGCACTAGCAAACGAGATGCATGCAGCTGCATTTTCATGCTCTACATAGCTTATTGCTTCTGTTCATGATATGAATTAAATTTATATCATGTTTGTTCATGTGTGTGCTTATATTATTATCACAGTTGATCTATGCAAAATCATATACGGATGATTGAGCGTGCGTTTTGAGCTAGCTAGGTGTGAACTCAATACAAGCATGCATGCGTTGTACAAGGATGGAACGCAGGGCCGCCCGGCACGAATCTCAGTGCGGGTTCCGCGGATCGTGGCGGCTGTTGGCGCCGGACCCCGGGTAGTCCTCGGTCTGCAGGAGCCCCGCCCGCCTCGCCGCCGCCGCCATCTCCTCGTCGTCGGCGAGCTGGTGGTGGTGCGGCTCCTCCCCTCCCACCGCGGCCTCCTCCGCCGTCGTGGGCAGCGCCTGCCCTCCGAGGGCGCCGACGTCGCCGCCGGCCGTCTCCCTCGGCAGCAGAGCCCTCCGGTTGCCGGCCGCCGCCGCTGCAAGGAGGAGGAGGAGGAGGAAACAGAGGGCAAAGATCAGCGGCGTGGCCTCCGGCGAGAGGTCCGGCGGGCCGAAGAGCTCGAGCAAGCCGTACGAACAGTGGACGAGGAGCAGGCAGGCGAGCACGGACAGCACCAGCAGGACGGCCGGGACCGACACCTTCCTCCCCGTCGCCGCCGTCGCCATGGCCACGCCCACGCACGCCGCAGTTAGTGATGAGTACCTAATAAGCTACACTAGAAATCAGCTGATCAGAAATGTTGAAGCTTTCCTCTTCTTGATTCTGGATTAATTAGCTTCTCATGATCTTTCTCTATATATCCACCTTCGGCTTTGTAGGGAAGGAGAAGAACGCAAGCAGGCAGCCGTAGTCAGGTCTTGACAGATGGACAGGCCTTTATATAGCCAGCTGAGTAGCTGACGCCCTGGCGCAGAAGATTAACGAAGCTAAGCAAGTGCATTAGTGAACAGGGGTCACATCATCGGAGGTCAAACTAGCACATTATGTGTTGCTTAGGAATTGCCGGTAAGAGGGCAACCTCGCTCTACCTGTCCTAGCTCCTAATAGCTCACTAGCTAGCTATAGGTGTGGTGGACTGGTGGTGGTGGTATTTTTTTTTTGGCTCGAAAAGCTTTGGCCATGCGCCGAGCACCATAAATGGGCGGGATCACGGCCACGTACGAGGCTTGCCGTGCATGGACGCAGCTTCATTGATCAGTTCGCACTGGCATCCACTAGCATCAGTCACTGTTGCGCCGTGATCGATCGGCCGGCGGGTGCGCGCGAGGTGGATCGATTATCGATCCCCAGAGCCGCCCGCCAATCTTATTAGAGTTCATAGACATTAAATTTGTTAATATATACTAATAGTATGAGAAGAGATAAAATAAAGATGTCACGAAATGTAAAAACAATGTCATCATCATGACACTCCACCGACACAGTTCTAAATCAAATTTCTAATTTTGATAACTGTGTCGATAACACTCCACGCCTAAATAATTCTCTCCATCATCGCCAGCCATGTGGGGTTCGGTCGGATCCGCGCGCCATGGAAAGCAGATCGACCGGCCGGGCCGGGAGATCTAGAGACAACGTCTTCAACGGCGGCGCTGACGATTTCTGCTGCTGGCAGTGTGCTAGTATAGATGTCCATTCGGGCTGCCCGGCCCGGCCCTCGCCCGGGCCAGCCCTGGCCCGGTCATCTCCGGGTCGTGCCTGGCCCGGGCCTACTTCTTAGCGGGCCGTGCCGGGTCAGCCCACGGGCTGTGCCGACGGCCCAAGCACGGGCCCGCGGGCCCGTTTCGTGTCGGGCCAGCCCGCGGAACCCGGCCTGCTTGTCAGGCTCGGGCCCCCAGCGGCCCACGAAGGGGGCGCCGCCGCGCCGGACTTGCCCAGTCGCCCGCGGGAGGAGGGGCGGCGGACCGGCGAGGCGCGGGTCGCCGGTCGCGGGAGGAGGCGCGGGTCGCCGACTCGCCGGTCGTGGGAGGAGGCGCGGGTCGCCGGCGGCCGGTCGCGGGAGGAGAGCATGAGGCGAGGAGAGGAAGTGCGGCGGCGCTAGATCTAGGGTTGCGGTGCGGGGCAAGGGGGCGGCGTCGAGGAGGCAGCTACGGCTGGCGGGGCGGAGACGACGAGGCGGCGCCCGGGCGGGAGGAGACGACGAGACGGCGGCCGGCGGGGCGGAGACGACGAGGCGGCGGCCGGGAGGCGGAGCCGAGGAGCGGCGACCAACGGGGCGGACCGGAGACGAGGAGGTGGCGCCGTGGCGGGGGTGGAACCGCGGTCTTGGCCGGCGTCTCGCCCTCTCGCGGCGACGCGGTCGCAGTCTCCGGCCTCGGGGGAGGGCGGGAGCGGGAGGCGGGGGGCGCTGCGCGAGAAGGGAGGGGAGCGGGAGGCGGGGGCGCTGCGCGAGAGAAGGTTGGGGCGGTGGCGCTGCGCGACGTGAGAAGAGAGGGGTGGAGTGTTGCTGGGCTGGGCTGTGTTGGCCATTGGAGTTAGCGGGTCAATATCGGGCCGGCCTGCTAACTCCGTGCCGGGCTGTGCCAGCCCACGGGCTGGGGTGACGTCCCAAGCCCGGGCACGAGGAGCGGGCCGGGCCAGCCCGGATACGGTTTGGACTGGGCCGGGCCGTGCTTGGACCGGGCCAAATTGATCGTGCTTCGAGCGGGCTAACGGGCTGCATGGACATATATATGTGCTAGTGGAAGGGAGAAAGAGATCGCGTCTCTGCGACCTACACTTTGCAGTTTGGAGCCTGCTAGGCGTTGTGATATGATGTGATGTGATGCTCAGATAGAAGTACACAATGAGCACACAAGCCTACTAGGGCTGTGTTTAGATGGAGGAAAAAGGGATGCGAAAAGTCACATCGGACACTGTAGCATATTGTAGCACTTTTTGTTTATTTGTGATAATTGTTGTCCTACCATGACATAACTAGGCTCAAAAGATTCGTCTCGTCGTGTACATCAAAACTATACAATTAGTTTTTTATTTATCTACATTTAATGCTCTATGCATACGTCATTTGCTATATTTAATGTTTCGATGTGATGTCGATGTGATGGAAAGTTTGGAATTGGGGGGAGTTTTTTTTTGGAACTAAACACAGCCTAGATTTGATTGTCGGTAGCACTTACTAGCGGGAAAGATAAGGACGGCTCTGGAAGAGGGTTGGCACTGGAGATTTCTTTCTTGGAAAAATACCGGATGTTTGGTCATATGGAATGTGATGGATGCATGGGGTGTGCGTGCTCGAGTCAACGACATAATCTAAATATAGACTGATCAGTTTTCATATTATAAAAAGAAAAGGGTATAACTATATGTGTTCTCATTTAAAATTAGTCAAAACATGTAACCACATGCATGTAAAGAATACTAAAATATATATGGATCGGAGTTGAAACTGCTTTAATTTATTTTACGTGCAAAAATGAAAAAAAAAATCCTTAAAACTGCGTGCTGAAGTTTGATTAGAAAGGACGAAAATCGTGTGCGGTGAGGTGACCTTGCAAACCCATTGCAATTCTTCTAATGTCAAACCCGATTTCTATATGATTTGTGTCTGCGTGGCAGCGTGGGTGCCTTATCTCTCCGATGGTTATTTTTCATCTGCAATGCAATTGAAGTTGCAAGAAAGAATCGTTGGAACTGAAAAATAGGAACGAGCTAGCCCCGCACAGATCGTCACAAATTAGAGATCGTCACAAATTAGGCCAATGCATTTTCGTACAAAAGTTACCTAATTTATTTCTGCCAAGGAAGCTAAGGCGTTCATACCAGTATATATTAGTTGTCCGAGCCAGAGAGGATGCAAAATTCTAGCAAACATATGGCGAGGGATTCAAATTCTTTGATCAGGCCATCTAACCATGCATGTAAATATATGTCAAAATGGATGCTGACAGGTGTCGTATAGTGGCATCATCGCCAAGGAAAAGCAGCGCAGGTCAGATTCTGATAGTCCCTACATGCTTAATAGCTAGCTAATAATAATGACTTCCAGCTTGCTTTGGTTAATTATTTGATGTTCATCAGCCAAAAGATCGAGAAGCGGATAATATAGTAGGTTTAATTAATAGTTACTAGCACTACTAGAAAACATGCCAAAGATCCAGGCCAAAAGTACCACTTGTTGTTTGAACCGGTACTAATTTAAGGCATCAGCACCGGCTGCAACACTAGCCGGTACTATTGGCCTGCGCCGAGCGCTGGCAAGATGCGCCACGGCACAAACCGGTGCCAATGCACTGACAAAGGCACCGGGTAATGCTATGAGCCGGTACCAAATGGTCGATGCATCAATAGCACCGGGTGGAGGCACGACCCGGTGCTATTGGTGCAGACATTGGTACCGGGTCACGCCATAACCCAGTGTCAGTGCATGCCTTAGATATAGGTACCGGTTGGAGGCAATTGAAAACACGTCTTTTGGCACCGGTTGAAAGAATTGCCCGGCACCAAAACATGGCCTACCGCCCAGTTTGGCTCCGCGATATTTTAAGTCCCTCTCCATTCATCTCTCACATCGATTTCTCATTCTCTCGTCTCTCTCATCTCTCATTCTCTACCTCTCATCTCTCCCACCTTATCTCCCGCGGCCGCGGAGAGGGGCGCGCGGGGCGCCGCCACCGCGGGAGCCGGCCGCCGCCGCCGCGGGAGCCGGCCGCCGCCGCCACGGAGGGGCGCGCGGGCCGGCGGGGGACAACTCCTCCTCGGGCTCGTCGTCGGACGTGGAGGACCCACAGCTCGAGCTCCGGGCGCGCGGAGGCGGAGCTCCTCCATTCACGCACGTCGCGCCTCGTCTGCTCGAGCTCCCGGGCGCGCCCCGGTGCGCGGAGGCAGAGCTCCTCCGTTCGCGCGCGCCGCCGTGCCTCCTCCGCTCGTCCGGGCGCCCGGCGCCGCCCCCCGCGGCCGGCTCAACCTGGACCCGCGCCGCTTCCGTTTCCAACTCGGGGTCGGCGTTGGCGGCCGACGACAGGTTCGTGCTCGAGCTCGATTCGGTCAGTCGGGCCATGGGTCACTCCGCCGCCGGTGATGGTTCGCCAACCGTTCCTCGTCTTCTTCTTCCTTGCAGGCTGGTGACGGCGAGCGCGGACGGGGTGGCGTCGCTCTCCCGGGGGAGATCTACAACGCGCTCAAGGCGATCTGACCCCGCCTGGCCCGCGCCGACCTGCTGCGAGCCTACAGCGCGCTCGTCCGCGACGACCGCCAGTTCAGGTCGCTCATGGCGCTGCCGGAGGACATGAGGAGGGACTGGCTGCTCATGGAAGTCCCGGACCGGGGGCATTGTTTCTTTTTTTTCTTATTTTTTTAAATAGAGATGCATGTGGGATTATAGATTGTGAATGATTTTTTGAATGATTTGTCGGATCTATGAGTATTTTTTTATCAATTCAATATTTTGTTGTTGATTCTTTTGAATGAATCTCTACTGCAAGTAGAGGATGGGATGCTAGTGGAGGATGGGATGGGAATGGGAGAGAGTGCAAGCAACAGAACGGGAGATGATGAGAGGGAACGGGCGTAGCTGTCTTACAGGCGTAGCTGCCTTTGGTACCGGGTGATTTACCCGGTGTCAAAGTCAGATCCTATTGGTCTCACTTTGGGGGCACCGGTTGAAAAACCGGTACCTAAGTTTGTTTCCAACCGGTGCTAAGAGCTCTTTTTCTAGTAGTGTAGAGATGCATGCCGACGCCGTGTTGTTTAGAAAAGTTTGTTCCTGCGAGAACTGCCCAATTTGATACTATTTTAAACGAACCGTCGGTCATTATCATCCAGACTAGAGTTAACACGTGTTTGCCGGAGAGCGTGCCACGTGTTATCCCATATCTAGAGACACGAATAACCGACACGTCATTTATCCAAAATAATATCAAATCCGGTAGTCTCGGTATGTGCTCCAACATACGCCCAGAATCAGCATAAGCACATACCGTTTACAATCGAATACATCGCCAATAATCCACAAAGAGCAGTTTTACAATACCAGAGTTCGAATCTTAATATTACAAGTTCAATATAGGAGGGTTCAGCTAACTTCCAATACAAACCTTGGACTCACGAAAGCCATATTAAACAGGAACTTAAAATTTATTGTATTTACATGCTCTCACGGAGTTCGATTACAATAAAACCTACTACGATGATGATGTCTTGCTCAAGGACACCATCCCAGCCTCAACAACCTACTCCTCCCCCTACCTGGAACGGCGGGTAGAAATGGCCGAACACCACTTCCGGTTCACCTGCAACTAGGGTTAGAAGCACCCTGAGTACAAAGGTACTCGAAAGACTTACGCGATTAAATAAACAATGATCATGCAAAGGCTCAAATAAAAGCTTCAAGGTTAAGTAATTATTGCATAAGCATGAGCTCTCTAAACTAACACCTAGCAAAATTAATTAATGTTGCCCGAACCCCCATTAAATTTTAGTAGAACATATTAAGAATAACATAGTTATTCCCGAGTTACTAAAATACATTCCAACATGTCCGCACTTCTACGAGGAGTTCATGGGATAAAGAGCGTGCTCATAACCGAGAGCACGACAATTCGAATTGATTATAACCTTGCAAGGGTGTACTACTTTACCCACATGACGCAAGGGCCATGCGGCTCACCCAACCCGCTAAAGTTGGATAAGGGGGTACTCGCGTCAACCGTTCCCAACAAGGCTCGACCATTGAAATTTTCACACCTATCTTACGCGTAGAGACTTAGTTCCACCGGAGACATCTCTAAACTTTTCTACACATAGTTCCACCCGGGGACACACTAAGCCTCTCTGTATAGCCCTTAGCCATGTATCTAGGACTGCACATCAATGATCAAGTCAAAGAAGGTAATTAGCTCATCCATACTATTATATTGGATATGTGGTAGCACGGAAAGGTGCTCAAAACCGACGTCATCCACGTACGGTACTTAATCGGTCCAAGCGGACTATGCCCATGAGACTCCATTCTCTAGGCCCTACCATTCCGCTCGAATCTCGGTACTACCAAACTCTTACAACCAAGCCGAACCAGTGCAACAAGGATAACCGGCAAGTGTGATACTCCAAAACATCTTTTTTCTGGCAACCGATATAAGTATTCTAAGCAGGGCTAAGCATCTAGTCAAATTAAGTAGTTCATTAAATAACAAGTGACAAAAACATGGATAACAATTCAAGGAAGGGTAATGCAAGAGTGTAGGTACCAAAATGCAATACATACATACATACTATATAACCCAGTAATACCCGAGTGAGATAACTAAACTAAATCAGATTAAATAGGTGCAAGGACTTATGCTTAGCTGTTTGCCTTGGTTAACTTCGGGCTTGACCGCGAACAGGACTCCGGGCTCGGGCTCAACGGACTCGACGGGCTCCACGGGTTCGACCTCCGACGGTTCGGTCACTATAATGCATGAATGTGATGCAAGAATTAAAAAATAAACTTACACAATAAGCATAAATCTCATTTTAAATTGAGCATGCAGAGGACATCACAAGAAATTCATGAAAATTAGTTTTGCAGCAAAATCATTTTTCAATAATTAATCATAAATAGATCAATTTTTAGCTATTCAAAATAAGATAAATCAGAAAAGGCATGCAAACTTAACTAAACAAATCCAAGAAAATTATCATAGATACTAGGCATGAATACAAAGGTAACAAAACTAGTTTGACCATTTTATCACCTTCTAGCCAAAAGTTCTGCATTAAACCATTTTCGGACAGAACAAAAGAAAACACACTAAAACCCTAACAAACAGCAAGGAAACATATAAAACAACATTTTTCCTAAGTATATCTCAACGATACGAACCCAACAAAATAAGTTTTGTATTTTTTGGAGCTATACACGAATTTCTATGAATTTTGCAAACTTGCCGCTTAAATAAACATGCTTGAAAATGCTAGGGGCACACAGATCCGGCCACATCAGCCAGGCCAGAGGCCGACAGGTGGGCCCCACAGGCAGGGGCTCCCCCGTACCAGGTCAAGGCAGGCTGGGTGGCCTTGACCCGGGGTGGGCGTGGCCACGGCGTGCATGCGGCGCGACGCGTGCGCGCGCACTCGCGGTGACGGCGGCGCGAGGCAGCGCGGAGAGGCGGGGCCGGAGTGGGGCAGGGGAGGCACGTATGGGGTAGAGGGGAAGGTGGAGAGCCTCACCGGTGGCGGCACAGGCGAGGAGCGACGACGGACGGGCGGTGCGGCGGCATTGGGCAGCGGCGGACGGCGAGCTCCGCCGAGAGCCTAGCAGGGAAGGGGAGGAGGCCGAGTGAGGGCCCAAATCGGTCGAGGATGGGGAGGGCTAGGTGGTGCGCGCGCTAGATTGGGGAGGACCTCACCAGCGGCGGCGATGGAGCTCAGACCGCGGCGGCCATGGTGGAGCAGGGCTAGGGTTTGGGGGGGAGAAGGAGCCGGGCGCGGATAAGGAGAGGGCGAGCGAGCGGAGGGCACTGCGGATAAGGATGCGCGTGGAACGAGGATGGCCGGTGCGTGGCTCGAGGTTGGCCAGCGGCTGTGACGCGTGTGACACGCCTGGCAGAATAGGGAGGAGGAAGAGAAGGGGAGGCTGGCGGGTGGGCCCGGGCGAGAAAAATAAAGAAAACAAGTTTGAAATTCAAAAAAAGGTGTTATTGGGCTAAAAAATTCACCAAATTTTTACTAGAGATAGATAAAATCACCAAGAACACGATGCAACAAAAATCACTCGAAAAACTTTTGTAATTTAGTCGCAACAAAAAGAACAAAGAGACTACTTTTGAAATTTCCTAGAATTTTGTGGCTCTATTCAAAGGTCATAAAATCCTACAAAAATATTTTTAAATCAACATTTGAAATATAGTATTTGAATAAAATTTTTGGAGGCCAAGTTGTGTAGAAAAATTTAAACTTTCTTCACAAGCATTCATTCAAACAAGCACAATTTAAATTTCAAGCAAAGACTCACATGCACATGATGCTCCATTATGCCTTAATGATGCTTATGATGATGTTATTTAAATGTTAAGCTTGTTTTTAAATTTGGGGTCGTGACAATTCTCCCCCCTTAAGAAAATCTCGTCTCGAGATTTTGTAGGTAGAAAGGAAGGGTTAAAGCTCCGGTTGTATTGTTGCCATATTCACCTAGACAAGAAAAACGTTGAAGGGATGATGTACAAAAGCATGGGTGGAGTGGTGTGGTAGGATATGTCTAGCGTTTCTCCGGTAGCATTTTGTACACATATAAGAAAGTAGAGGTTAGTTTTTCATATAGAGGGCATGATGTGGTGTGGAGAGCTATCTAAATATTTTCTAGATGGTGATTGGGTACACACAAGAGAGAATAAAAAGATGAACTTCATACGAGCAAGTGGGGGTGGTTTTGGGAACAAAAGGTTGAGAAAATTGTCTCAATTATATTCCAACAATATTATAAATGTATGAGTGCATGCATGCGAAATGTATGAATGCAACATGTCGTCTCCTCACATCGTGAGCACGCCTTAACGTTCTAGCACTCACTCACGACCCGAAACAACCGCATTGCCCAGCAGCGCTACAACCCTCCTACTAGCACTTAGGACAATGGGTGATTCCCACCTTCTCAACCCCGGTAGATGGCTCAAAAGACTTCCAGCAGGTAAGGGTTTTCCTACGTTCCCGCTACTCATAAAGACAAGAGGGGTTAAGCACATTTTAGTTAAACAAGTGAAGCAATAAGGAAGAATTAGCTCTAAGACGAAGGAAAAAGGATAGCATTTTACCTTAAGTTCAAATTTTTAACAAACATAAATCTTAGTGCAAGTGATCAAATTTTATTTTACTCTCAACCCACTAAGCAAATTTTAAGTTCACTTTATGGAACCTCGGCTCTGATACCCGTTGTGAGAACCACCCAATTTGATACTATTTTAAATGAACCGCCGGTCATTATCATCCAGATGAGAGTTAACACGTGCTTGCCGGAGAGCGTGCCATGTGTTATCCCACATCTAGAGATACGAATAACCGACATGTTGTAAGGATCGATGGACCAAGAGGGGGGGTGAATTGGGCCTTTTTCAAAATTCTAAGACAAAATAAAGCAACCTTAACCTATGCAATACTAGTAAGGCTCAATTCACCAACCGGCTAACTAAGCAAACTACACAAGCTATAAAAACTAAGCAAGGTAGAGCTAAGTTATGATATCCAAAGTCAAGCACATGAATAATTGCATGAAAGTAAGTGCTTGAAAGTAAAGAGTGGGCAAGAGACAACCGGATTTTTTCCCGTGGTGTCGATGTGTTGGCACACACCCCTAATCCACGTTGTGACACTCACTAAGAGTCTTGTCACCTCCCAAGTCACCAAGACTAGGGCGCTCACTAAGAGTCTCCGTTCACCATCCCGGCGTGGTGGAGCTCAAGCCACATACATAACTTCTTTGGGCTCCCACAATCCTTGGCAAGCTCCGGAAGAAACACCTCAATCACCAAGATCACCTAGGTGCTACCAATCACCAAGAGTAACAAGCTAGGGCCTTCACTTGAGCAAGAACCGATCACCAAGAACAGATGCACACAAGCTTCTCTCTACTCAAGTCCTTAGTCTTGCTTCTTGAATGATTGAATGAACAAATGTGTGGAAGATGAAGCTCAAGGTGGCTCTCAACAATAGTATAAGTGTATGAATGTTGCCTGGTGTCAAGAGAGCTCAAAATGACCCATTGGAGGGGTATATATAGGCAGCTCAAACGAATAGAGCCGTTGGAGAAAAGCTGCCAGAAAAGTACACCACGCCGGTTAATCCGACGGTCCTCCAAAAGTCATCGTCGGTTTAACCGATGAATGTAAACTGCCCATTTGGAAAACTAGCCGTTACAACTCAGGCAGATTAACTGACGTATCATCGGTTTAACCGGTGAGTGTAGTTGTCCACTGATCAACTGAAAAACCAACTCTCTGGACAACTACACCGACATTAACTCAAATCCATCGTCGGTTTAACCGGTGAGTTTAACTTCTAAAATCCCTGGAAAAACCAACTCACTAGACAATTGCACCGACGTTAATTTCAAATATCGTCGGTTTAACCGGTGAATGTAATCTTGAAACACCCTGGAAAACCAACGTTCTGGACAATTGTACCGACACTAATTTCAAATATCGTCGGTTTAACAGGTGTATGTACTTGTCCAGACTCTGATAACTGCGTTTAACCGACGTATAGAAAAATGGAGTCGTCGGTTAAACCGGTGTATAGACTTTTTCTGATTTTGCCTTTTCTGATTTGAGTCTTGAATGAAATTCAAATATTCTTGAGATATAAGTTGAAAACCACTTATTTGAACTTCTTAGAGCCTGAGTGACCATAGTGTGCATCCATTTTTGATTGACCATGTCCATGCTCAAGTTACTTTAGCCTTAACCCCTCTTAATAGTGCGACATCTACAAAACTATAAAACCTATACTAACCTAAGTGTCCTTCTCAACCTTACGACACTTAGGACTAGAAAGATCCTTAGTCTTGTTAAATATTTGAGTTGAATACCGAGATCGACTTTTTGAATAATGAAATTTAGGGGCCTCTTTAACATATGACCAAATGAGCAATAATGTTTCATTAAGCTGCACAAACTCATTAGTCACAATAATGGTTGTCATTAATCACCGAAACATACCTAGAGGGCCTAGATGCTTACACACGTCATTCATCCAAAATAATATCAAATTCGGTAGTCCCGGTATGTGCTCCAACATACGCCTAGAATCAGCATAAGCACATACTGTTTACAATGAATACATCGCCAATAATCCACAAAGAGCAGTTTTACAATACCAGAGTTCGAATCTTAATATTACAAGTTCAATATAGGAGGGTTCAGCTAACTTCCAATACAAACCTTGGACTCGCGAAAGCAATATTAAACAGGAACTTAAAATTTATTGTATTTACATGCTCTCACGGAGTTCGATTACGATAAAACCTACTACGATGATGATGTCTTGCTCAAGGACACCATCTTAGCCTCAACGGACTACTCCTCCCCCGTACCTGGAACGGCAGGGTAGAAATGGCCGAACACCACTTCCGGTTCACCTGCAACTAGGGTTAGAAGCACCCTAAGTACAAAGGTACTCGCAAGACTTACGCGATTAAATAAACAAGGATCATGCAAAGGCTCAAGTAAAAGCTTCAAGGTTAAGTAATTATTGCATAAGCATGATCTCTCTAAACTAACACCTAGCAAAATTAATTAATATTGTCTGAACCCCCATTAGATTTTAGTAGAACATATTAAGAATAACATAGTTATTCCCGAGTTACTAAAATACATTCCAACATGTCCGCACTTCTACGAAGAGTTCATGGGATAAAGAGCGTGGTCATAACCGAGAGCGCGGCAATTCGAATTAATTATAACCTTACAAGGATGTACTACTTTACCCACAAGACGCAAGGACCATGTGGCTCACCCAACCCTCTAAAGTTGGATAAGGGGGTACTCGCGTCAACCGTTCCCAACAAGGCTCGATCATTGAAATTTTCACACCTAGCTTACGCGTAGAGACTTAGTTCCACCGGGGACATCTCTAAACTTTCCTACACATAGTTCCACCTGGGGACACACTAAGCCTCTCTGCATAGCCCTTAGCCACGTATCTAGGACTGCACATCAATGATCAAGTCAAAGAAGGTAATTGGCTCATCCATACCATTATATTAGATATGTGGTAGCACGGAAAGGTGCTCAAAACCGACGTCATCCACGGACGGTCCTTAATCGGTCCAAGTGGACTATGCCCATGAGACTCCATTCTCTAGGCCCTACCATTCCACTCGAATCTCGGTACTACCAAACCCTTACAACCAAGCCGAACCAGTGCAACAAGGATAACCGGCAAGTGTGATACTCCAAAACATCTTTTTTCTGGCAACCGATATAAGTATTCTAAGTAAAGCTAAGCATCTAGTCAAATTAAGTAGTTCATTGACTAACAAGTGACAAAGACATGGATAACAATTCAAAGAAGGATAATGCAAGAGAGTAGGTACCAAAATGCAATACATACATACTATATAACCCAGTAATATCCGAGTGAGATAACTAAACTAAATCAGATTAAATAGGTGCAAGGACATATGCTTAGCTGCTTGCCTTGGTTAACTTCGGGCTCGACCGCGAATGGGACTCCGGGCTCGGGCTCAACAGACTCGACGGGCTCCACGGGTTCGACCTCCGACGGTTCGGTCACTAGAATGCATGAATGCGATGCAAGAATTAAAAAATAAACTTACACAACAAGCATAGATACTAGGCATGAATACAAAGGTAACAAAACTAGTTTTACCATTTTATCACCTTCTAGCCAAAAGGTCTGCATTAAACCATTTTCGGACAGAACAAACGAAAACACACTAAAACCCTAACAAACAGCAAGGAAACATACAAAACAACATTTTACCTAAGTAGATCTCAACGATACGAACCCAACAAAACAAGTTTCGTATTTTTTGGAGCTATACACGAATTTCTATGGATTTTGCAAACTTGCTGCTTAAATAAACATGCTTGAAAATGCTAGGAGCACAAAGATCCGACCACACCAGCCAGACCAAAGGCCGACAGGTGGGCCCCATGGGCAGGGGCTCCCCCGGGCCAGGTCAAGGCAGGCCGGGTGGCCTTGACCCAGGGTGCGCGCGGCCAAGGAGCGCCGTGGGCGCGGCCACGGCGTGCACGCGGCGCGACGCGCGCGCCCACGTGCGGTGACGGCTGCGGCACGAGGCGGCGCGGAGAGGCGGGGCCGGAGTGGGGCAGGGGAGGCGCGCATGGGGTGGAGGGGATGGCGGCGAGCCTCACCGGTGGCGGCGCAAGTGAGGAGCGGCGTCGGACGGGCGGCGCGGCGGCATTGGGCGGCGGCGGACGGCGAGCTCCGCCGAGAGCCCAGCAGGGAGGGGGATGAGGCCGGGTGAGGGCCCAAATCGGTCGAGGATGGGGAGGGCTAGGTGGTGCGTGCGCTAGATTGGGGAGGACCTCACCGGCGGCGGTGAATCGCGGCTGCGACGAAGCTCAGACCGCGGCGCCCATGGTGGAGCAAGGCTAGGCTTTGGGGGGGAGGGAGGAGCCGGGTGCGGATAAGGAGAGGGCGAGCGAGCGGAGGGCACTTCGGATAAGGATGCGCGCGGAACATGGATGGCCGGTGGCGGCGACGCGTGTGACGCGCCGGGCAGAACAGGGAGGAGGAAGAGAAGGGGAGGCTGACGGGTGGGCCCGGGCGAGAAAAATAAAGAAAATGAATTTGAAATTCAAAACAAAGGTGTTCGTGGGCTAAAAAATCCACCAAATTTTTACTATAGATAGATAAAATCGCCAAGAACACGATGCAGCAAAAATCACTCGTAAAGCTTTTGTAATTTGGTCGCAACAAAAAGAACAAAGAGACTACTTTTGAAATTTCCTAGAATTTTGTGGCTCTATTCAAAGGTCATAAAATCCTAAAAAAATATTTTTAAATTAACATTTGAAATATAGTATTTGAATAAAATTTTTGGAGGCCAAGTTGTGTAGAAAAATTTAAACTTTCTTCACAAGCATTCATTCAAACAAGCATCAATTTAAATTTCAAGCAAAGACTCACATGCACATGATGCTCCATTATGCCTTGATGATGCTTATGATGATGTTATTTAAATGTTAAACATGTTTTTAAATTTGGGGTCGTGAAAGTTCCACTGGAGAAAGAGACCAAGCAATTAATTAAGTACACAAAAGCAAACCTGCTAGAGTCAAACCGCATCCACGCACAAATAGGCATGGCAGCACGGCATCACCACGAACCACAACCACAATTGCAGAACGATAAAAGGTTTTGAAACTCTCACCACAGGTCACACGTGCGTAGTAACCTTCCTCACTGATGTAAAATAAGGCATGGAACGCCCGTACGTACACATGCCCCCTTTGTCTGAATACCTATGGGAGACTGTTGAGATGACGGCCGGTCACCTACCATTGAAAGAAGTAACCGGTCGTGAAAGCGATCGAGACACACATGTATACAAATTGTCAAATCTATGATTTGATCTGTATAGTAACCAAACGAAACAAAAAACCTTTGTGTGACTTTATAATTATCCGATCCCACTGGTGGAAGCAGCAGGAAGATCACAGGAAGTGCGTATCCACCTCCACTAACATAGTATACGGGAGATCATGGATCCATGAATGGCGCCGCATTCGCCTCCTTTTTCCTCCCTATTTGGTCATCACCGCACACCCAGATCCATATATAGTGCATATGCACGTCACACTCTCGATCGCACTGTTAAGCACATTAGGTGTGTCTGGCATTTTATTTGGCATGCAAGTTTGACAACACGTACAATAGTCCACACCCCACCGCACAATGACAGTCTACTCCCTCTAACACTGAAATATAAGATATTTTGATTTATTCTAAATCAAACTGTTCTAAGTTTGACCCAACTTATTATAAAAAAGATTTATAATATTTTGAATGTGAAAATAAGAATAATTAGGTCCGTTATAAAATATATTTTCATAATTTACTTATCTGATGTGTTAGATGCTAATATTTTTTTCTATAAATTTAGTCAAATTTGAACTACCTTAATTAGGGAGTGCTAGCTAGCTAGCTAGCTTGATGAAACTTTTTAACGATCGACCAGATCCAAATAATAAAATCCGAAGCAATCTTTTTTTTTTGAAAAAGTAAATCCAAAGCAATCAGGGTATGACATCGATGTTATACATACAGTGAGCAGTGTGATCGAGCACGTGGTGGTGACCGGTGGGGCTGGGCCGTGGCACCTCTCGCCGGACGCCGGCTGGAACCCAGAAATGGTGGTGTTCCGTGCAAGAGGCAGAGAAGATCGCCAGATCGGGGAGCATTCATCAGGCATGCATTGTTCAAGATTGGAGCCGGCTCTCCGTCTCGTGGGAAAAATCAAGCTCGGCCCGGTATCTAGTGGCGAGCCATGGCCCATGCCTGATGATGTCATCCTCACGGTTTTTTCTTTTTTATATTTAAAAAAAAATTAAAATTTCAAAAATATATGTCTGTTTTGGAAAATTTCAAAAATATACCCCGGTCGCCCTATGGGGGGACGACAGGGCTCAAATGTAATACTTGATATCATGACCCATCTTGTTATCAGTAAGAAGTTGGATCCGTTAGCGGATGGTACGATAGAGATGGTGTTATCCAAAGTAGTAGAGTTTAAAGATTTCACATTATTTCAAGGTATTACGACGCAAGATGTAAAGGAACACCTGATAGAACGTCGGAAGATATACATGAGAGTATATGAACTAGCGAATCATCCTAATATCATTGGATTCTTACAAAGTTCTTCTAAGATATGGATGCGGCCAGAGGTGTATGAGATGCACATTAAAGTAACTCTCATTTAGTTGTAATCCCGCCCGTCATTTCGAATCCATATTTATGAAACAGTAACATTGTTTTTTAATTATATGCTAGGATTACCCCAAGGACACGGAGTTGATTAACAAAACGATACCAAATTTCCGTAAATTGGTATGTATCTTCGGTGGTGGACTTATGCCGCAAACTAGACGAAGGAGGCGGATAAAATCTTCGGGTGATAGTACTTGGCCTGCGCAAGAACAGATGCCCGGAAGTTCGTCAAGTCATGTTGCACCACCTGCAGCACAAACTTGTGTTAACTGGGATGATGACATGGATGACTTCATGCCCTCCAAACCCTGGCCTCCAACACATGATGTTACTCCTCCTGTACATGAACCTAGAATCAGAAAGGAGACAAAGGGAAAGGCAAGAGGTTCGTCAAGTCATGTTGCACCACCTGCAGCACAAACTTGTGTTAACTGGGATGATGACATGGATGACTTCATGCCCCCCAAACCATGGCCTCCAACACATGATGTTCATCCCCCTGTACATGAACCTAAAATCAGAAAAGAGAGAAAGGGAAAGCCAAGAGGTTCGTCGAGCCATACTACACCATCTGCAGCACCACCATTTATCAACTGGGATGACGACCTAGATGATTTTATGCCATGATCTATAACATATGATGTTCATCGGTTTAAGATGTATTCGCATTTAGTATTGTTAATGTTGTATTATACTTGTATGTATGTCTCGCACCAAACTTGCATTCACTGGACATGTACATAATGTCGAGTTTGAATCGTACTTAGTCGTAATGGAGCATCGAAGTATAAACATATCATCTATTGATTGTAATGGAAAATACGAGAGTGATCAGAGGCGAACGTTGAAGTGTATAAATAAGCGGTCCACAGCTATCTCATTACAAATAAACATCAGAGATATGTAACCACCCCTATGGCATCGGACTCTCTTAGCCCTCTGCTGGGCACGGACATGACACGAAATAAACATAAGAACTAAGAAATGCATTACGTAATGTGAACCACCAAATTTTACATCATAATACAACGATAATGAAACACACATCACACATGCAGTGGCATGTCAGAACCCGTTGTAAACTACGGTAAATAGATTCCGGACTAACCTAACATGCCTTAGGTAATTTAAAAAAAACAGAACAAACACAATGATGCAGCATGTCACTAGCACTAGGGTAGTCCTAGTAGCCGTACCCCCACGTAGTAAACTGCGTTGAGCCTTCTCCGCAGTATCCACCCATTGCTGGTGGTGCAGGCGGTGGTGCCGGAGGCACATGGCCCATCTTCTTGTGACAAGGGCAGTTGCAGTAAGGAATAGTGCATGGTTCATCCTATGAACCGGCTGCATTGCTGGTATCATCAACTTCGTCGTCTTTGTTACCCTCGCTCACTTCCTCATAATGGTTCACCTTGCATTCCAGATCAAAGATCTTTATCTGGAGGTACTCGATGAACTCCTGAACAGAATCAATTGGTGCATGATCTACCCACCTAGTAAAACCACAGTTTTCTGGAGCATCGGAAGACTGCAAAATAAATTTCATGTAAGGTGTCTCATTGAAGATAAAGAAATGAAACAACCGAGTATTACCCATGCGTGTGGACATTTAAAGAAACGCCGACCGCCATCCATCCCGTCGGTGCACATCTGCACTAAGCAGTCCTCACCATGTCTGCATTTTGGCCACGGTTCTCTACGGTTATCGTATTGTCGAAGAGGAGTTTCATTGGTAAATTCACTCTTGTGCTGTGGCGGAAACTCAAACACTGGTTGCGGAAAGGAATCAGGTCCAAGAGGCCCCTCCCATATTATAGGGTCTCCCTTTCTTCTCCCTTTTCCTTTCCCAAAACCATAGTAATTCTTCCCGCTAGACCCACCTCCAGACATTGGGTATACAATGAGGTTTGATGTTTGAGTTGTGCTGGGAGTTCACAAACTTGGGAGTATTTATAGGCGCACAAAGGTCTGATACCCGAAGTGTGGAGTGTAAATACACCAAAAAAACCTACATGACAACACAGTGAAGAGGCTAGCTGACCTAACACTGAAAAGGCTAGATTCGATTCTCGAAATGACTACTCGATGCATCTCTGTGCATGCAGACTCACAGCACTGCATTACTGCCGCTCGGTCGATCGCGCCTAGATGCCGCCTTCCCCACTACACGCCACAGACCTTCGCTGTAGAATGACAGGTCCGTCGTCCTCGCCAGAGAGACTGCTTTGAAGGTGAGCTGGTGTGGTTGCCGTGTTGTCACATCTTTTTGAAATGTTGGAAGAACACTGCTATTGGGTTGTCGTCTTTTGTCACGTATGTCTGGGCAAAGAATGCGACATTTGGGAAACCCGTGATCGCCGTGCTGAGCAGTGGCAACCTGTGATCTCGTACTCGCAGCTAGATACACTATGGTTCCTATTTTGAGCTATTCGAGCTTTTTAGCAGCAGACCCTGATGTATTTCTTAGTTCTTAATTCTTATCGTTATATTAATAAAATGTGTGCTTTTTAGTATTCTAGTGACATGAAAAGCTCCGAAAATATTAAGGAAAAGTTCAAAGATTTCATAGACTCCCGGCTACAACTGCAAATTAATGGTAAATGCTACAACACACAGAGTTAAGCTCTCAACTTAAAACATAAACAACTAATTGTTCTGACATGTGCACGCGACAAGATAATTTCTTGTTGCATCTAAACCTACCATGCCTTATGGAATGTAAAATACCGGGATTACATGGTACTACTCTACTGAGTGCACCTAGGATATTTGCCCTTCCTAATTGCTTCGGGCCCGGCTTCCTTCGCACGGCGTGCCCTCTCTCGCTTTCTCTCCCTGTCAGCTTCACGTTCGGCCGCCGCCTTACGATCCACCTCCTCCATCCTCTTGCGGATCTCTTCTTGCTCTTTGTTGCGCTTCTCCTCTTGCTGTTCCTCGTGCTTCATTCGGCGCCAACGTTCTGCAGCCCATCTTGTTTTTTGTTCCACAATGTCCTTTGCCTGCTGCGACTGCACGGTGTCGAACCACTGCATAAAATCACAAAGAGGCGGAGGAGACTTTGTCCAACACAAGTTAGAATCATAACTCAATGTTAGGTCATAGAGAAAAATAGCGTATGTTGTCCTACTACCTTGGCCCGGTCTTTGCCATATCGCTTAGGTGGATCATATTCGTAGTTCTCACACATAAAGAACCTCATGCCGTAGTCATCTCCTAAAACCTCAGATTGCATGAATTTGCATAACGAACCGCAGAAGCACATTGGCACATTAATTCCTTTGGGTACGGTGGCTTTACACTTGCTCCACGGAATATAGGTTGATCCTGACGAAGACATTGGCGCTATAGTGTAGTGCGCCAAATAACAAACAATGATTTAAGCAATGCACATATCGTATACCAAATCGATGTGTGAAAATATAGGTACTGTTATAATTCTATTGTTTTATACTGCAATATCAATAAGGTACTATCATAATTCTATTCTAATGTATAATTATTTTATTTGAAAAAAATGTAATAGTACTCAAATTGTAATACTAAAACAGTGTTCTAAAACACCAAATCTAATTCAGCTAATCTGCTAATTAAATTAAATTGTTATACCATATCAACGAATTTATACGGAAGTTACCGGTAGATCACAAGTGCGGAATTCGGCAGAGCTTCGTCGCTTCCCTTCTTCTCACCCCTCTCTTTTTTCTAGATTTTTTTCGATTTTTTGAGGTCAAATGAGAGGAGGGAATGAGGGGGAGGCCTTATATAGGCGGTCTGACCCGGTCGCCCGGGGGGGGCGACAGACCCCCCTGTCGCCCTCAGGAGGGGCGACCGGCCCCCCTGGCGCCTGTAGGCTAGGCCCGTTGGGGGGGCGACAGGCCCCCTCTTTTTTTTCTCCAGGGACTTCGTTGCAAATTTGAAGAAAAAAAATTACATTTGAGCCCTGTCGCTCCCCATAGGGTGACCGGGATATATTTTTGAAATTTTCCAAAATGGACATATATTTTTAAAATTTTAATTTTTTTAAATATAAAAAAGAAAAAACCGCGTCATCCTCATCATCTCAGCACGTACCTGTGCTCACGGTGGCTGGATGATGTCCGATGTGCACCTCACACGCGCCTGCACAGCTCGGCCTGTTCGTGTGGCTCTCCTATCAAGTCTGAACAAATAGCTAGTGCCCCAGTACATTTTTTTTCTCTGACATCAACATGGCCAATTTGGAGTGGAAAGATCGTTTTTTTTGCCATGTTTAGTTTCCAAAAAAATTTTACAGTATCCATCACATCGAATGTTCGAACACATACATAAAACATTAAATGCAGTTGAAAAAAATAACTAATTATACAGTCTAACTGATTAGCACGAGATAAATTTTTTAAGTCTAATTATTTCATGATTAGATATTATTTGTCGAGCAACAATAAAATGTGCTATAATAACAAAACCAATAATTTTTCGCCAACTAAATAGAGCATTTGTTTGTCTCTGTGACCCAAACGATACTGGGTGTATTGGTGGGGGTGCGTTTGCTAGATCGATCGTATCGATCAGGGATATGATCTAGGAAAGGAAGGTTCCAGAGATAGATGACATTCTAGCTGCATGGTCATGGATCGCATCATTGCACGGACAGAGGACCTCCAGTATGTCCATGAGACCACGTCTTATCAAGCGCAAGGTGGGATGACACATGTATAGCTCTCACACGGTCGCACGATACTCTCTCCACAAAATACCTGCATGTGGATCTACGCATGTATGGATGTACTAATTATGTCTATACTAAATTCTTTTCTGAAACAGATTATGAAAATACGTACACATGCTGAGCTTGGCACTCGAATTAAAGGGGATACAGTTTGTACAACAAGAAATCTCGAAATGACATGAACGTTTACATTTTTGGGACAACTTTTTGACACCAAGAAGTTTGCATGTTTTTCTCATTTTACAAAAGGGCCGGGTACTTTCTAGAATTAAGCTTGCTGTAGGACCTTAATTAGGTGCTGGTACGGGTTGTGTTATTAACAAGGTAAGCACCACAATGTTACATCTTAATTTCTTCTTACAAGGCCGTATACGCAATCTTTTCAAAATTCAAGCCCGTAACAGGTTGGACCAAACTAAGTCGATCGAGCTTTATATTCTTGGAAAATGGAAGAAGTCAATGTTTTCTGGGTTGGGCTTATTAGGCCCAAATCTAGAAGTGGTGCTGGACTGCGCTGGGCCTGTTTTGCTGTAAGAAGCCTGCCTTAAAGCCTGGTTGAAAATACACACGGGGGAGGTTGGACTTAGTTTTTCAACTCATTAGTGACAGTTTTTTTTAAGGAAAGTATCACATGCAAATCAATATTTTCGTGCAAACCATGCAAGCTTTAATCTGGACCACCGAATCAATATTTAAGGGGCATTATAAGAGGATTGGATAATTTTACAATTAATCGTCCGCCTCTAATCACACTTTTGCAAATCCCCCCTCCGACTCCCCCTGCGCACCCCTTTGGATGTTGATCCGGTGGTCCAGATTGAAGTTTGCACGGTTTACATGAAAGGGTTAGTTTGCAGTGCATTTCATGTAACGGGTTTATATGACCCCGGGATATGGGTGTCCGATCCTTACGAACTAACCGGAAAAGTACAAGCTGTAAATCCTGCGTAATAATACCTACAGCTTCCCTCAATTCGACTAGATCCCCATGAGTGGGACTCCGCTCATAACATAATCGACAGATTCAAGTATGCTCCGGCAAGTAAAGAGGGTTCTAATAGATATATTCCTGTTTTTAAACATGTGCATATGGTACTAGCATCTCCACTAGTTGATAAAAAGCGCGGCCGGACTCTTCGGCCGGACTCTTCGATCTGACATAAATTTGGTAATCCAAAAATTACACATGCTCATTTTTCTACTTACGTCAAGTTTAATCATAAGTAATTTCTCACTTTTGACTATTGATATCATAACTCTTTCCATTAAAGATAATATATCAGATATTGCTACTCAAAAGGTCCTTTTGGAGACCATGTCAATTCGTAATGGGCTTATATTTGTGACAGAAAGAACTAGAAAGGCCCGCGGCTTAGCCGCGCGGGCCTGTATTCCGCGTCTTAGTGTTGTAGTAGATGCAAAATATATATATTCTATAGTTGATGCATGTAGTAGTTTCCATCGCTTCGTTATTTTTGCATAGGTGTCATGGTCTGCAGCTCACTTTTACGGTTGATATATATTTTGGGTATTCTTTAATTATAACACTATTGTTTAAGCAGTATATTATTATGGGTATTGAAATGGAGCTATGACATTTATTGCTATATTTATTGTAGTGAAAGAAGGGCCAAAATAATTTATTAGGGAGGGTGGAGCACAATTAGTTGGAAATTTAATGTATTTGCAAAATTATGTTGCACTTAATAGATGTTTTATTTTTTTAAGAATGTAGTTGTTATACTAAAATATGATGCATTATTGTGGAGGTATTATAAGAAGCCATAAAGAAAGGTTGTACGATATTATACTTTTAGCAAAATAAGATGTTATGTTAAACAAATTATGAAAATAAGTTGAATTTACAAAACTTTTCTACATAGTAAAGTTGTAGATTTTAAAATTCTAGACAACTTTTGTGTTGATCATTTTTTTGATTTGAAGACGTTTTGGTGTCCAAATTGTAGGTACAACGAGTCGCATATAAGCGCTTGTGCAAATGAATTGTGAAAGTGTTTTGAATTTAAAATTTTACTCTATGATAAAATTGTAGTTTTTGAATTCTTCATCAAATTATATGTTGAGCAACTTTTGATTCCAACGTGTTTTTGATGTTTTAAATTGTATGTATAATGTTACTTGTGTAGAAGTAACGGATGGAACGTGTTATGATTGGATTTAATTAAAATTTGAGGGTTTTTCTAAAAACAATCCTGAGAGAGGATCTGTAACCGTTGACATTTGGATTTCGAGTGAAATAATGTGTTTTTGTCGTGGTTGCTAGCTGGGCTGAAAAATGTCAACGGTTTTATCTTAATTTCATTGTTTGCTCAAAGCGGTTGCTTAATCTATTCTTCTTACTTTTCAAGAGAGAAATTTCCTATCTTATGACCTCTCACATATAACTTGAGTGGTGTGCAGGGAGAGTAAAACATGTATTTTTTGAAATAAACAACAGCTAATATATATTTTCAGTTTAATCTTACCAACAATCGGAGCTTTTAGGTCTACTTACCAACAATACTTTTGAAAGTCCGATTTTGAGCCAAAAATTGGCGTAAGTTATTCACTTTTACACTATAATTTAGAAAAGGGTGTTTATATGGTATATGAGTCTATTATTAAATATACTCTTATATTAGCCTAATCCAACCAAAAACAAAATAAGATGGCTATTCAAGACATGCTTAGAATAAGAGGAACACTGATTGCAAGTTTTGCAACCATCAACCGCTACCTCACCATGATTCCTATCTTCAACTAGGGATGAAAGTGGGAATGAAAAATCTCGTACTGATTGACGACAAATACTGTTTAAACCACCATATTTTTAGAAAAATACAGAATCAAGAAAAAATATAGAAAAAATGGTAAAATCAAGACCAGAATAGGTTGGGTCAATTTTCTGACCGAATTCTTAGTTCCCGTTTTTATAGTCAGAAAATTTCTGATTTTTTCCCGATTTCTTCCCGTATGCAAGATGCTAAGTGAGTACAGTCTTTGGTCTGCTTTATACCTTCCTCAGCGCATTCACGGATTGCTTGCTAGGCGAGGCGATACTAAATTGTGGTGCCCACGGTGGTGGCCTGCCTCCCTGCGCATGCAAGCCATGGCCTCGCGCGTGCATATGCCCGTGGGCCAAGGCCTAGCAGGGCGTTAGCTGTTAGCCTGCTGCCTGCTGCCTGCTGGCTGCTGTTGCAGTGTGCTTGATGCCCCTTTGTGTGGCCACCAGCCAGAAATCCACCGAAGGTGCAGGTTAGCTCCTTTTATTTTCTTTTCTATTTTCTATATATTTATAATAATTTCCTCTCAAAAATATATATATATATTTATAATAATTACAAAGGTAATAATTTTTAATAATCTAAATGATATAGAGGTAATATCTGTTGATCTATTGTTCTAAGCGAACCATTATTATAAGCCATGAATTCATGTAAGAAATATGTATTAAGTCCATGCTAAAAATATTTGTTGGTTCCAACACTCGGTTCATTGATCTTTCCGATTTGAATTACCGGTTCCTGACCGTTATCGTTATATTCTCAATCAAATTATTTCGTTTCCGTAATCCTGTATATCCGATTTCATTTTCCTGACCGGTATTAATTTTTGCGTAACCGTATAAAAAATATAAAAACAAAAGTGGTTGGAGTGTTTTCCTGACCGGCCCTGGCCGTTTACATCCCTAATCTTCATGGAGTTCTCTCTCTCTAATCCTTGTCCTACCTCTGGGTCGATGTCGAGTGCGCATGAGTGCAAAGAAGCTATGGTGGTGAGCCCGTGAGGAGTTGAAGCTAAGAGCAAGGGTAATGTGTAGAGTAATAGTAGTCCTTATATGTGGATATCGTAACAGCTGACAATAATTATATTTCTAACCTCATAATGTTTGTAGTGAAAGTAAACAGTAAGGATGGGACCCACGAAGAAATCTCTTCCTTACGATTCCTGGCCAATTCCCTGGCCTGAGAGAGCACCACGTCACGGCCTCTCCTCGGCCGTCCGATCGGGCGAACGGATGGCCCAGATCGTGCGTTTTCCGGATGTTTTGCAAAAAAACCCTCGAACTTCAACGAAATCAACCCGCAGTCATGTATCCTCTCTCTCCGAAATGTTTCGAAAAACCCCCTCCCCACTCCTCCCCGACGGTTCCACGCCGCGCCTCCTCTCTCGCCAGCTCGGCGTCGCCGCACGAGCTCGAGCTCCGAGCGCTCCGGCCTCCTCCGCGCCTCGCTCCAGCTCCGACCTCCTCCGCGCCTCTCTAGCTTCGGCCTCCCCCTCGCGCGCCGTGCCTCTCCGCCGCGACGGAGCCCGAGGTCGAACTCCGCCCCAGTGGCGAAGCCAGGAAAAAATTTAGGAGGGGCTGAGAAAAAAATGCCACAACGACATAGCACCACTACGACACCTCACGAAAGACAAATATAATAGTTTGAAGTAGTCTTATATTAAAACATCGATGGACAATAAAAAACACAAAATACAGCATGAAAATTAAAGGATGCGGTTTATCCATACCGAAAAGCCAAATTACGAAACTAATAGACGCCGCCCGTGACGGTGACACCCATTATTCATCCGAAGAAGCAATCTACAGAAATAGACATAATTAATTAATCAAATATATATGGACATCAAAATTGTGAATTTAGAATAGAACAAAGTTTACCATTAATTTTTTAGGCAATAACATACGACGTTTCTTCATCTCTTCAAACCTCTTTTTGATCTTTTCATTACAAATCTTTCTAAATATCTCCTTCTCGTTATAGCATATCATCAAGTCATTGAGCCATTCATCACCCATTTTACTACGCAAATCTGTCTTTATAATGGACATGGCTGAAAATATCCTCTCAACTGAAGCTGTTGCCACCGGTAGTATCAAGGTTAGCTCAATGAGACGATAAACCCGCTGATAAGATGTGTTCATATTAGTCTTGACCATAATTTCAGCAACTTTTCCAAGTTCAGTACATCCAAGGAATTCTGGAGTTCTTCTAGCACGGTTGACGAAGGATTTAAGTTCATTTGGCAAAACAGTAAGGTCACCAATATCAAAATCCTCAGCATAAATTTCAGCAAGTCTCACAAGTTTATCCACATCGAAATTAGAGAAGGACTTCCGTGGGTTAAAACAAGCCATACATACTAATAACTCTGAACTAGTTTCACTAAACCGATGATTCAGCTCAGTCAAGATGGCATCAATGGCGACAAGAAAAATCTCGACATGATAGTAATGCATGTTTGTTACCTTTTGCTTTCTACGTCTAGATGTCCCTCTAACATTTATTTCATCATTCATATCTGGCACTTCAATCTCATTCCTCTCACATAAAGTTTTCACTTTTTTTAGTAATGGTTCCCATCTATTTTCCCTCATATCCTGCAAGCCATCTTTCACATCCATTATCAAATGCATTGCTTCAACTATGTCTTGATCTTTCCTTTGCAAAGCACGTGACAAAATATCTATCATGCTCAATAATTCTATCATCAAATGCAAGATGAAAACAAAATCAAAGCTCTCCATTTTTCCAATTAAACCTAAAGCTCCATTACATGCTGGTTTAATAGAATCTTTCTTCACTATCTCAAGGACATCTATGATAGCCTCCCACATCACCAAAATGCGAAGCAAAGTTTTAAGATGTGAACCCCATCTAGTATCTCCAGGCCTAGCTAGGCTACTTTCCTGGTTTAAACCTCTTCCGGTCATAATCTCACCATTCTCAATCTTTTCTAGCAACACATCATGATGCTTTGCAAGTAAAGCATCCTTTCTCATACAAGATGCACCCACATTGTTGACTATTAAAGGAACATAGTTAAAGAAATCTGCAATATCTGCACTAGATGTTGAAATAGTAACAACCACTAGTTGCAATTGATGGGCAAAACAATGCACATAGAAAGCATAAGGATTCTCATCACGAATCAACTTCTGCACCCCATTAAATTCACCTCTCATATTAGAAGCTCCATCATACCCTTGCCCACGAAGCATAGAGATTGACAAATTATGACTTGAAAGCATACGAACCAAAGCTTCTTTCAATGCAATAGCTGTGCAACTCTGAACATGCTGAAGTCCAAGAAATCTCTCCATCACTTTCCCTTCATCATTCACAAACCTGCATGTCAAATTTTAGTATGTGTTAGTATAATTGTAGAAATAGAGGTAAAAACTTAGACACAAAAATGCAACTACTGACCTTAGAATCACTGCCATTTGCTCCTTTATTGATACATCTCGAGACTCATCAATAAGCACTGAGAATTTTTTACCCCGAATCTCATCCATGATGACACTCGTGACTTCTTCTGCACAAGCTTTTGTAAGATCCTTCTGTATATCAGGAGATAACATTTGGCAATTTTTAGAACCTTTTTCATATGCCTCCTTCACTATCTCAACCTTATCTTTGTACCAATCAATCATTTCTCTGTATGTACCCTTGTTAAGGGAAGTAGAAGACTCATCATGTCCACGGAAAGCATCCCCTTGCATTATGAGAAATCTTGCAACACCTAAGGAAGCTGTCAATCGAATCTCATAACGCTTTTCTTCCTCCTTGCTAATTTGAACTAATTTTCTACCCACATTTGTCTTTTGGTTCATAAAGTCATCACACTTTAGCCTAGCTTCTGCATGAGTCTTGCAAACATTGTGGTTATTAAAAGTATCCTTAGCTTTTTTCCAATTCACATAACCTTGATGTGCAAAGACCGAACTACCAAACTTTTCAGGCTTTGCCGAATTAAAGAAAAGATAGCAATACAAGCAATAAGCTGCATCCTTGTACTCACTATACTCTAGCCAATCAAACTCATCATACCAAGTCTTCTGAAAAGATCTAAATTCACCACTCATCCATTTACGAGGAAATATGATATCACGAGGTTGAGTTGGTCCATTCAAAGCATATGCCCTCTTTACTTGATCTCTAATTTCAGGTTGATAATCATCAATAGGTTTGCGCTTTCCAGGGTCCCCAATTAAGTCCGATTGACTAAACTCTGCTCTAGGTTTCTTTGACTGAGATGTGCCCTCATTAGTATGTGGAGTTGAAGCACTTGAACTTGAAAAGTATGTGTGTATGGTTCTTTTCGACATTCTAAAATCTGTCATACCAATCAAATATGTTGAATTATTGAAAATGAAAATTGAATCATAAACTCACGGATAATGAGACAAAAAGCTAAGTAAAAAAATAAATTAAATTGTTCACCACTTCACCTAATTGATTGGCCTCTGGTCAGGTGCGTGGTGCCCTGCAAGCTGCAACACTGCAGGTCTGCAGCCGCGCAGCGCTCGTCCGTGCAGGCGTGCGACGGCCGCACAGCCGCGCTAGCGCAGCGCTCGCTGCACCTGGCCGCGGGGCGCGGGCCACCTGCCGCTCGCCGCGCCTGGCCAGCTCCCAGCTGGTCTGCCGCTTGCCGCTTGCGGCACCTGGCCCTAGCCCGCCTGGCGGCTGGCGCCTAGCTTCTCTGCAGCTCTGCTCACCCCCTCGCGGCCTCGCCGGCTCGCCGCGCCCGTGTGTGCCTGCCGACGCCGATGCGCGACGCCCTCGGCCAGTGGTCGCGCTCGCGCGAAGTGCGCCGCCGCCGCCCCTGGGAGCCCCCGATGCACGATGGATGGGATTGGGATTGGATTAGGGTTGACCGGTTTACTATTTGTGCGGTTGGGCCTTGGGCTACAAATTTCCATGGGCCGCCATGTTACATTTCGGCCCAACTCGTGAGCAATGAGCAACCCAACGCCTGGTCGTCTTCAACCTCCGTCTAGCCCCTCCTTCACTTGTATCTAGCACCAAAAATCCATGGAGGGGCTCTAGGGGGGCTCTATGGCTCCGGTGGGAGTAGGGGAGGCTCGAGCCCCCCCTGACCCACCGCTGCCTTCGCCCCTGCCCCGATGCACGATGGATGGAATTGGGATTGGATTAGGGTTGACCGGTTTACTATTTGTGCGGTTGGGCCTTGGGCTACAAATTTTCATGGGCCGCCATGTTACATTTCGGCCCAACTCGTGAGCAATGAGCAACCCAACGCCTGGTCGTCTTCAACCTCCGTCTAGCCCCTCCTTTTCACTTGTATCTAGCACCAAAAATCCATGGAGGGGCTCTAGGGGGGCTCTATGGCTCCGGTGGGAGTAGGGGAGGCTCGAGCCCCCCCCCCCGACCCACCGCTGCCTTCGCCCCTGCTCCGCCCCGCCTGCGGCCTCCCCCGCGCACCGTGCCTCTCCACCGCGCCTCTCCAGATCCGGCCTCCCCCTCGCGCGCCGTGTCTCTCCGCCCCGCCTCCGGCCTCCCCTGCGCGCCGTGCCTCTCCGCCACGCCTCGCTCGCCGGAGTCCCGTCTCCCCCGCGCGCCGTGCCTTCCCGCGGCTGACCCCGCACGCACCGGAGTCCCGTCTCCCTCCTTTCTCACAACGCCTGCCTGACGGTTCCTCACCGACAATCTGCTCAGGTCGCGCCCCTCTTGCCCTTTGACGAGTCTGCAACACCGAGATGCTCTGCCGGCCCGCACGCCCCTCATCCTCCTCCAGCTCGGCACCGCGACTCTCACCCCGCGCGCCACCACCGCTCTCCCGCGCTCGCGCTGGCCCGCACTCTGCTGCCCTGCCCGCCGCCGAGCCGCGCGCCCCTCCTCCACCAGCTCTCCGCGGTGGTACCGGAGGCCGTCTTCGCGGCCACGGCGGAGCACGCCACGGCCTCCACCGCCCCGCCGGAGACCCGGTGCGGGGGCCTACCCGCTCTGGGCCTCCCACCTCAACCCCTGAGCGCCCATCTTCGCCAGCTTCTGGGAGCACGTCGGCGGCGCCTGGTGGCCGCCATCCGCCTAGGTACGCTCGACCTGCCTCCTCCTGCTCGCCAATGATCCTCGTCCTCCCGCTAAACATCTCAGCAGCGAACCCCTGAAGCCCCTTCCCTGCCTCATCTAATGGATGATGCCCAGCCGCCCACCAACCACTCGAGGAAATGCCTACTGAAGTAGCAAAACTGCTCACTTCAGCTTCCTGTTAAATAAGCATCCCTGATCCCATGCAGTTTGGTAACCACCACCGTTAGCACAGACTGCAGAAACATTAGTGCACTATCTTTGATGGACATTGGAGTCTCCCTGCTGATATTAAGTTCTTGCAACAGCTATGGCTAAACAGTTTGCAACACCTTTGTCAGGGATGGTAATCTCTGTGAACTTTGCAATGCTCATCCCATCTCTGAACAAGTCATCTGTTGGCCTGCTTGGAATACTTCACGGAGAACAACTCCAACGTCAAAGATATTCACGAGATTCAATTCGCATGTTTACCTTATTGCTAGATGCACGAGTTAATCTTGTAACAAAAATCATAAATACCTATTACCTCCAATAAGGTCACACCATTTAATCTGAGCTTCTTCTTTTCATCAAAAAAAAAACCTGAGCTTCTGGAAGCTTCTGGAATAAAACCAAACGGATGTCTCATATTGAGTTGTAGCTAAATAGCAATTGAGAAGCTAATTTAGCAGCTATATACACTGACATCCAAATGAATCTGATGCCATTTAGCAACTGGGATAGATAAAGCTGACATCCAGCAATTAAACTGTTAATCCGTATCTTCAAATATTTCAAGTTTTGATATTCATGTATCAGGAATTATAACCATGAATCAAATTTAGTTCTTCAATTTATTTGTAACTGAGATGTTTCTTGGATAAGCAGATACATCTATGTTGATTTCCATAATGTACTCTTATAGATATGTCCATATTTCTCCCTTTATGTGTTTCTGAAGCTTTAGCTAATCAGTTTCTATCCTTTTATTCTTTAAAACTGCCAGGCTCCTGTTATTAAGTAATATTTTACTTTGATGGAGCCTAAAAACTTCAAGTCTCTACCAATTCTTTATTTATATTCGGACACCATCAGGAAGTCATTTACCTGATTTATCTATTAAACTCATATGGATGATAGAGAACGGTTGGCTGTGTGAAGAATAATGCAGAAAAAGAATAACCTAGCTCTCAAATTATGGTGTCTCTTACTCTACGGATACTACTAAAGGTTCTCAAAAAAATATTAAATCCACATGTGAAAGTATGTGAAAATCGCTGGACCGCGTTTCTTTAAATCCACATCTTCATTAAAGTTTTAGATTCCTCGCACTCGACATATGTGACAAATAAACTACAACTTCGACAGTTTATATATGTTGACAAGGTTCAGTCAAGTATTGATGTTCCAGATAATCATAATCCAATAGCTGACAAGCTCATCAACACTGCAAGGAGACCACAACTTCTGTGCTTGACTCAGCAGAGTAATGAGTACTGTGTGCTACACCACTTCTTTTCATTGTGTGGCGAAGTTTTGTATAGCAGTACTAAACTAGCAAATTCAGTTTCTCATTTACTTGCCTATTAGGGAGTGAATTAATGGAACCGAGTATTATTGAGGCTTGGTTCAGCTCGAAATATTAGTATTAATAGTAGGATTTTAACCATGGGAAGTAGGACGATTACAATAATTGATCATCAGACATAGAGTGTCTTATCTTTTATTTCATTTCTTGCATTTTGCTGGCTGCAAGCAGAAACCTTGGCGTAGTGAAAATGGTAGTAAAAAACCTGAACAGTATAAAGCAATTGATACTCAGGTTTGTTTAATCCTTCATATATTAATTCTTATGCAGCATTTCATGTTTGTATGTACTAATATGATAATTCAAGTGTTCAGTAAAGAATAGCAGGAACATAATTGCATCATGCCTTATCTTCTGCAAAGCTTTGGTATGTCAGGCTATTCGAGTTCATTTGAGCATTGGAAACTAACCTCGAGCTGAGTTTCATCATATTGGAATTCAGTTGAGCATTGTCATTTGTTTTGTCAGACTATTCGAATTGCAATCCTGCTCATAGTATCTTTGTTGCATTTAGTCAGTTGGAATATCATAGTAAAAGAACATACAGTTAGATTTAGCACTTACGTAGTTCAGTGTCATAGTTTCCATAATAGTTGAAAACTATCATCATGTGACCTTATTTCTCTGCATAATCCTCCAAACAATGATTTCAAGATGGCAATGCCACATAGAAAAAGCCATAAGGTTTCACAAGGATAACGAAATTACATTGAAAGAATCAATCAGAATGTTAGCACGAACCCTGTCGTGTGTTGCAAGAATCGATCAGGTATGGTCATTCTATAGAGCCTCAATGTTGCCCTTCTTATTTTTGCATATCCATCTACACATCTAATGTTTGCTATATGTTATTTTAAGTGTGGAGAATATTTGTGAGAACTTAAAGCAAGAACAACATCGAGAAAAAGATATCCCAAAATGTAAGTCTTTCTTCTTTCTTTGATCAAAATTTTTGAATCTACAATTTCTATCATCTATGCATCTTCACTTCTGCTTGTTTCTTCTGAATTGTGTTTTTGGGATAATAAGGTTTTGGAGGCCTCTGATCAAAGCTAACATAGCATCAAAAGTTCATGGATCGTCCTTACTAAAGATAATTTTCAGAGCTGATGATGCATCATGAACAACTCTTAGATGGCATAGCTATACTATTACAAAAACAAAAGAAGCAAAGAAGTGTGAAAAAATAATCATAGATGAAAGTGAGCTCAAATAGGATGAAAGGAAAGCTCTAAGAAAACTTGTTGAACTTGTCAGCTCATGACTGTTTAGGCCAATATCGACGATGGTAGGCTAAAGGAGCATGCCAGAAACTTTTTGTGAATTGTTCTGACAAGAATTACTTGATGCTTCAGGTATGAATTCCAAATAAAGTACTCAGATTGGATGGTCATTGGGTGCATTGCCTGGTGATTTCGTGTGATTGCCTCCATTGGTGATGGAAGCTTCCAGGTAATTTCGCTGCCTGATTAAATATCTTTTGCCCTCTACAGTTTGATCGATGATGGCTTGATTATGTTGTGATCCTGGTAATTGATGCATGATGACTTGATTCTAATATGACACATAATTAAATTCTAATGGATGAAAATTGTATAATGTTTATATACATCTGATGAATTATAGCCGATGCTTACCCATGTCTTTCAAGTTTAGCACATTAGGCCACAAGGACTGGAGAAGCTGTATTATTGTTTCTGATCATGCTATTACCCTGAAATCTAGGCTAAGAAGTTGAGAATTTTCACTCTTCAGGAACATGGGTCTTTATTCAGCAAGCAAATAACAGAGGATCAAATTTTGTGGAGCTTAAATATGTTGAGAAATAAATTTAACTAGGATTCTCTTTTAGGGTTTTCCTTGAGTGGACAAAGTTAAGGACTTGTGGTTTTTCTAAATATAGAAACACGCATCATATATAATGTGTCGGACAGAGCAGATATGTACCTAGGTGCCTCTTCCATGTTTGGCCTTTAAGCAACGTCTTTTGGATTCCATAATATGCTCCTTTTCAGTAGCTTATGTAATTTATTATATGTCATCATGATTTATTGTATTAACATGGTCTAATTTCAACCATAGCAATACACGGTCATTCTACTATCATATAAAAAATTGATGCGGTAAAAGTTGTACTTTCTTGCATTGCATGATGTCTATCTGCCGGGAAACGGGGATACTTTATTCACGGTACGAACAAAAACAGCCTCATTAAGGTAGTTTTCACTTCTGGTGTTCCAACAACTCAAAATTTCAAAACCTAAAGCTTTACTACACAACAAAATTGTAAATTTAAAGTATTTTCATAATTCGTTAAACACATAGGATCCTATTTTGCTAAAAAATATCATATACCTATTTTTTTAAATAGTAACTCTACAACAACACAACATATTTTAATATATCTACTATTTTTTAAAATAAATAATTTCATCCCTTCTTTCACCATAAAAAATATCATATACCTATTTCGCTACCCAATATAATATACAGAGTATTACTTAAATAATATCATCACAACAATAGAATGCTCAAAAATATGTACCAATTGCAATAGCGAACTCCAGCCCATGACACCTATGCACAAATAAGTTTTCCATTTGCCTACATACAATAATTACTATATGTATAAACTAAAGTTTGCATCAACTATAATACTACATAGGCCACAATCTTATATGCATAACATAATCCAAATCAGTCCACCCGAAATTTTTATCATTGTCTTGCCAAATGCAATACGGTATAAATGCACATGTTTATGAACAAGATCAATAGGCTCAATAATATTTGATACAAAAGTTTTAAATAAATTATAGATATTGTTAATTGTGAATTCCTGTTTATGCATATTAGCAATTCCAATGTTTGTGCACTAATATTTTCTCACTGTCAAGCTTCCATGTATTGCACTTCCTCCGCGAGGCAAACACCGAATTCTACTGGCCCGATCCAGTGTAAAGGCGTGGCAACGCCACGCTGTGTTTCTAGTAAAAACTATGACGAGAGCAACAAGATTTGGGAAGAGAGAGGGATCCCAGTAGCGGGAGAGAGAAGATGCTATTTTTAACTCTTATGAGCAGCCCATAGCGTTATGGATGTCTCTCGAGCATCTGAGGTGTATAAGGACTGCCTCCACACTGGTTACAGCTACCCATAATGTCCTAAAAACACTCTTATTCCAATATTGATGGTGCCCTAAGAACTGCCAAATCATTTTGGGCAGCAATTAAGCTGAAGATCATCAATAGCATAAAACATGATTCTAAACTTGTGGTCGACAATACGTGACCATATTTTTAGCTAATTTTCTTTTTTTCTAAGGCGTTATACCTTATTGACAGGAGGTAGTATTGTACGAGAGAAATAAAATTCTAGTTATATTCATATACACAAAAGTATGAACCAAGTTTCATATAAAAGCGATTAAGGCTCTGTTGGATGTTGGTATTGAAGAGCTTGACATTGAATTGGATCCGATGCCAAATCAGCCTAGGCGTTGAAATGACTCGATGCCAAAATGATTATTGATTGGATGTCTGGAATTGAACCAGAAACAAATGCCAGTTTGGATGTGCATACCATAAATTTGGGACTTGACCCATCGTCTCATCCACATCTCGATCCTCTGCACTACTCATCCTCACACTATCACTCTAGGCGGTAGGCATGGTTAGCGGTGTGGCGGAGTGGGAGGGTGCAGTGGAGCGGGAGCGGCACGGGTTGGAGCGGCAGCGACGCGATTGGAACAAGGGAGCGGCGCAGTTGGAGCAGGGGAGCGGTGCGGTGGCTGAGCAGTGCAGAGGAGCAGGGAGTGGCACGGTGGCTGAGCACACAGAGGAGCAGAGCGACGATGGAGGGAGCGGCGCGGCTGGTGAGGGACATGGAGGCGCATGAGGGGTGGGAGGGGAGAAGCGGCACTGTGGCACCGGGGGGTAGAGCGGGGCGGAGGGCCTGATGGAGCAGAGTGGCGACAGTGGGCTCGGGGGAGCAGCATGGCGGACGACAGAGCAGGAGGGGCGTAGGGAGTGGAGGCTTGTGGGAGCAGCGCGGAGACCGGCGCAGCAGTAGCGGCGTGGGGAGTGGAGAGCTCTGGGGGAGTAGCATGGCGGCCGGGCGAGGGACGCGCAGGGAAGAAGAGGGGTGCGGTGAATGCAACACAATACAGAAGGGTAGAGCTCGGAATCGTGGGTGGAGGTTTAACATCACGCTCAATACCGATTGGTATTAGGAGAAATTTCTAATATCTATTCCTAGAACATCCAAACAGGTTTAAGATGAATACCAATTCCCAGTTCCAGATGTCAATATCTACATCCAAATAGTACTTAAGGATTTTTTACAAAGCTCCAAAACTGGAGATAATGGACAGAACATTCCACGAATGTCCCTGATGGTGCATCAGGCAATCATTCGAAGAGCATGCGAATCGTCAATGGGAGTTGACACCATCAGGCAATCATTCGAAGAGCATGAGAATCGTCAATGGGAGTTGAGAGGGGGAATAGGATGGGAATTTAGTTTTTAGTCACAATCCTGGTTCGCGAAGGAACGAGGGCTTCCATTCTCAACTGTTTGATGTGCATGTCGTATCACAGATTCCAAAAATTGGTGGGGGTGCACTCATCTCTTACCTAGGCTAGTTATGGTAAAGAGTTTCAAAATTTAAATTTAGTGTAGATAATCTAAGAGCTGAATTAAAAAAAACTCTTATATTATACAATTTTAAGCTAAAAATATATAAAAATCGTGTTGGATTGTAAAGAGACTACTGAGATCATAATCCGTTATCACATATCGTAGCGTAAGTTTTGTCTAATCACTATAATGCTATCCCTTGCCGAGAAAATGATGCTCGAAGCTTCGCTCTCCGTCCGATCAAAACTTTCACTACCACCAAACAAACAAAGATAGTTTCAAATCCTCATCTCTCGCGGCGCTCCTCCGCGTCAGTTATTCAGTAGCCTCTGCATTTATGGCTTTATTAATTATTACCCAAACGCTCTGTGAAAAGTATAATTAAGTAAAGCAAAGTAGGGTGACCTGTAGCAGCAGGGAGGGCGCCGTTTAGGTCCTGTTTAGTCATAAAAAATTCAACAGTATCTGTCACATCGAATGTTGTGACACATACATGGAGCATTAAATACAGTTAAAAAAATAACTAATTACACAGTCTAATTGATTAGCACAAGATGAATCTTTTAAATATAATTAATCTATAATTAAATATTATTTATTAAATAATAACAAAATGTACTAAATACAAAAAACCAACAATTTTTCAGTACTCGTCCGTCCCGTTGGCCGCGGCAGACCAGTCGCCACTCGGCGCTGCCCGGTGGGGCCCCGCGGTTGGTGGCGCGCCGGGGCCCACGAGCGCCACGTTGGCGCGCTAGCCCGCCGCGGGCGCGGGGGAAAAGCGACTTTCCCCGTTCCGTTCACAGCCTTTCCCGCCGATCCGCATCCTTTCCCGTTCCGTTTCACCCCCCTCGCTTGTCTCCTACTCCCCTCTCGCTGGCTTTGACTTTGCTTTCTTTAGGGACGCTGTGGGCCCGGTCCCTGGAAAGGCCAACGGACCCACACCCAGATGCCGTCGCCACCGTCGTCGTCGAACCCCCCGCGACGCGCACGCGGACCAAACCAGAAAATAATTTCTTTTTTTTTCTATATTTTTTAGATCGTCTACTATTTGACTATTTTTTGTTCAAAATACGAGAGAATTTCGTCCACGGAGAACCCATTCTGACCTCTGAATTTCTGCAGGCGCAGTGGCGGGCAGAACAGGTTCGGGTTTCCTATCCCGTAGCAGCACGAGCACCCGCGCGGCCGAGCCACGGGGCCGGGTCGATCACATCCAACGGTGGGGCCCGCCTCCTCCCGTCGCCAAAAAGTTCATCCTCCGCGCCTAGGAAACGGGGGCCGGGCCGGGCGACGACCGGCTGTCGCCGGTCACTTCCAGGTCCGCGCTCCCGGACACGAAACGGCTGCAGCTCGCCATCCGTAGCATTCAGGAGCAGACCCGCCCTCGCGTCACTTGTTTTTTTTTGTTTATGACGAAGAGATCGCGTCACCACATGGTTTTAAACGGGTGGTTAGCAGGAAATCCTCTCACCACCGCTCCTAGAATTTCCGGGGGGCATTCGCGGTTTTCCACAAGGTGGATTTGCATGTATGACCAAAAAAAAACACAGGCCATGTTGTATTGAGTGCGTGGCAATACATTCTAGTATTTTTAAGGTATAGCGATAGCATATATATCATCTCAGTTAGTCCATGTAGAATTTCTAAAATGTAGTATGCCTATATATTATTATATGACTCTACTTTAATTTAGAATGTAACGTTATAATGAGATTTTGGAAATAATATTCGCGAAAATTACAAGTGCACTATAATTTGAACTTCTACTCAAAGGTCTTTAGAATTTTTCAATTTACTTATGATTAGACTATATGTTTCCTTACGGGTGATAGGTATTGCCGTGCAACCTGCTATAATTGTTCCATTATTTTCATTTAGCCCTTTTTATATCACTAGATCGGATTGAATTTCGAACTCGGTGAATTCTTTAGAAGATAGCCGGCAAGATAAAAAGCTAGAGAAGACAACATGTGAATCTAGCGGAGGAATGTTAATCTGAACGAAACCGACAAACCGCATATTCTTACTCACTTACCATTTAGGAACTCTTGTCGTTTTCCGTTTATAGGCAGTCGTAACGTATAAATTTAAAAGACGTAGCGACGTAGCGAGCCCGCCACCCAACAACCGATCGTCTTCCTCCTCCTACGAGATCCCTCCGTCTCCTTCCTCGCCGGTGCTCGTACGCCATGCTGCCACACCTTATCGCTACACCTCTCCACTATTCCGTCCACTTTCTCCTCCTCCACCGCCGCCGCCGCCGCCAACCTTTTACATCTCCTAATCTCCTCCATCCACAGCCTAACCAAAATCAAAATGCTGCTAAAAAATAAAAAAACAGTAGAATCAAGAGGCGCTTCACTCCATGCTCCTCGCTTAGCCGAGGCCGCCGCAGCGGCCGACCGCGCCCGGGGCGCGTGACGTGCGTGCGTTCTCACCGCCTGCCCCGGTCGCCGCCCCCCCCCCCTCCGGCTCCTGCTGCCATCAAAAGGGCGTCGGGAGGGGCCACGGAATTCTCCTCGCTCCAGACCAGCAGCCTGCCTTTCCGCTCGCAATCATCACCGCCGTCTCTCCCATTCCTCGGCCTCGAGACGACGCGTGCGGGGGCGCTCGTTCCCGGCGAGGTGACCGCGCCGACCGGGGCCGAGATGGCCGCGAGTGGCGGCCCGGACCGTGAACGGCAAACCGCCATTCGGCTCTTCGGCCTCAGCCTCGCCGCCACCGCCGCGGCCGCAACCGAGGTGAGCGAGCAAGCCAAACTCTCTCTCTCTCTCTCTCTCTCTCTCTCTCTCTCTCTCTCTCTCTCGCTGTCTCAGCTCCTGGAATCGATCGTTCCTTGACCGGGTCGGGGCGTCGGGCGTGGCAGGACGGTCGTTCCTGGGGGAACGGAGGGCGAGGAAGCCGAATCGGGCGCGCCTTTCCTCGCCCGCTTTTTTGCTGTCGAATGCCTCTGGGTGTTGGTCTAGTGTGTTCCTGCTTGGATCCCGATCGCTGCTGCTGCAGCAGCTGCTGTTGCGAAACGATTCTTTGTTTCTGATGAATCCTGTTTGTTTCTCGTACGGGAATTCTGCTGCCGTGAGTGTTTCTTGTTGGCTGCCTGCTCTTGCTGATGGTTTGTGCACCGGATCGGAATCCTCCGTATGTGTGCTGGGAGATTTGCTTTGCCCTGTTCCATGGTGCGCACTGTACTGTCAGCACTGTATCTCCGTGTGGTTCAGTTTTGTTTCGTCTTGGGTCTTTCGTTTTTTTCTAAAAAGAAAGACTCGGTGCCTTTCCTCAGGGGACATCGCTGATTGTTTTTGGCCAGTAGTTTTTTTCAGATGTGTTTTGTTTGACCAATAGTTGGTGTACTAAGTTGCAGTAGATCTATTAATTTTTTATAGGCATCGGGCATGGGAAAGGAAAGGAATATTCAGGTCCCATCGGTACAAAGGCCGGTGTCGATTTGCAGTTCAGTAGATTGCATTAAGTTCGTCGATCTGGGCGATTTTCAGTAGATCTCGTGGGACTAGGGACTGATCATCGTTTCTCCTCTAGTTATGAGGGGCCACAGATCATAGATTACTAAACTAGCCAGTAAAAAAAATGTTTTTTTTAAGATTCTGATGAGGCAGTCAGAGGCCAGGGGCCCCTGTGGTTTGCTGAAAGTCCTGTTCTGCACGTACGGCTGCGTATGATAGGTTCGCGGCATCTCTGGTGCACGTGCCAAATACACAGATCTGGCAAGTCAAGTGTGGTCCACATCTGGAAACCATGAAGCGATTTGTTTAGGCTGGTTGTTGATTGCTTGTCCGGGTTTCCTGTGATGCGTTCGCATATTTCTGAACACTGGTACGGTGCCGGCCGTGACAGTGACCTATGTGACGCATGGCTAAAAGCGTAGTATCCTTCAACTCTTCTTCAGCGATAGAGACTAACTCTTTTCTGGCAAGGTTTATCCGGACACCGGGTCCTAACTTTTTTTTTTCTCGCGTCTGAGATCCGCACCCGTGCTGGATTCGGGCACTTGTATTGGATTTAGGGGCATGGCATAAACTCCTCCGCATCTTAATTTCCTGCAACATTTTCTACTCCCAACTGCCTTCTCTTTCTTCTCTCCGCATCCAGCGTTTTGTTCCTTCCCACAGCCGAAGATGCTGTCTGCATGGTGTGAGCACGAGCGACGACGGTGGTACACGAGAGGGGGCACATACGTCTCGAAATCTATTCATCGCATATGCGATAGAGCTCGTCACGTCGCACACGCACTATGCATCTTCTCCGACGAGCTCCAGCGGCCAAACTTCGGAGTGGAAGGGACCACCGGCGGCGGGGCGGGGCTTGACACATCCGGTGGGCTAGGGATCGGGCGGGGGAGGTCGGGTCGGAGGTGATGATTAGCGGCGGAGGCGCAGAGACGGCGCCGGAGCCGGGGGAGGCGGGGCGTTCAGCTGGTACGATTGGATTAATTAGTTCCAATCGCACACAGCGATAAATTGATGGGCCCCACAGCTGCGCGCAGCGGAGCTAGGGGGGGGGGGGGGGGGGGCAGCGCATGCGCGCACGGCACGAGCCGCGCGAGTGCATGGCGCCACATGCACCTCGGCGGCGGTGGACTGCGTCGCTGGGGCTGTGGCAGAGAGCCCTGGATCGGACACTAGACTGTCGTGTGCTCGGCCATCATGCATGCGCACTCGCCATGGCTGTCCAATTCAGCTCTATTCCCATCCCAAAAACCCAGCTCCATCTACCTTTAGAGGTGCCATGGGGCGAGGTCAGATGGCAAACGGGACCAAGGGGTTAGGGACGGGCGCCGGCACCGGTCTCTTCATCCTTTTATCGGGCCTAGGTGGCAGCGAGAGAAGGGTTATGGAATTTTGGATGTTGCAAGTGTTGTAGACGTCTTTGCGATTGCTGTGTATGTGTATGTACGCATCTCGTGATGATTGATCAGTTTTTAAAGATGTTTAAATGTTGCAATAGCGCTTGTTTTCCATGTTTCATCTATTTATTGTCATATTATGCTGCATTGTTTGTTTGTAGTGTTTCGCCTACTTTTATTTGCATGAAAATGATACGTGAAATATTATATAATGTTGCGGCGGTAATTTTTTTATGAGAAGTAGATGATATTATGTTTCGGATGTTTTCCAGTGTTGCAAATATGAATTTTCGATGTTGCAGACGTTTTATCTAGATGTTTCGACGGAGCATCCGATAGGAATATTTCCATCCAACGTCTAGATGCTAGAAACGCCATTTTTTTTATTTGGCGTATTCAAAAGTTACGTCGAGTATAACACCTAACACAGCTAGCTAACCATGATTGGGGGAAAAAACACAGCTAACCAAACCTACACCTCACACACTCACACAGGCACCTGACAACTCCGGCAAGCGTGCATTTTAGTCAAGTACATGCGCAACGACGGTGCTGGCATTTGAACCCTGAAAAATCACGTGTCACATGAAAGTTGTTGGGCCAAAGGTTCGACGGGTGGTTCTCAGGGTCTTGAATACTTTTTTTTTTTTGAGGGTCAACGGAGGGAGAGAGAGAGAATCCCCCACCTGTTACGTGGCCCATGATGAGCAACAGCTGTAATAAATTTGGCATCACCTTCTTGTGCTGGCACCACCCAAACAATCTCCAAATTTTCATACTTATATGCTTAACAATAATTAATTGTGTCTCCAGTTATAAATATAGAACATTATGGTTAGTTGATAACTGGTAATGTTTTTGTATTTGACTGCTTGCCTTTAAAGCTAAATGAATCTGAAATTCCACTTGAGATTGTGTTTTTCATCTGCTATCGTGTCTAATCATGCATCTCAAAACTACCTTTTTCAGGTTAGCACCAAGTTAGCAGATGATGTAAGAAGCAATGATGGCATACCATGCCTTCCAAACAAGTCATTGAACGTCGGAGCAAGCTCGTCCGGCTCCAAGAACAATAAGGAGGACGGGTTACAAGCTATCAGCAGTCAGCATGGGAAAATGGTTGCAGATTCAGAGTCTGCCAAAGGTGAGGATGGTTTACAAGCTATCAGCAGTCAGCATGAGAAAATGGAAGCTGATTCCAAGTCTGAGGAAGCTAAGAATGGCTTGCAAGCTATCAACAGTCAGCATGGGGAGATGGAAGCTGATTCCAAGTCTGAGGAAGTTAAGACTGATTCTGATGGATCTGGGCAGGAGAAGGTATTCAAGAAGCCAGATACCATTCTTCCCTGTCCTCGCTGCGACAGTATGAACACAAAGTTCTGCTACTTCAACAATTACAACGCGAACCAACCCAGGCACTACTGCCGGGCCTGCAGGAGGTACTGGACTGACGGGGGAACTTTGAGGAATGTCCCTGTCGGCTGCAAGCGCAGAAACAAGGGACCATATAAACGCCATTTTGCCATGCAGTCATATGATTATGCCATAGCTGCTAATGGAAGTGTTCCTGCCACATCTAGCAGCCAATCTCGTGCAATCATGCCACCTGTCCTTCCAGGTCCAGCAAAAGAAAATGAAGCCATTGCAGCTTCTGGATCAGAAGTGGTGCTTCGTCAGTCTATATCTCCAGTACCTGATGCTGAAGAGCAGAAGAACAACACCCATGTTTCCTTGGGCTCTGGTGACGACAAGGGACAAAAACCAGGCCCATCAGCTGCAGTGGCACCTGGTTCCTCAGAAAATCCAGTGCTGGAGAAGGTGGGCAATTACATTTCAGAGTACAGTAATGGCGTGAGAGTGCCTCCTCCCCACACTCAGTCTTACCCTGTTGCTGTCAGGGCATATACTGACTTCTCAACAGATGGTGCTCGAGGGTTGGCACGTAGCGAGGTCAGTCCTATTTCGTTGCTGCTATCAACGATGTCAGACCTAGGGATTCTTGCACCTGCTGTTCCCGTCCCTCAACCTCCAATGGCACCTTTGACCTTCCCTCAACCTCAAATGGCACCTTTAACCTTCCCTCAACCTCAAATGGCACCTTTGACCTCCCCTCAACCTCAAATGGCACCTTTGACCTCCCCTCAACCTCAAACGGCACCTTTGACCTTCCCCCAACCTCCAGTGGCACCTTTCTGCAGCGGCATTCCTGGCTGGCCTAATGGAGCGTGGAGTGTGCCACGGCCTGGAAGTAGTGTCTCTACGACGCCATATCCTCCTCAAAACAGTGACACTACAATGCCAAATCTTCCTCAAAACAGTCTCCCTACAATGTCATATCCTCCTCAAAACAGTTTTGCAATGCCATATCCTCCTCAAAACAGTGTTGCTAGTTCAGGAAGCAGTTCTTTGACTCTGACTTTAGGAAAGCATCCAAGGGAAGCTAATTCGCAGGAAGAAGACAAGCCAGAAGAGACATTCTGGGTCCCTAAAGCGCTCAGAATCACTGACCCGGACGAGGCTGCAAAGAGCTCAATCTGGGCCTCTCTAGGTATCAAGCCTGATGAAAGGCTCTTTTGCAAGTGTTTCCAGTCAAAGAATCTTAAAAATGGCAAGGCACCAGAATCTCCACAGGCTCTGCAGGCCAATCCAGCGGTGTTTTCTGACCCCTCGGACATTTCAGGGGAGGATACCAGAGGATTTCTGCATCTGTGATAACATACTGCAAATCAAGCAGAAGCGAAAGAGGATACCGGAGGATGGTCAATGTTCCTTCAAGTGTTTTTCTTCAACTGATGTGCTGGTAACTGCAGCACTTCGACAATCTCAATTCAAACCTGGCAAAGACTTCGCCAGTTTTCTTTTTCTTTTCTCTGTTGAATATTTAGGTTGGTCTGAAATTTCTGACTGCTCAGAGGAGTGCTTATGCAAATACTTTAGGCCTGTGAGTTCATGTCTAGATAGACTTTTAGCTGGCACCGGTTAAAGTTTTCGTGTAGCTTTGTTCAGGTCATGAGTGAGGTAACTTAGGTTCATGAGCGCATGCAGAGGGACAATCGCTATTAGCTTTATATGGTTCTGCTGGAGTTCAAAACTGTGCTGCATTTGTTAGCCAGCGGTGATAAATAAAGAGTTACCTCAAATATTTTGGTGTTTTCTTTCGCTTTAGGAGGAATGATTAACTGATGCTTTTACTTCTTTGTTCTGAAGTTCATGAGATGGCTATCATGCAAACCTTGATATGTTGATTTCCCCCCCTTCAAATCAGCTACGTTGATTGTCCTTTTATCACCCAAAAAAATAGCTATATTGATTTACTTCCGTATCAATCTTAGAAGACTGGGGTTACCTGCAATTTGTTGTCCGTGGGCTTTTCAAATAATACCTCTGCTACGCTCAGGTAACACAGCCAAAATAAACGAACTTCAGAAACCAAAATAAACAGCCAAAATAACGACATATAGGGGCAGAGCATCATAGAAAAAATTTTGGAAATTAAAATTTTCAAGCAATGGTGTGTTCCACAATTACATTACATTCCAAATCTTGAAAACTAAATTACTAAAGCATCCGTATGCTTCACATTTACATTACTACCTTGCAATTTTCCTGCCACAAACAGTTGGAAAAAAAATCTTGTGTGGCAGCGATTTCTATTTCCTATTCTGTAAATGTCAGAAATACATACATACCTACATTCGTACACGTTGGAGACTAAACCTATCACCTTACAGCTAAATGAAACAGCTCGTATGCACACAAAAAGGATGAAGAAAAACAGAAATGAAAAAGAAGGAAGAAACACTATAGTTTCCTAAGCTATTGTCATGAAAAACCTTCCATTGGAATTTCTGAGCGGTTCACCTGATTTACATTCGTGAATTTTTCCATCTCTCGGGCGATCTGAATATCGTTGGGCCTAAAGTGTTCTGAGAAAGCCTTAATAACAAAATGTGGGACCATTGCTGTGACAACAATGATAAGCAGCAGTAACCAAAACAGACCAGTCCCCATTATATGAAAGATTGCCCTGAAATAATTGATTGGCAACGGTAAATATGCAGTTCATACCAGTATCTCACAAGTAACTGCAAATAAACTTATTCATTCCAGCTTAAATAAAAGAACTTCAGGGCACTCATTTTACTAGAAGAACTACAGTGCAAAAGCAACAAATCAAAATGTTTATTCAGATAATTTTCTACTAACACGTCAGATGATTTTCTACTAACACATTTCAAGAAGTGAACAATCTCACATAATGAAAAGAACATGAATATCTTTTTGTTCCGAACTCCTACTCATTGAATATTTAAAAACAATTGCATACTATTACAGGGAATACCACTGATAATGCAATAGTCGTCAGTAATAAGAGGCTAAAGAGGAAGTACTCACCCATAACCTGGAAGAATCCATATGGAGTCTATGACAAAGAGGCAAATGGTGGTTGCTGCAATTGTTCCCCACACAAATGCATGTATTATCCAATTCCACCTAACAATGTCCATGGCCAATTGCATATTTACAACAATCACAGGTGCAAGTGCCCACAGATCTCCCAGACTAGACATATCTATTGTGCTTCGTCTATAAGCAAAATACGGCAAGTAGAAAACAACCAAACTCTGCCAGAGCGCTTCAAGCATATTGAGAACAAACAAATTCACATTATACTTCTCATCCCTCTGGCCAGATCCGTATAGCTTCGGATAAGCCAGCAGGGTTGACTTACTAAGATCCTTGTCAAGAATTCCGACAACAATTGTTGGAAGGGATGTATATAGCACAGTATACAGAAGACTACTCCATTCAGTGATAGCAGTTGTCAGAGTGAATGCCGTATAAAGTACATACCTGGGATCACACATGAAGTATTAGTCTTCCTCAAATGCCCGAGTAAGAAAAATAGTTAATGCAGCCAATTTCAACCATGCAACTTAACATATATTTGTAATGCAGACTATATTTGTAATTCAAGATAGAAATTTGTCTAACGGATATAGTAATAAAATAAATAAAGTATCATCTTTTTTCCTACAGTTTCATAAAGTACTTATCTATATTAATAAACCAAAAGCTCTTACCAGAAAAGAACCAAGACAAACGTAGCATTCTTGTAAAAGTTGTAAAGGATCATGTAGGACATCCTCTGATAATTCCAGTGACCGTGAACTAATAGAAGAGGAACCAAGAATCTAAATTGTCCCATAGCGAAATCTGATGCCATAACAGCTTGTCGTCCTTCTTGGCCACTAATGCCAACCCCAACATCAGCCATTTGAATCATTGAAACATCATTTGCACCTAAATGCCATAAGTAAGGAAGCTCATGTCAGATTTGCACATTTTAGTTCCTAGACAATAAAATATGTAATAATAAGAGAAGCAAAGAGGGAATAATACCATCACCAATTGCTAAGGTCATATCATCTGTCCTGTTCTTGATAAGAGCGACTATTCCTGCCTTTTGTAATGGGGCCACTCGACAACATAAGACAACACTACATTCAGTCGCTAGTTTGAAAAGCTGCCACAACCAATAGAAGGCAAATCATGCATGAGCCACAACCAGAACATTCATTGGTAGAACTACAGCAAGATGATTACCTCTTCTTGCAACTCCGTCTCTAGAATGTAAACAAGGCTGTTACCATCTACAATCAAAGCAATAGTTGTGTTGGAAGCTTCTGATGCTAGCATTGGATTCAGTGTACCGATTGATGAAGCAGCTCTGAGCTTCTTAGTTGTGGCAAGCGCTTCCACAAGACTTCTCTGACACGACTCCTTTGAATTGTTATTTATAACAATTTGTGTCATGTCATTAGTCAGCAGCTTACAGGAGTAGCCAATAGAAATTGCTGTCTCCTGCTTATCTCCTGTTAAGATCCAAACCTTCATGTCTGCTTGCCGAAGAGATTCTATTGCTTCCGGAACTCCAACTTGAAGCTTATCTTCAATCCCAGTGGCCCCCAATATGTGGATATTGCACTCTATGTTCGTGGCAACAGATCGGAGTAAGCTTCCTCTTCCAAGTACTGCTGTGCTAGCATTCTCATAAGCTAATTGCCAGTCCTCAAACTCAGATTGACTCAATTCACGCATACCAACAACAAGAGTTCTTAGGCCAAGTGATGAATACTTGTGGAGATGTGCCTCTGTAGCACGAACAATGTCCAAATCTGATGATTTGTTTGTAATTCCAAATATTGAACTGTCCGCGCCTTTCACATACAGCTTGATAGTCCTATCTGGGCAGCTAACTATGACAGACATTCTCTTACGATCACTATCAAACTCATGAAGTCCTAATATATCAAATCTGCAAATTCCATACCAGCAGAATACATCATATAGTAAGCCAATAATGTTATTAAATTATAGAAATGTTAGTTGACAAGCACACACCAAAAAAAATGCACTGGAAGTCTGGAGTGAGGAATAAAGGAGTCAAAACAGGCCTTCCAAAGAAGAAAGGAAAACTTGTAATACAAAACAATAGCTAGACATACCAGGCAGCATAGATGAGTACTTACACACAATTTACACACCGCAAAAGATAAAGAAAAGTTTAAGCCTTTATGGGCTGCATGATTAGAAAATTCCTTAAGTGCATGTCATTAAATTTGCATGTACCTGTCAAATTGCCAAGCGTAGATCCTCTTGAAATGTTCATGGAAGGATGAATGATAAAAAAACTAGATAACTCTAGTTTTAACCAGTAAAATTAGATTTAGATTCAACTCAAAGCTCTCTATTAGTTCATTAACCCTATACTTTCCAAATGGAATTTTCATACTACAATTCAACAAGACAACAAGACATACTATAATTCAACGAAGAAAACACAACCTCCTACAACAGCTCAAATTTAAAAGTTTCTCCTGACAGCTAATTCAATTGACCATACCTCTGGCATCTATCCTGGAGTTCATATCACTACACTCAGAACTCAGAAGTAAATGATTCAAGTGTTGCAGTAGACCTAGGACCAAACGATAAAAGATAGAAGGGAAAAGCGTACCATTATTGAAATATCAGTTTATCAAATCTAATTAGCAACATGACTTCACCAACCAGAGAAGACACATATGCAGACAAATTAGGAAGACAAAACTAAAAACTAGCATTTGGTTCACTAAACAGCAATATTGAAAATAAAAAAGATGTTGAACTTAAAATTAGAAAACAAAAGGTATAAAAACTTGAGCTAGTCTGTATCAAATAGTTGATTCTGCAGTCTGTAGCCCTGCCGTTCCTTGATGATAACAAAACCTAGCAGTTATAGAAGATTCTATCCATTTTTTGCTTTCTAGAAGATCATGGATCAGGTAGCCTCCTTAACTACAAATCACATAATTACAATAGGCAATTTGCAATTCAAAATAATTATCTGTTGCTAAACGTTATTTAAAACATCTTAATGTAGTATTCCAATTTAGCATGTCAATAGCTAGAGATATGTTACCTCTGCCTGTCACCAAGGACGTCAATCACTATGTAACCAGATGTTCGCTCAACAAGGACAATGCCATAAGATGCTGCCGCATATGCTAGTGCCTGCTCATCAGGGGACTCACCTTGATAGTCAATCAACTTTTGTGTATAATCTCTAGTGTCAAGCACAAGTGGCACGATGGTATTACAGGCAGCAAGAGCAAGGAAGAATTCAAGAACAAGCTTTGCTTCCTCATATTTACCACTATCCCTCAGTAGCTTCACAAGCTGAGGGTCAGTTTTAACTGCCATTTTTGGTGTCCACAGCTGATCACCCACTGTCCAAAACCAGCAAAACAAACGGCTTATTAGGGAATGACAACATCAAAACAAGTGTGATACATTGAGTCATTGAAGCCATCATACCTACAACTGAGTATCCATCTGTATCTTTACCAGAGCTGTAATCAACCCCGCGAATCGATGCACACTGGAACACCATCTTGTTCTCTGTCAGTGTTCCTGTCTTGTCAGAGAATACATACCTTATCTGCCCTAAATCCTCATTTATATTCAAAGCCCTGCACTGGAACTTTGACCTTGATGGTTCGTCATACAGGTCTTTATCGGCACCCATGAAATATGCCTGTCCAAGCCGTACCAACTCCATTGATATATACAATGAGATTGGAATAATGACCTGATACACTATTACTGCCATGAGGAATGTAATGAATATCTGCATCCCCACACCATAGTAATTGTAGTTTTTCCCAGTAGTGTAATCCTTCTCCCTGAAGAATTGGGTGAACTCCAGGTCCCCCTTGTGATTCAGCAGCCAAATCCCAGCGAGAACAGATGCAGTTGTGCACATCCCAATAAGCATAATGGACAATATGACGGTCTCTCGATTTAACTGTGTTTCCAAGCGACTCCGCTTTGACGGCGCACCCGAGCTATTTAGCATGACCTTGGTCTCCTTCCCAGCATATACCACAACCCCTATTGCCCACGTGGTGTTCTTGAGTTCACAACCACGAAGCACAATGTTGGATGGTCCAAGTGATACACGCTTCCCATCAATATCCAAATTCGCCTGAAATCCGTAGATGTTCCTGTTTGGTCGCTCGCAATGCAGGATGCCACCTACACCACCATTCTGGGAGAACCTCACCTGCGTCTCCTGCTTGGCATACCTCGTCTTGAGGTTGGTCTCCCCGTCGAGATTCACCGTCTGGACATGGGCGACGCCAGTGGGGTCGCTGGTGGCGAGCAGCACCATGTCGGCCGGGAGCGTCTCGTTGGACGCCACGCGCACCACGTCCCCTACGCGTATGTGCTTCCATCTCTTGGGCTGGAAATCGCCCGCGGTGCCCGGCGCGAGCACGGAGGCAAGGCGGTTGTTCTCCTGGCGGTCGGAACGGTGGCGGCGGAAGTCCTCGTAGGCGTCCTTGACGGCAGTGACGAAGAGAACGAAGGCGAGCGGGAGCACGGACGCGCCGCGGCCGAAGACGGCGACCTGGGGCAGCTGGTTGAGCACGGTGATGGCGAGGAAGTAGACGTACGACAGCCGCCGGAACTGCTCGAAGAGGTTTCGCGGCAGGAAGGTGAGCACGGAATACTTGGCCGTACGGATGGCGTTCCCCGCGAGCTCCGGCGAGGGCTGCCCTACTACGACCCCGCGGGAATCGTCGTCCCCGACCTCCCGCTCCCGCTGCGACGACGCGGACGGGTCTTCGGCGGGGGCGTCGCCGCGGCGGGAGGGGAGGAATGGGTCGGGGACCTCGACGGAGAAGGCGAGCCGGTCCGCGCGGAGGGGAGGCTCCGGCTGCGCCGGCGGGAGCTGCGACGCCGCTGGGGGATGCGGTGAGGGGGCATCGTCGGGGGTGGTGGAGACGAGGAGAGGGCGCTCGGACGCCATGCTGGAGCGGAGGTCCCGGGCTAGTGCGCCGGCGGCATCGTCGGCGGCGGGATTTAGGCGGGCGCCGGCGAGGTCAATGGCGGAGGTGGGGAGCGGAAGACTTTTTTAGGAGTCGAGAGTTTTCTTCTGTTGGGGGCAAGGCTTGCAGGCTTGCAGCAGGTGGTGCCGTGGTGGTAGTAGTGGGATTTTCAGAAACAGAAGGGAGCTGATGGAGAGTTTTCACAGGGTTTTTGAGGGTTAAGTTGCTTTTTTTTGTTCTTAAAATTAAAAATTGTCGAATATGGTTTCATATTGATATATTTAAAAAACATCTAAATGCAGAAGTTTTTTTGAGATCATCTAAATGCAGAAGTTGTTTCTTAAAAATTGAAATAGGTTTGCAAATGGAAGAAATAGATTCAGAAAAGGTGTTACTCGTTTCTTAGACTCTGTTGAGTTTTGTTTCAAAATTATTATTCGAGTTGTGAATGTTGTCTGCTGGACAATTCACAATGTCACCCTTATTTATTTATTTTCGAGTGCTTCAATAGCAAATGCCACCGGTTCTCCATATAGCATACAGTAAAAAGGTAATGATAGTATTTTTTACATATTACCTTTTATGATTTTGTTCATATACACAATGGAAAATCATACAGTACAACTCCGACACTCACAACACACGCGCACGCACACTCACACCCTATGAACACACGTACGCAAATCCTACCCCTATGAGCATCTTCGAATAAGACTAAGCCGGTAAATTCTTGAGATTGACGAAGTCACCATAGGTGTTTCGTTGTCGACGGGAACGTCGCCTACCACTGAATGCATAACGCCGTTAAATCTCAGAATATTCACTCTCATGGGGAGCCGAACCCAAGACCTCTGATGCTACCGAGACTCTTGTAGTCATTAGACTACAGGCTCTTTTGCATATACACAATGGATTACTAGAGCTTTGGTGTAACAACTTGTTGGTTTCTACGGAATCACCCCCGCCCATCCAAGACATACACAATAACACCCACAACAATACACGATGTAAACCTAGTGTTATTAGCCAAGCTAAATGCATATATGAATAAAATGTATATGTTGGGCTGATTCACTTCCCATTCCAATCATCCAATAGATATATTTGTGATACAAATAGGTTTCGGGACAAGTATAAACGCAATGAATTTTCATCAACTTGTAAAATTCGGAACTCTTTGCCTTGTCCACGTGACGCGGGGGGGGGGGGGTAGGGTTGAAAACGGGACGGGAAAATCCCGTCCCGACCGGCACGGTTTGCCGTCTAAACCGACCGTGAACCGTTCCCGCAGGAAAAACAGGAAAACGGGAAAAAAAACGGGAAAACGGGCGGGAACGGGAACAAATTCGGTTGGGGTGTTTTCCCGACCGTATTCGCGGTTCCCGTTTTCATCCGGGATAATTCCCGCGGGAAATTCCCGGATTTGAGTATCACCACCACCAATTCAGCCCATCTTCCGCAGACAGCAGGCGACAAAGGGCAAAGGCCCATAACCCATCGGCCCAACCACCCAAGGTGTCGCACGTAATGTACCCAACCCTAACCGAGCGATAGCCGCCCAGCGCCCAGCCTCCCATTCGGCCATTCCACTCCTGATAGCCGTCGCCGCACCTGAGACTGAGACCCCAGATCCGGACGGCCGGACCCGACCTCCGCCGCCGCCACACCCCGGTCCAGCGGTCCCCGACTCCCCGCCCCTTGCTGTCGCGATGGTGCTGCGCGCCTGCGCCGGAGCCGGGCTGCCATTGGCTGCCACAACGGTCGCCTGACCTCCCGCATGGCGTCCGCAACCGTCGGCGCGTCCGCACTCCGCCAGCGGCGAGTGCGTCCGCGACCAGGCTCCTCCGACTCCGTCGACCCTCAAACCTGCCGCCGCCGACCGCCGAACACGCTGCCGCACCCCTCTCCTCCCGCCCCCGCCCGCCTCGTCAGTCGTCCCGCCGTCCCCAATCTCTACGTTGGCCGCGGCCGCGCCCAAGCCGCTCCGCCGAGCCGCCATCGCACGGTGCACGGCGACTTGGCAAGTGACAAGTCGACAACATGCAACCGCCGTCCCAAGGTTCAGCAGATGCTTCTGCTTCTTCGGCCTCAAAGCGCCGGCTTTTACTGGAGCCTTCAACACAAGTGCTAGTGAACGTGAATAGCAGCACACTAGATGCTACTGCATTTCCAGCACCAGGTACTCACCTACTATTTAGTGGTTGATGCATTTTGATTTATGCAGATTAGTAGATAGTTGTGTATGTAGTTCAGTTGAGGTGTAGTCATTTCCAACACCAGGTACTCACCTATTGATTAGGTATACATTTTGATTTTTTGCTATATTGGCAGGATCTAAGAGGTCAAGGGCAGGAACTGGAAACTCTAGTAAAGATCTTGGTTTCTGTTTGTCTGTAGCATCTGCAAGTGCAACTCCGGCATCTAGCCCAAGCCCAGCAGCGACTGATGCAGCTTCTATGCCTTCTTTTCCAAGTGGAGGTGGTACTGATGGGATTTCTTTGCCAAGTGGAAGTGGCGGTGGGGCTGCTAGTAGTGGTGCTGCTGGTGGAAATGAAAGTGGTGCTGCTGCTGGTGATGGAAGTGGTGGTACTGCTGGTGGAGCACAAGTGCAAGCACAACAAGGAACTAATACTGACAATGCCATCAATGTTGAGGATGATGCGGGTCACATTGATGGAGATGGGCCGCCTGCGAAGAGGCAGAAAAAGTGTACTTCTGATGTATGGCAGTACTTCACCAAGAAAACTGTGGTAATTGAGGATAATGGCAAGGTATATCAGCAAATATGGGCACATTGTGACTTTCCTAAATGCAAACACAAGGGCAGATGTGAGAGCAATTATGGGACAACTGGTTTTTGGACACATTTGAGAGTTGCACATAGCATTGTGAAGGGTCAGCAGCAGCTCAAGGTGGAAAAGGATGATGGAAAGAACATCACTACTGTAACGCCTTACAGGTATGATGAAGAAGCTAGTTTGAGGAAGTTTTACTTGGCAATAGTCATGCATGAGTATCCATTCAATATATCTGAGCATGAGTATTTTGTGGAGTTCATTAAATCGTTGCGTCCTAGTTTCCCAATCAAGTCACGTGTTACCATTAGGAAAGAGATATTGAACATGTATGTGCATGAAAAGGAAAAGTTGTATGCATATTTCACTACTGTCAACTGTCGTTTTAGTGCTACAATGGACATGTGGACTTCAAATCAGAATAAGTCATACATGTGTGTCACTTTACATTGGGTAGATGAGAATTGGTGTATTCAGAAAAGGATTGTCAACTTTGTTCATGTAGAGGGCCGCCATACTGGTATAAAATTATCGGAGACATTCACTGAACTAATGGTTAAATGGTATGTTGACAAGAAATTGTTCTCTCTCACATTGGATAATGCTGCTGCCAATGAAGTGGCAGTCAAAGATATCATTGCTGATTTGCTTTCCAATACTAGTTCTGCATTGGTATGTAAAGGGGCATTCTTTCATGTGAGGTGTGCTTGTCATATTCTAAACTTAGTTGCAAGGGATGGTTTGAGTGTAATTGCACCCACAATTGAGAATATCAGACAATTGGTACTTGCTATAAAGGGATCTCCTCTGCAATGGGATGAGCTCATGAGGCGTGCAAATGAGTGTGGATTGGATACTTCAAAGGGTCTTTCTCTTGATGTTGCAACAAGGTGGAACTCAACCTATTTGATGCTCCGAGATGCTCTGTACTATAAGGCTGCATTCATGAGGCTCAAATCATCAGATCGCCGTAGGTATGAGAAAATTACACCTTCTCCTAGTGAATGGGCCATGGCTTTCAAACTCTTCCAATGCTTAAAGAAATTCTATGATCTCACTGAGATTTTTTCTGGAACATTATATCCAACTGCAAATCTGTTCTATAGAGGTTTTTGTGAGATTAAGATTTTGCTAGATGATTGGAGTCATAGTGAAGATGAAATCATTAGTGGAATGGCTACTAATATGAGTAGGAAGTTTGAAAAGTATTGGAAGAAGTCATCAACCACACTTGCTGTTGCTTGCTTTCTAGACCTTAGGTACAAGAAAAGGCTTATAGAGTTCTACATGAGGAAATTCCATGGCAATACATGTCAAGTCCATGTTGATACAATTGTTGATTTAATCAAGAAACTTTACCAATCTTATGTTAGTGCTGAACCATCATCTTCAAGGCATAAGAGTAGAGCAAATGAACCTAGGGATCTTGATACAGCAGATCTGTTAGTTGACAATGGCGATGACGAACTAGAGAACTACTTGTATGAGAGTAGTGGACTTGAAGGGGACGATATGAATGAGTTGGACAAATATATGGCAGATCCACCTTTGAGACTTAGTGGTCATTTTGATATTTTGGCATGGTGGAAGAATCAAATTGATGAGTATCCTGTTCTAGCAAAAATAGCTCGTGATCTTCTAGGTGTGCAAGTCTCTACCGTTGCCTCTGAATCTACCTTCAGCGCTGGTGGACGTGTTGTTGATCCATTCCGCAGCCGCTTAGATCCTGAAATGGTTCAAGCTTTGATATGCATGAAGGATTGGGTTGCTGCAGGAAGAAGAGGTGAGCTGTGATTTTGTACAATTTTTAGTGCTGTTCAGATTTAATTTTTGTACTATATTTTACCATATCTTGGCTAATTCATGTATCTTGCTGATTTTCAGGTAAGAGGGTTGGTTCAATTGTTGGTGACCTTGAAGTTATAGAGGTCCTTGCAGAAAAGCTGAAGCGTGAGGTACATTTTTTTGTCATCATTTTTTTGTGACCATTGCTTGCTGTCATCATTTTTTGCTCACTGTAATATGCTTTCATCATTTTTTCCCTTACTGTAATCATTTCTTGAAGTTGCTATATATGCCAAGAATATCCTTTGATTGAATCTATTTATTCTAGGATGATGATGTCGCAGATAGTGATGGAGAAGAAGTTGATGGGCCACTAGCTAATGACGGGGGTTTCTATGACTACTAGCCTACTGTGATGGTCTGATGGAGAAGAAGTTGACTACTACCTAATCATTTCTTGAAGTTGTGATCTGTTGGCTTTGGCTACTAGCCTACTGTTGCCCAATGTGGCATGTACCTTTTTTTATTTGCACCTTTGAAATTTGAACTGAGTTCCTCTCTTCTATCGTGTGGCCTGTGGGGCTGTGGCCGTGTGGGTGTCTGGATGATGGCGTGTAGTGGACAGAGACAATATGACTATGTTGCATGCATGTGACGTGTGGGTCAATGGCCAATGGGTGATGGAGATAGCCTGTTGCCTGTTGGAGTCTTGGAGACTTGAATGGTGCAGCCGCAATGATATTTGCTTATCAAATCATCTATTCAGTATATTTTGCATGTGAATGATGTATGGTTGTAACTATTGTGTCGAGTTAAACGTTTTGAGTGGTTACATGTATTGTTACCAATTTGAGTTACCGCTTCCCGATCGTAACCGATATGTTCCCGACCGATATATTCCGTTCCCGATATCCCGTAATACCGCTTTCGTTTTCCCGTCCGTCTATCCCGTTCCCGTTCCCGTTCCCGGCAAAAAAAAACAGGAACAAGAATGGTTAGGGTGTTTTCCCGACCGTTCCCGACCGTTTTCAACCCTGGGGGGGGGGCGAAAGCCCGAAACACATGACAGCACCACCAAAGTGGGCGTGGCGGCAGAATATCCAACAGTGCTGGAAGAATCTTTTCCTCTTTCTCGCAGCGACCAGCAAGAAGAGTTGAAACAGAAGCTGCATGGACTTCCTGCCCCGATGAGACTGTCTTCAACCATACCCTCTAAATTCCACCATCTAAAAAGAATATTCTACCACCTCCATATAGATTCCGCACTCTATATCAAAATCCTCTCCAACAATACCCTCTAAACAATACCTCTTATACCCCACTATCCAATATTATACTATATTTTCCCCTTCCCCTCCTGCTTGCGAGCGGCACCGACGCCCACCTCCGACCGTTGCAGCGGGCCCTGCACTTCCGATGGAGGCGAACTCGTACACCTCCAGGTTTGGAGGTTCTCTCTCCTCCCCCCTATTTTGCCGGGCCGGATGGAGCTCCCCGCTGGAGTGTTTACAGGGTGACTTCACACCCTAAATTTCGATACTGGACCGTGTCCAGTTCACCGCTGGAGAGAGTCCGAGAGGATGGTATTCTTATAAGGCCTGATATCACCGGCCTTGGATGAAGTGGTGGAGAGGGAATATGTAATTTTAACTACGCTAGCAACTATTCCCTCACTAGCTGCCGGCACATCAACTGAAGTCATGAGCGCATCCGCCAGAGCTACGACTAAGGCCTCCTCCAAAGGGAGGAGGCATCGCCTGCTGGGTCAGAGTTTTGCCGAGCTCATAGAGTGAGAAACATTGAAAACAACTTCGCTAGTGACAACTCTCGCTTGCTGGTAGCACGGCGTCCAAGTAAAAAGTGAACTCATACATATACCGAGACGGAGCTCCTCCAAACCGTGAGAAAGGAAGATGAGTAAATAATTAATACAACTGGGTCCCACATGAGCTAATAAAAGATAAATGGCTGGATGGATTTTCACTCACTGCTTACATGTGCGTTTACCTTTGGAGGAGGCCTAAAGGAGAGAAGAGAAGGCTTTTTAGTTTGTTTATTGTCTCTCAGCTCCACCTCAGCCAACGATATCGCTGGAACTGTTGGAGGAGGCATAATATGTTGCTAGCTGCTACTAGAACATTAGGTTAAAATCAAATATGAGTGAATTGAAGATAATAAAACGTGCAATACCATATAATAGGAGTACAAAACATAGCATATTAAATGAAGGTACTAATCTATACAGGAGAGAGGCGGCGGGGAGCAGGAGAGGGAGGGAGAGGGCGCCGTGAGATGGGCAGGAGGGAGATTGGGTTAGGGTTCGTGGGTTCGGAGTCGCAGGAGGGGGTAAATGAAAATTGCCTTGCAGGGGTGCTTTTGGAAGCTTGATAGTATTATCGATTTTTTTCTTCTTCGTGTCGAAATAAACATTAGGATGAGATCCTTTGTAGAAAATGTACAAATGTGTCTACAGTGCGGACAAGCTGGGTTTTTCTGCTTTTTTTAGAAAACCAGAGGGTTTTTTTTGCAAAAATTCCAAATTCTAGGCTGAGCGATGTTGTGAAACACGTCGTCAACGTCGGATCGACTCTCTCTCTCAACAATCACACGGACACACGGAGACACAAGAACACAAGTACGAGAGACAAATCTTTATTCCTCAAATTCTCTCTTTTACAATGAACATATCTCTCATATATATATTCCAATCAAAGTCTAGAGTTTCGGTAAGAGCCCACAAACAAACCAGACTAGGAATAGGACTTCCAGTCTTTTCCTTTCCTTCTAGGATTCTTGTTTCCAAAGTTGATTTGTTTTACAACACTCCCCCTTGGGCGATTACCAACGATATTTTATGCCTCATCAAAAACTCCATCCGAAAACCCAGTGGGAAAAACGGTTCATTGGAGAAAAGAGTACATATATATCGTACTTGTTAATTACACTTTATTGCCTCATTAAAAACCTTTATGAGAAACTTCAGGAAAACTCATAGTAGGAAAAGAGTACAATAATTATATAATCTTCAAGATATTTATTGAATATTCTTCTGGAATAATCATTATGTCTTCTAGATAAGTTTATCAGGATTACTCAAGGAGTTCTCCCCCTGATTCTTGTATTTCTCTCAGTCTCCTCATGCCAAGTCCACGAACACATTTTTCAAAAATTGGTGGAGCTACTACTTTTGTGAATACATCTGCAAGATTATCACACGATTTGACACGAGTCACTTTTATTTCTCCATTCTTTTGCAAGTTATGCGTGTAGAAGAATTTAGGTGAAATATGCTTCGTGATATTTGACTTTATATACCCTGATTGTACTTGTGCAATACAAGCTGAGTTATCTTCATAGATAATAGTGGGGGTAGGCGCTATCATTATTCCGCATGCATTCTGTACATGCTGATGAATACGCCGAAGCCAGGTGCATTCCTTGGCTGCTTCATAAAGTGCTATAATTTCAGAATGGTTAGTAGATGTCGCTACCATAGTTTGCTTTGCTGATTTCCAAGAAATAGCTGTTCCACCACTAAGAAATACATATCTAGTCTGTGATAGTGCATTATGGGGATCAGAAAGATACCCTGCGTCCGTATATCCAATTATGTTGAGATCTTGTTTCTTCTGGAAATATAATCCAAGATCAATCGTACCTCTTAGGTATCTGAGGATTCTTTTAATGCCATTCCAATGCCTTTTGGTTGGAGCTGAGCTGAACCTTGCAAGTAGGTTGACAGCAAATGCAATATCAGGTCTAGTACCATTCGCTAAGTACATTAAAGCTCCAATGGCACTTAAGTAGGGATATCCTGATCCCAACAATTCCTCTCCATCTTCCCTTGATCTAAAAGGGTCTTTCTCTATGTCGAGAGATCGCCCCATCATGGGTGTATGTTCTGGGTGTGCATTTTCATGATGAAATTTCTCTAATACCTTCTTGGTATAAGCAGACTGTTGCACTAAAATCCCTTCTTGGTTATGTTCTAGCTGCAGGCCTAAACAAAATGTAGTTTTACCTAAATCCTTCATTTCAAATTCAGATTTTAGGTATGAACTAGCTTCTTCAATGTCCTCTGTGGTTCCTATGACATTCAGGTCATCAACATAAACTGATATTATACAAAAACCTTTGTTAGATTTTTGTATGAACACACAAGGACAATCATCATTCTTCAGGAATCCCTTTTCTTCGAGAAAATCGCTAAGACGATTATACCACATTCTTCCAGATTGTTTTAAACCATAAAGTGATCTTTGTAATTTCACACAATACATGTTACGTTTTGTTGGGTTAGGGACAGTAATTCCTTCAGGGACTTTCATATAAATATTTGCATCAAGTGACCCATATAAATATGCTGTCACGACATCCATTAATTTCATCTGCAAGTTCATACTTGCTGCCATAGATATTAAGTACCGGAATGTGATTCCATCCATCACAGGAGAATAAGTTTCATCGAAATCGATACCGGGTCTCTGCGTAAACCCTTGTGCTACTAGTCTCGCTTTATATCTTACCACCTGGTTATTTTCGTTTCTTTTTCGAACGAAAACCCATTTATGTCCTACAGGGAATATCCCTTCAGGGATTCGATCTACTGGGCCGAATACTTTTCTTTTATTAAGCGAGAACAATTCAGCTGCGATTGCTTCTTTCCATTTGGGCCAGTCAGAACGCTTCTTGCATTCTATTAATGACTTCGGCTCCGGATCTAGATCAATTTTTGCAATCTTCTCGGCAAAATATATATCGACATTAGTAGTCTTTCTATCATATATTTCTTCTGTTTCAACATAATTTGTTGAATTTTCCAATATTCTTTCACATTCATCCTGATCAATTATTATATTTAAATCAGGAATTTCCGGTCTCCCAACGTGAGTATTTTCAGTGCGCACATTCTCACTGGGTGTCACTACATGTGTACCTTCACTTTTATTATTATTTTCATTCTGCCCAGTCTTAAGCTTCTTAGGACGTCTCCCTGAAGCTATAGTCTGAGTAGATGCACCATTATTAGTATTTCTACTCTGTCTCCCCCTCTTCAGGGTATGAGGAGTCAATGTAGATTTTACTTGGAATTCCATTTCATCCACTTCATGTGGTATTTCTATTCTTTCTGGTGCGTTTACTGCAGGTATGTGAGATTTCATAATCCCTTTATTATTAGTGAAGGCTTCAGGCAGCTCGTTTGCAATTCTTTGCAAATCGATGATACTCTGAACTTCATGTTCAGTTTCTTTAGTGCGAGGATCCATTCCTAGGATCCCTATGCTTTCCCATGTTATTTCTCGGCATTCGTCCCTAGCGAGATACTTTCCTCCCCCTAATGCCGGGAAATGATCTTCGTTAAAAATACTGTCAGCGAACCGAGCTGTATGCAGATCTCCAGTTAATGGCTCTAAATATTTAATTATTGATGGGCTTTCAAATCCGACATAGATTCCCAGCTTACGCTGAGGCCCCATCGTGGTTCGCTGAGGTGGTGGTATTGGAATGTATACAGCACATCCAAATTTACGCAGATGGGAAATATTCGGTTCAATTTTTCACACTAATTGGATCGGTGATACTTCATGATATGCAGATGGTCTAAGTTGTATTAGTGCTGCTGCGTGCAGTACAGCATGCCCCCAACAAGTGGAAGGTAGCTGACAATTCTGTATCAATGGCCTTGCTATAAACTTGATCCTCTTAATTAATGATTCTGCTAGACCATTTTGCGTATGCACGTGTGGCACAGAGTGCTCAACTTTAATTCCCAAAGCCATGCAATAATCATTAAATACCTTCGAGGTAAATTCCCCAGCATTATCCATTCTAATGGATTGAATTCTTGAATCTGGGAAGTTGGCTCGTAATTGAATTATTTGGGAAATTAATCGTGCAAATGCATGATTTCTAGTAGAGAGAAGACATACATGGCTCCACTTCGTAGAAGCATCAATTAGCACCATAAAGTACCGAAATGGCCCTGACAGGGACTGATCGGACCGCAAATGTCACCCTGAATTCGGTTCAGGAATGCTGGTGATTCATCTCTCACTTTTAATTTCGAGGGTCGAGTTATTAGTTTCCCTTTGGCGCATGCGATGCACACAAAATCTTCATGATTAGGAAAATCATTTTTCTTTAAACTATGACCATTGGAATTGTTAGTAATTCTTTTCATCATACTTAGACCAGGATGTCCTAATCGATCATGCCATATTCTGTATGACTCATTTTTTCTAATTATTGTTTGCATAGTAACATGTTTGTGAATAGGCTTAATGTAAGTGTAGTACAATGCTTGGCGCATGGAAGGAAAGGTTTCGACAATCTTCTTGTTGTCTCCTATTTTCTTAGTCATGATTAGGCATTCTTTACCATTATCATCATTTGTTTCCACATGTAAATCATTTGCACGTATATCCTTGAATGAAAGCAACGTTCTGGTTGATTCAGGATAAAGTAATGCTTCTTGGATTACTAATTCAGTTCCATTAGGGAGGATTATAGTGGCTCTACCAGTGCCAACTATATGCATACCACTGCCAGTGATAGTAGTAATATTTTCATCATTCTTTCTAAGAGTCTGAAAATATCTTGTATCTCTAAGAATTGTGTCAGTTGTGCAACTGTCTACGAGACATAATTCCTCTTCCATAGCCATTTGTACTCCACAAATTCTATAATAAAGCAATATAATTCGTTCAGATTATGCAGATAATAGATATATGCTTAAAAAATAGAATACACGAAAATATTACTCATATACTAAAATTTATTTAAGCAAAAAAATTGTCTGCAAGACTCTTATTACATAAATAAGCTCTACATGAGCTGACTCCAAACCACAAAATTCATGCAGGAATTTTAAAATACTTAATGTAATATTAAGACCACTATACTATTAGATAGTTGGGAACAATTTGGAAGACTTAGACAGAGTCCCCATGCATATCTTCAAGCTCTTCTCCTAGAAGATCATCATCATCATCTTGCTGAATTTTATTCTCTAGATTCTTCATGATTTCATCCATAGTGTCAGTAGGTTTGATATCTACTAACATATCTTCAGGATTTTCTTCAGCAGCTGGAGCTTCATTCTTCTCTTCATGCTTTGAAGAGTCAATCTCCATTTCCTTTGACTTGGAAGATTCACCTTGTTCAAACTTCCGGCTAGAGACAAAGTGAGCTTCATGTTCAGTCTTCCTTTTCTTGAGCTGACCATTGAGTTCTTGATAGAGTTTCACTATATGCTTAGGAGTGCGACATATTCTAGACCAATGGCCTTTCATTCCACACCTATAGCATTCTTGGTCCTGTTTGCCATATTCTCCCCCTGGTGGAATTTTCTTTGATTTCCACTGTCCCTTCTTTTTGAAGTTATTAAACTTCTGGTTTTTTCCTTTCCAAGGTGCCTTCTGTGACTCCTTTCCTTTTCCTTCATTCTTCTGTGATGAAGAAACAGCATTTGCTTCAGGCTTACTTAAGCTGCCAGTAGGGCGAGTTAGATGATTCTGCATCAACTCTTCATCTTCACCTTGGTCTTGCTGTAAAGTATTACTAAGGTCAATATACTTCTTGTATTTTTCTTTCTTATACTGGCGGCTTAAATATGTCTGTTTAGGATGGAAAGTGGACAAGGTTTTCTCTATGAGATCTGATTCAGTCAGCTTAAGTCCACACAACTTCATGCGTGTAACAATTGCATAGAGTTTGGCATTGTATTCCTCCACAGTCTTGTAGTCTTGATAGCGAAGATTCTGCCATTCGCGTTTTACTCGAGGAAGTAGTACAGTCTCCATCTTTTCAAAGCGTTCATGCAATGCATTCCACAAGACTATAGGGTCACGTTCAGTCATATACTCATTCTTCAGTGATGAGCTTATGTGATGCCTGAGAAAGTGTAGAGCTTGCGCTCTTTCAGCACTTGTTGCAATTTTGTCATTGGTGGGTTTAATCGCATGCAGGAGATTTTTCCCATCCAAGATAATCTCAGCATCTAAGGACCAAGACAGATAGTTGCTGCCATTTGGGGCGAGCTCTGTGATCTCTCTTTTCACAAGATCAGACATTTTCTACATGATGAAAAAAAAATGCAAGTAAGTTTACTGCTAGTAAACATGTAGTATACAGAAAGTAAATTGGTTTGGAAGCTTAAATAATCTTAGTTATATTTTTCTAGCAGAATAACAAAAACAATAAACCATGCTAGAAAAATTAAAATATGAGCCTCATGGGGGGTTTAGAGAACTCATATGCCTGCAACATAAACAAAAAAACAATATCTAATGTCCAGTTGGTAAACAGGCATGTAAAAAAAAATAATCTACCGCAAAGATGTTCATGATCTGAACTGCTAGTTCTATGGTTAACTTCAAGTTTTCGAATTTAGCCGAGGGGTGCCGCACGGCTAGCGCGCACATATCAGTGGCAGAACGTCGCGTTCAGGCGGCTTACCCTGTTCGCCGGCAGCGTGCGATGAAGCGGCTTTACTTCAGGTGACAGGCCAAATACATAGCATGCGTTGCAGGACTGTTAGTGTTCGTGCTTACTACTAGCAGGCTAGTGCTACGATTACTTCCGTGTAATCTAAATCTTAACAATTACTTCCATGTAATCTGAATCTCAATCTTCAAGACTTAGGATTAGATGTATAACAGTTCAAGCTGGTTCTGACCACGGTCTTCAAGCCGGTGGTATACTACGTACATCAAGAATCGTCGGCATGCAGTACCAGCGAGAATCCTCGGCATGCAGTACCAGCGAGAATCCTATCTATTCTGCCCCTTTTCTTTTCCAATCACGGCTAAATTCTTATGAGCGAGTTCTTTGCATAGATTAAAGTGCGTAGAACAGATACAAACACATATCTACGCAGCAGATTAGAACCAATCTAATCTACTATCAATCATGTATGTACCTCGGTTTCTCACTTAGAGGAAAAACGAAGCTGTCGCGTAGGACAATTCGGCTGAGCCGAGGGGACCTGCCGGCGTGATGCTGGCGCGATGTCTGAGTTGATGCCGATCAAACGTAGACGACGTCGAGGTTCTCGGCGCTGTCGAAGTCGACGTAGATGAACTGGACGTCGGTGTCGATGTACAGCTTCTTGATGCGTCAACTCCGTCGATGTCGATGTAGAGCAGCGTGCTGATAACGTGTTGTGAAACACGTCGTCAACGTCGGATCGACTCTCTCTCTCAACAATCACACGGACACACGGAGACACAAGAACACAAGTACGAGAGACAAATCTTTATTCCTCAAATTCTCTCTTTTACAATGAACATATCTCTCATATATATATTCCAATCAAAGTCTAGAGTTTCGGTAAGAGCCCACAAACAAACCGGACTAGGAATAGGACTTCCAGTCTTTTCCTTTCCTTCTAGGATTCTTGTTTCCAAAGTTGATTTGTTTTACAACAAGCGACACGCGTTCCAATTTTCGCGTCAAGTGCGGAGGGGAGAGCAAAGGGCAGTAGGTTTTAATCATTCTGACTGGGGATCAAACGGTTGCCATTGCCCAGAGGACTTCTTGTGAAGGGACATACTGTTTAATAATTTTTTTAAAAGAAATGATGTATCCACCGCGAGTAGGAGTATGCACTTTTTCTTCATGGACATTTATCTGCCTAGATTCTGACTGACGTATTTTCAGCGATCCTTTGAGTGATATCTTTCCTTTCGGTGTGGAGAAGATGTTGAAATCGTTTTGGTGGATGAAAGCAGATGCCACGTCCTCTCAAATTTGTTGGCCTCGCTGCTTTCCTAAAGCTCTTGGGGCCCGTGGTGAACAATGAACTCAGCATATTTTTTCAGAAAATGGGTAAATATCCAACCTTTTGCATCATCCAATGCATATGGTCATTTGTCGATTATTAGATTATCATATCAATGATATATATTGAAAAAAATTATGAAGGTAAATTTCTCTAGATTACATGGTAACTGATACCATTCACATAATCTAAAAAGAATCGCCAGCTATTCTTTGTGTAGACCTTTTATCGCCATGAAGCGATGCTTGCAAAGTTGCAAACTTTCTCTTCGAAGGCACAAATATATGTTTGCATGGAAGCTTCAATGGATTTTCTTTTATAAAAGAAAGTTATATAGGGGTAAGTAGTAGCCCTTGCATAGCTGTAGCCTGTAGCGTTTATTTATTGTCTTATATGCACCTTGTATTTTGTGTTTTTGAGATATACATCTTCCTCGAATTGGACGCGAATACATGGAGAGAGAGAGAGAGACTGGGCTGGGCTGAATCCGACCAACCCCATCGCGGTTGGGGCCGGGCTTGCTTTCATCCGCTTCGCACTCCAACTCCGCTCGCTTTCGGTTTCCTTCCCCTCCTTTCCCCATCCGCCTCCCTCGCTCTCGCTCGCTTCGCAGATCTCCACCCGGCTGCGCGGCGCCCGGGGGGGTGGGTGAGTAAGGCTCGTCGCGGACCGCGTCCCGGCGGCGGCGGTGCCGAGCTGACTGGTTCCGTGGGTTGGTCGAGTGATGGACGGCGGCGGGCTGCGGTGGACCGCGGAGGAGGCGTCCACCATCGGGGGCATCGCCACGGTGTCGCTGCTGCACTCCTTCATCCCCACGCACTGGCTCCCCTTCTCCATCGTCGCGCGCGCGCAGCGGTGGCCGCTCTCCCGCACCCTCCTCGTCAGTCAGTACCCCTCCATCTCACCGCCCCCCCGCGCCTCGTTTTCTCCTACTAGCTGCGGTCGCCGCTCGTTACTGTTCACTCTCCCTCCAGATCTGGGGCCTAATTTATTGGAGGGTGGGTGAAGGCGCGCTTCCAAGGTGATCGTGCAAGAGAGTGTTGTTACTTGTTAGGGTTTTACTCTGGTTGGTTTCGGTTGGGTACGGTTGTTCATGTGCAGTGGCTTCAACAAATGGGTTGCCGTTGTAGTGCTAACACTAACATAGCGTGGTGGTGCAGGGGTGCTGCCTAGTTCGTACGACATGCTGAGTGCCGCCTGAGCATCCGAATGATATTGTCTGCGCAATGGCAGCATATTCAGGTGTCTGGTGCTCCAAGCTGTGGGATTGTCCGGGTGAATTTTTGGTGTCAGGCGACCAGACTGTAGTGTATTGGAGAACGCCAGCTGCTCTTATGCTTGTGTCATCTTGTTTTTCGATGGATTATCGGAATTTGCTAGTGAAAGTGTTGTTATGTCATCTCACTGGGTGGCAAGTTGTTTACTTGTTTTCATGTTTACAACCGTTGGAGGTGATTGTGACCAATGCAGTTGTTTTGTTGTTTCTCAGCTTGACTCTAGATTGATTGTTTGATATGGATAGTAGATTAGTACCAAGGAGATTGTGGGCATTCTTAGTAATGCAAGTAATGTCATGTGTTATATCCAACACTGAGTTTGGGCAAACAAGTTTGTAAGTTACAAAGCTTTGTTTAGTTAGAGCAGTAGCCAATACATTACTAAACTAGTTTTTTTTTTCATACTCATGCGTTCTAAACTAGTTGCCTCTCATAGCAGCTTATCTGAGACAATAGGTGTCAATTTTAAGGAGTTAATGATGCATTACTAGATGAAGTTATGATTTACACCTGACATCTTGGTTTTTCTGTTTGGCTGCGCTGTTTTGTACTGCAACAATGTATCCCTGTAAGATATTTTACAATTTCATAATATTCCTCCTTATATTTTGTTTGTAAGTTTGCACCGAGTACATTGTTACTTTCCAAGCAGCCACATTCTTTTCATATTTCCATACTAAGAAACATTCACCATTTCTGCAGCTGCATTTGGAGGTGTTCTTCATGTTGTTTCTACGGCGCTACTTGGGATAACTGCAGTTACTATGGCAAACACTATAGCCGGCGAAGAAACTGTGCATAAACTTGCCTCATTGTTGCTGATTTTTCTTGGAGGAAGTTATATACTGTTGTTTGCCTTAGGAAAAGGTGGCCATAGCCATGCTCATAACCATCCAATGGAAAAGATGGCAGTCGCTGGTCTTGTCCTGGTTCCTGCATTATCACCCTGTGCAACAACCCTTCCAGTTTTCCTTGCTGTTGGAAACTCTTCCTCAATGATGATTCTTGCCATCATTGTGCTCCTCTTCAGGTCTTCACCCTCATCGACTCCACTCTTTTTAGATATTTTACTTGTTGGCACTTACAAGTTAAAATGCTAGTATCTTGCCCTCCTTTTTTTTTGTTTCTAAATGGTCTGAAGTAGAAACAAATTAAATGCTACTATGTTGGGACCTCTGGCCACTGTTTGTCTGTCTGTCACCTTTGCGACGCATAGAGCATGCTGAGATAGAAAACAAAGTCAAGTAGATCAATGTACTGAGTTAAAAATCCACAGACAGTGGAGCGAGTGATTGCATTTGCTAAGTATAAAGTCGTGATCTTGTTTCTTTCAGTTTGTACGATTTTCCTATTGAGGTACTTCTTGCTTCATTAGTCATCATTTCATTATAGCAGATCCATGCATTAGGAATCAAAATGACATGAGGTTTACCATCTACATTCAAGGGTCTAGACTATGACTGTATCATTAGTTATTATCATGTTCAAATGAGTGGCAGCTTTGTTAGCCGGTCACTCATTTTTCAATAGAAACTGATGGCACATAACTTTAGAGGGTAAATAGTGTAGGCATCATCAAATGCCTTGTTTCCTTCAATTTTCTTCTAAGTGATTTCTTTTTAAATATGATAGATAGGCCCATGAAGAATCAACAAGATGCTTCATACTGCATATCTTCCTTCCAATTCATTGCCTCCTGCTCAGTGGACTTACATTTAGTTTTTTTTCCTGTGATCCTGTCATATCTTCCTTCCAATTCATTGCTGATGTGCAGTCTACTTACATTTAGCTTCTGCCTGCAGCACCATTACCGTGATGACATCCCTGGTGGCCCTCTCATTCTACGGTGCTAGCCAAATCAAGTTCCACTGGGTCGAGCGGTATGACAAGATCCTCGTCGGCACGGTCCTGTGCCTTGTCGGAATTTTAACATATGTGTTCCATCATCATGACGGTGATGAGCACTCTCTCCATGAGCATGTGCACCGGAAACTCGTGTCCCCATAGGTGACTAGTAGATAGTGAATGAAGTTCCATATGTTTGTCAAAAATTTGATGTTGTTCCCTAACCGTTCTGAACAATGGATGCTGTATATGATCTGATTATCGACCCATGTGAGTTCATCTGCCTTTCAGGCTTTGCTGGGAATTCATATCGACCGATGTATTGAATACGGTTTGCAGTTTTGGAAACTGCGTGAAGTTTGTACCCTTGCGCTGTACACTTTACAAACTACAAAGTGGTTCACTTATTCAACTTGTTGAGAAGCGATTCAACACAGGTCTGGCTAGGCATTCTGAAATTTCACTGTTACTTTTGAGTATACGCAAGTTATTATTTGCTGAATTATTTACTAGTCATGTTCTTTTTTTTTCGCAAAAGAAATCGTTTCTCCGTTTATAAACTGGAGTCGAAATAGTTGGCCCACAGCGTAGGCCTAGTTCTCTTCGCCCAAATCTAGCCCAGTAATCCTACAAAGGGCCGGGTCTGGCCCGGAAGAACGCGCGGCAGGCAGAGCGGCCACGCCGCCGCCGCCGATCCCTTTCGTCTCCCCGCGGCCGTCCTCCAGCTTTCCTCCCTCGATCCACCGACCCAACCCGATCGCCTTGGGCTCCAGGCGGGCGATGGGCGACCACTACCAGACGCTGGGGCTCCGGCGCGACGCCACCAAGGCCGAGGTCAAGACCGCCTTCCGCCGCAGCGCGCTCCGCGACCACCCCGACCGCCACGCCAGCTCCACCGACGCGGCCGCCCGCGCGGACGCCGCGCGCCGGTTCCGCCAGGCGTCCGACGCGTACCACGTCCTCTCCGACGACCAGCGACGCGCCGAGTACGACCTCCGCCTTCGCGGCTCCACATCATCCTACGCGCGCACCTCCTCCTACGGCTGGGCGTCTTCCTCGTCGGCTTCCTACGGCTACGGCCACGGCCACGGCGGTGGTTCGTGGCGCCGGACGCCTCCGGGAGCAGGCGCCGGCGCGTCGGCGGGATCAATTGATTGGGAATTCCTGCTGAAGGCGGTCACTCGGCGAGGGTTCCTTATCAATCTGGGATTCGCCAGGTGAGTCAATTTAGCGTCGAGATGTTTCGTCTGTTCAATTCGCTGTCAATAGCGCGGTGCAAAAGAGGATTCCGGAAATGAGCAAGCTACTCTGTAGCTTCGCCTTTGCTTGCTTAGCTGATTTGCTCCTTTAGGTGAGCGCCATCTATTGGTGATTACTAACCAAATAAGGTGAGATCAGTGTTTGAACCAAGGACAATCAGAATGGGGCTAAACGTGCAAATGTGGCTCGCTACGGTTGCATGCTTAGCACATCTTCTGTATTGCTGTAGGTTTACGGAAAAGAAGGTAGCATGATTGTCTTAGTTGGTGTTAGTTCAGTGAAATTCGCAGTTCGATTAGTTCGTAAGAAAAAAGGAGAATGAATGCCACACATATGGTTGGTAAAAGTTTTAGAAAACACACGTTTAACTAGTGCTATTCAGTGTAGCTTATTTGCTGTCTACGACTACGAGTGCCAAGTATTATGGTTCTGATGATTTTTCAGTATTTGAAATATGATAGCTGTTGAGAGTTAGCATCTCATTTATAACTTTGTACTGCTGCAGTGTATTGCTATCTGGAGCAGCTTTTCTGGATGGGAGTATTCTAGAAATTTGGAAGATGAATAACTCTGGGGTATGTGTTTTTCATTATTTTTCGCAATGTTCACAGATCACATTGATCCTCTTTGTATGATCAATCGAACCCCTATTATTCAGAATGAATTATATCAACCGCCAATTATTATAAACTGTTTTGCATTAACTTTGAAATTGTTGTCATCGTGGGGTTATGCCAATGGGTTCTGCCCCGTCCCATCTCGTTTCTTACTTTTACGTCATTTACATGTTGGCACTTTGGCAGTAATGAGCAAATAGATCATAATATGTTGCATGGGTATGCAGAAAAATGGTTTCAAATGTCAATTTCCTCATGGTAGCCCTTATTGTTTGGTTTTGCATACACTGAGTGGTGGACTTAAGGCAAAAGCCTGCACAAGGCGTAACTAGCTACTTAAGACGAAACTCAGTCATCATCAAAATCATTAAAATATTGTAAATTGTGTTGCACTTATGATTGTAATGATGAAATGTGCCCCTATTGGTAAATGCAAATATTGAAAATTGTTATATCCTGCCATAGAGAAAAATCGGAATGGCTGGAATGTGCCCCTAATCCCCTATTTGGTAAACACAAATATTGAAAATTACTACATGCTGCCATAGAGAAATATTGTAATGGCTGGAATGTGACCCTAATCCTTTATTGGTAAATGCAAATATTGAAAAATACTGCATCCAGCTGCAGATAAAGCATGTATGGTGACCGACCCGCAATCAACACTGTGCTTGTATTTTTGCTGTGCAGAAATCATTTGAGGATGCGATGGAGTCTATTGAGAAAGTGAAAAGGAGATAGGTAGTAGAAGTTCTTGTGTTCCACGAATTCTCGGTACATATCTACTGACGTGCGAACTGATGTGCATATTGCTGTCCAGTAAGACCGATTGTCTTTGTAATACGTGTAGTTCTGATTTCTGGTGTCTTTCACGAAGTTGAGCTCGGTCCTTGTAAGACCATGTGGGGTCTGCATTCACCCTTCATATACAGAAACTGTACATGTAATTCTTTTGTGGATGAAAACAAGTAATCATGTTGAATTTGAATGTAATTGGCGTACGCTTTGAGGAAAGGCTATATGGGCTTCGCATTTTTACTATTGTTCATAGCAGAGAGTGAAATACCAATCTAGTTAATTAAGCTAATCGTTTGAGTATATTTTGGTTCAGCACCCTGACATTGTTGTTGTCTAAACCCTATCCGGAAGGATCAATACTGTATGACCATTTCTTTCCAAACTTGTTTTCGTAAGGTTCCTTCGCTCACGCGGACGCGATTGTGGTTAAAGAGTCAGACCAGTGCCCATCATCCTGGATTCCTGGCTGGTTTAGATATACGCGTCGCGGCAACGGTTTCTCCTAGGGTTGTTGGCTTGTTGCTGACGCTGCGTTCACACTTGACACACCACCTGGTGCGGGCCCCATGGGCCATGGCCCCGCGGTTGCGTCCACACTGCTGTGCTGTGGTCCACAGACCACCAGTCAATGCCCCTCGACTCTCTGTGCCTCGACTCTACTACTCGTCTGCTACTTCTACGGAGTACATGGCACCACCTTCTTCTGGCTACGGCATGCAACTCTCCTGGGTCTCCCGGTCCCTGAAAGTTGAAACCGAGAGCCTGAGAGCTCAATCTAAACACCGTTCACATCGGGGAATAATCTTCCCGTTTTGCCGAAACATACTAAATTCTTCTTCTCCCGCAGAAAAGCAAGGCGCCACAATATTCGATACGAGAACGATTAGCACAATCTATTGAACACGCAACGAGAAGAAAACATGGCAACCATGTCATGCAGACGCTAAACCACAGCCGCATACTAGCCTAACACTACTTGCTTTAATTTACAGGGGCATGCAAAAACTCCATGGTTGCTACTGCTGGGAGCAAAGCATCATCGAGGCACACGGGCTGACAGCCGTCCGATCCTCGCATCGGACGGACCAAAAACTACCCTAACAGGTTGCTACCAAGCTGGACAGAGCAGAGCGAAATGATCGACAACCAAAACCAACTGCCGCAAAAAGAAGCCAGCTTTCCTTCCATCTCCTCACTCCCCCCGCGCGCCAGCTCGCCGCGCCGTCAGATGATTCCCCAGCTCTCCAGGGTCGGGAAGTCGATCATCGCCTCCATCTCCAGCAGCGCCGATGAGTCGTCCTTCCCTGCTGCAGCGGCGGCTGCGGCGGGGGCCGTGCACGTGGCGGCCGGCGCGTACCCGCGGCTCGAGCTCTTGACCTCCGGCGCCGGCGCGGCGCGGTCGAGGAGGAGGAACGCGGACGTGTCAAGCGTCGGGAGCACGAACGAGGGCGCCGGCGTCCAGCTGAAGGCGGCGACGGCGCGCTCCGGGGCAGCGGGAGCGGCGGCGGAGGAGGGACCGGGGACGGGGGCGGGGAGGCCGGTGATCTCCTGCACCATGCGGCGGAAGTTGGCCGGGTCGGCGGTGATGTAGGTGGTCGGCGGGCGCCGCGACGGCCGCGGCTTGCGCTTGCTGACGCGGCCGGCCTTCGGTCCCTTCAGGGCCCGAGCCGGCGGCGGGCGGGCGGCGGGCCCGGACGACGGCGCCGGCGCGTCGTGGCCGCTGGAGAGGAGCTCGGAGGCGGAGGACGTCGTCGAGGAGGACGGGGTGGCCGGGGAGGAGAAGGGCGAGGCCTCGGCTGCGGCGGTGGAGGTGTAAGCGTGGGCGGGCGCCATGGAGGCGCGGAGCGCGGAGGTGAGCGCCTTGTTCTCGAAGGCGGCGGCGGGGAAGGAGCAGTAGTGGCTGGCGGCGGCGGCGTGGGTAGGCGCCGGCGTCGGGAGGTGGGCCCAGGTGGGGTCGAGGCCGGCGAAGCGGTTTGCCATGGCTGGGACGAGGGGTGCGCGCGAGCTCTCGATCGATCGCAGGCTGGATTTGGGTGAGGTGTGAGTGAGTGGGTGGGGAAGGTGTGTGGGAGGGGTTACGGGCGAGACGGCGGTGGGATTTTATAGGACGAGCGGGGGACGGCAGCCGGAAATGGTAGGCGCACCACGGGCTATGTACACGGTACAAAAGCCAGCGCCCGCGAAGCTGATTCTGCGCTCGCTCGCTAGGATCGCTTCTAGCAAGCGATGCCCACCGGCGGACTGCACATGCATGTGTGCTCGCCTCTAAGATGCGGGATCGTGGGATCTCTTTTCCTTTTCTATTTTTTCTTTATTCAATTACCTTTTATAATGTTAGTGCTTACGTGTATGTTGTTTATGTTTGTAAATTATGTGTGTAAATTACATCTATAAGTTAGCTAACAACAGTTCTTTTGGAAGTTGTGACAAAAGTTACTGTATAAGTTACATATGATATAAAGTTGTGATACAAAATTATCACACGAGAATATGTTGTGAAAAAATTATGCTGCAAGCTATACATATATATTATAACTTTCTGCCAAGTTGTCATTTAAAATTTGTTCCTAAAAGTTATAACTATATGGTGTGTGTGTCATAAAAAATTATGCAACAAAATTATTCCGTGAGAAGTTATCAACAAGAAGTTACATGTCTAAATTATATATATATATATATAAGTTATGATATTCCAGAAATAGAAAGTTGAGGGAATTAAATCTTTCCAAAATTAGAAAGTTCGGGACTGTCGGGAATCGTGGCTCGCTGCAAACAATCTCAGCGTGCGCTCACGAATTAGCGCCCCCCGCCAGCGCCTTCCCCTGATCCCCTCTTTTTAGGTTTTGAAGAAAGAGAACTCATTGCCACTTAACACTGGCTGTGCTATCCTTTCAAAAAAAAAACACTGGCCATGCTATGTATGGGAGAGGTATTCTGAGATGTTTTTTAAAAGGTGTTATGGAGTTTATGACGTGTTGAATACATTTGTAGTTTTTGTTAAAAAATGAATTTTGCATTTGTATATATATGATACTTGGCACTTTTGTTGGTAGTAGGACTCAAAAGTTCACATTTTTTTCTCATTTTTCCACTGCTGCTGAATAGAAGGAGTGCTGATACTAATATATTGCTAAGGTTTTGAAATATAGTACCACTTTCATGGTATAAAATGGTACATTAAAGCGGCGTGCTATGCCTATATTCTACATGAACTAAATTTAGTAGGCCGCCTGTCAATGCAGGTGCCCATGGTCCATGAATATTGTGGAAACTGGAATAAGTTGTTGGGGGTATTATGGAAGTAGCACTTTTATTAGTACATATACATATACCAAGTATGCTGCTGTTACTACGAATAAGAGCATCTCCAAGAGTTCCCCATCCTAAGTTGTCATTCTTATTTTTTTTTGGCAAAAATAGAAAGAACCTTCTCCAACAGTTTCCCATCCCAGGTTGCCATTTATGCCAAGTCCGGAAAAAGAGCCTCCGCGCGTGTATATATGCGCGCTCGTATCCGCGACGCATCCGTCCGTATCAGAAGAGGTGGAAGCGCATAAAAATAATTTTGTTTCTGTCTCAGAATTCCTGATGTAAGTTTTCATGAGGTGGAAGGGCATAAATATAATTTTATTTCTCTCTCAGGTTTCTGATGTAAGTTATATTTGGGTTTGACAAGTGAATTATGCCAAACTATTGGAGATGAGCTCTTTTTTTACTTGGTATATCTTTTTAGAAGTTGGCAAAATATAAGATTTGCCAAATAAAATTTGGTAAACTCTTGGAGATGCTCTAATAGAAATAAAATAAAATAAAAACAACAAGCTTTGCAGGGGCGGGGACATAAGAAGGGCGGCGTGCTGGGTGCGCCTGGCGATTCCTGCGGAAAGATTGGGAGAGACGGTGGAGTGGGGCCTACGGAAACCGCGTCGCCGCGGTGGAGGCCCGCGCGGCCGCCGCCGGTCATCCCAATCCCCATCCCATCATCCCATGCGGCCGTGCCGGCGGTCGGCTTGCTGCCGGCGGCCGTTGCGATGCGGATCCCCCGGTGTGGCGTGGCGGTGTCCTTGTGGCTGACTGTGGGCCCGTGCTCATCGTCATCCCTCTCTGCCCGCCGGAAAAGGCTCCCCGCCGCATGCGAGGCTTGCCAAGAAAGCCCAGCCTCGTCCCGTCGTCGAGGCGTGGACTCGGTCTCGGTCCACCGGCCGCTTCGCTGGACGTGCACAGTTGGGTCGGTCGGGTCAGAGTCTCCTTGCTGCCCAAGCCACGCACGGCACGGGTCTCCACGAGTCCACTCCTCCGTGGACGTACGGGCGGGTGAGTTAATTAGGCGGAGAATATTTCACTAGAACTGGTGCTTAACGAAGCACGGCTGGATTGCTACTAGTAATTTAATTAGTTTTGTTTATACAGAGAGCGGTGGTGAAAATGTATTATTTACGCGGTGAAAAGAGAAGGTGTGTGTGTGAACACGCTTAGCAATCCAGAGGCCGGCGTATTCGGAGGCAAAGCGGCGCTAGTAGGGAAAAGAAATTCTAAGCGCCTTTTAAAACTGCCCAAGAAAAGAAACGGAGAAAAAGAAAAGAAAAGTGCTTTTGCTGTGGCTGCTAGAAGGGGCGAGCGAGGTGCGTCCTCAAAAAAAAAACGAGTGAGGTGTCTGGTGTGAACGCGATCAGTAGATGTAGATGGGTGACGAGCGTCGGATGGAGCAGGGCCGTCGTTTTGTGATCCCCTTTCGCTCTTTTGAAACGGTCGTCGTGGGGTGGGGCCCAATCAAGCCGCGTTGTCAGAGGGCGGGCCCCACGGACGCCGCCGCTCGATTGATGGGATCGCCTCCCCGTCCCCGGCCCGGGCGGATGGGCGAGCTGGCTGGCACTCCGGCACACGCTCCCGTTACCCGTCGGACGGGCGATGGATGGGATGGCTGGGGACGCGGGAGATGGCTTCGGTTCCAAGCAAGCAGGAGGACGGGAGCCGCGGCCGGCCCGGCGGCGTAGCAGGGAGAGGCAGAGCCCGGCGCCGGCGCGGTGCGACACATCGGTAATGGATATAGTTCTAGTGGCTTCTTCACAGTTTATTTTTTTTTAAATTATTTAATTTAAAATTATATAAGATTAGAGTCTGACTTTTAGATTTTTTTAGTTCAAAATTATATACTAAATAAATATTTGTATAACATATTTTAGTCTAAATGAACCCTCCAACCCTCTTTTGTACTACTTTTACATTGTATTTGTATACTTTTGTATGCACGATTTTTTTTTGTTTAACTTCAAATCCCCACAAACTATACTAAATAAACGAATTTTTGAAAAAAATTGACACCATTAGATTTGTCGCACCTTGAAGTATTTTTAGGAATTTTTTTAGCAATTTTTCATTTTTTGAATTTAAATTTAAATTTTGAATTCGGGCCGGTTTGGTACCGGCCCAAACCGGACCGGTTCCCACCAGTTAGGTAAACCCTAGTGGCATCACGTGATGGATGCATGGGCTGGGCCGCCGGGGGCCCAACCCGTCCGAACGCGTGACGGGCTCGAGACCGTCGTCCATGCATGATTATCACCCACGGACACGGGCGAACTGATCATACATCAGTTGGTCAGGTCCTTTGATGTGGAATTTATCCATTCGGATTCAAGTTCTCGACTTGGCATGGGTGCTCACACTTTCATGAATTTATTCCAGGATTTTTCGGCGTTATGTTTTAAGTGATAAGCAACGGTCCCGTCGACAACGAGGTGCCAATGGTGACTTCGGGAATATCTGCCGGTCCAGTCCTTCGGAGGTGGGTGCTCATAGGGGTAGGGTTTGCGTACGTGTGTTCATAGGGATGAGTGTGTACTAAAACAACCTATTGACATGGGCGGGTTATTCGCTCCGGGGCCACCTTGCAGTCAAATTAAGTGCGCATATTCATCCGGACGTGGCCGTGGACCGCTCGCTCGAGGGATCGCCGGAATATGGCGATGCGCACATGCATGTATAAATATACAATCGTCAATGGAAAAAGTCTACATAACCCCCTCAGGTTTGATGTCCGGAATACTTAACCCCCTGAACTCAAAAACCGTGTATTTTACCCCTCGAACTTTGCAAAACTGGACAAATCACCCCCTGGGGTGGTTTTGTGGGCGGTTTTGCTGACGTGGCGCTTCTAGGGCCCACTTGTCAGTGCCACGTGTGCGTTTACTCTCTCCACTCTCTCTCCTCTCTCACACCCTGCCCCAACTCCTGCGGTCCTGCCCACCGCCGCCCGCCCATTCGCTCGCCGTCGGCGCCGCTTGCCTGGGCGCCCGCTCCCCGGCGCCACCTGCGCGCCCACTGCCCGCGTGCACTTGCCCGGCCGCGGTGGCGGCGGAGTGGCTCCTGCACGCCCGGCCGGGGCGGAGCGGTTCGCCCTGCTCCCGTGTGACTGGCATGGCAGTGGAGGGGGCCGCACGGGCTAGCAGCGCAGAGGAGGAGGGCATGGCGGCGTGGTGGAGGTCGTTGCTGCCATTGCCGGCGGCGCGGAGGAGGAGGCCACGATGGCTCGCGCACGGGGTCCTCGGCTCCCCGCTGCCGTGGAGCTCTCACGTGGCCGGCGGCGCGGAGGAGGTCGCCGTGGAGCTAGTCCACGATGGCGGCGCCGCGGAGTTCATCCACCAGGCCACCTTCAACGACTCAGCCGGCCTCACGACCACCCACGCCGAGGAGGCGCTCCGCATGGCCAAGTACGCCACCGACGGCGAGCTCGCCACCCCTGGCTCCGCCTTCCTCCCCACCCTCGCCGCCGCCTGCTCCCTGCTCGTCGAGCACTCCCACCGCGTCCCGCTCTCCCTCGTTGAGGCCGCCTTCTGCTCCGTGCCCACCCTCGCCGACCTCGTCTCCCGCATCGCCACCCGCCTGGTCCTCCCTCCCCTCCCGTGCTTCGACTACGCCGCCGCACTCGATCGCGCCGTGCGCCTCTCACCCTCGCTCACCACTGCCTCGCCCAGGCCCGCTTCCTCCTCCGCTACGCCTCCAAGTGGAGCTAGCGTAGAGCCGCACGGCTCCGCGGGAGCGCCGCTGCCGGATGCGCTCGGGGGAGCGGGAGAGCCGCCGCCGGGTGCGCGCGGGGGATCTGCCGCCTGGGAGAGAGCAGAGAGTGGGAGAGACATGACAGGTGGGACCATGCCACGTGTTCTATGATGTGGCATCGACATGTGCGCCACGGTGGCAAAACCGCCCACAAAACCACCCCAGGGGGTGATTTGTCCGGTTTTGCAAAGTTTGGGGGGTAAAATACCCGGTTTTTGAGTTCAGGGGGTTAAGTGTTCCAGACATCAACTTGAGGGGGTTATATAGACTTTTTCCATCGTCAATACATCAACGATACTCCCGTCACTCTCGTTCTCGTATCTGCTGCAGAGACGACGACAGTCAATGACGTGGACCTCTCATGCTCCTTCGCTGATCATCGAAGGGAAAAAAATTTGGATGCGGACCGTCCGCAAACAGCTAGTTGTGAGTCAAGATGGGAATAGGCAGACTCGGCCCTGGCCTTGGACCCGGCGCCATGGCCTCGAGGCCAATTCTAAGGGTTATGGGTCGACCCATTTCTCTTAGATGTTATGGTCTTGATGGCCCATTGGGTATTATGGGCCGGCCCAAATATTTTTCTATAATCCTAAACCATGAATACTATGAACACTTTTAGAAAAAAATAATATTCAAGATTAACATATATCACAATAATATGTTAAGATTGTTAGAAATACATCAAATTAAACATATTTACTAGCGGTTCATGATTTTAATTTTATCCATTTTCACTTCCAACGTATGATATTCTTCACTATATTTTGAAGTATATAGAATCTAACAACTTATGACGAGTTGTATTTATTCAAAAGAATGAAGAAAACCAATAAATTAAATAAAAAATTATTAATATGACAAGTGGGTCGACCCATAATACTCATCGGGTCAATAGGTACAGGCCCTATTGACTCATTTTGAAATTTTGGGCCGGCCCCTATAACCCATCGGCCCTATTTTTGTGGGTCGGGTCAACTACCCAATGGGTCGACCCGACCCATTTCCATCCATAGTTGTGAGGACTCTCTCCGGAAGGCCGACGCGTGACTACTCCAGCGATCCGATGCACGCTGCTCACTCGGCTCCCACACCCGACGATTCATCCCCGCAACCTCTCAGCTGGGAGCCGAACGCTACGAGGATAGATCGTCCGCGTGGGAGCCGAGTGAGCAGCGGGCGTCAGATCACTGGAGTAGCCATGCGTCGACCATCTCGAGAGGGAACTCACAACCAGCGGTTTGTGTACGGTCCTATCCAATTTTTGTACAATTTCGCGCTCTAGCTCTGCCGGAGAGTCCATGTTGCCTGTCATGACTCGAAAAATTTAAACATGTTTAACATGTTAACAACGTCATCGTGAGCATCATTAAGGCATCAAGGAGCATCATGTGCATGTGTGCCTTGTTTTGAATTCAATTTTGAGTATGGATGAATATGTGCTTGTTAAGAAAGTTCAAATTTTGTTATGCAACTTGGACCCCAAAAATTTTATTTAAATACTAGATTTCAAATGTTGATTTAAAAATATTTTTGCAGGATTTTATGACTTTTGAACAGAGCCATAAAATTCTAGGAATTTTCAAAAATAGCCTCTTTGTTCTTTTTGCTGCAACCAAATTAGAAAAGCTTTTTGAGTGATTCTTATTGCATTGTGTTCTGGGTGATTTTATCTATCTCTAGTAAAAATTTGGTGAATTTTTTATTCCGGGAACACCTTCATTTCGAATTTCAATCTTGAACTCTTTTTTTTCCTCGCCCGGGCCCACTCGTCAGCCCCCTCCTTTCCTTCTCCCTGCTCTGCCGCGGCACGCACGCGTCGCCACGCCGCCGGCCAACCTCATGCCACGTGCCCGCGATCCCCGTGCCATGCGCGTCCTGCCGCTCGCCCTTATCCTCCACGGCCCAGCCCCGGCCTTATCCACCGCGACCTCCTTCTTCTCCCCCAAACCCTAGCCCTCCATTGCCGCCACCTGGAGCTCCACTGCCGGCCGCGATTCGCCTTCTCCGGTGAGTGCCACGCCAATTCCTCGCATGGGGAGCTTCCTTGCGTCGTCCTCCTCTGATTTCCTTTCTCACTCGGCCCTTTCCCTAGCCGTGCAGGGCCGCCGCCGCATCGCTCCGCCCGCTGCCGCCCAACACCGCCGCGCCGCCCGTCCGTCGTCGCTCCTCGCCGGCGCCGCCGCTGGTGAGGCTCGCCGCCATCCCCTCCACCCCGTGCGCGCCTCCCCTGCCTCGCTCCGGCTTCGCCTCGCCGTTCCGCCTCGCGCCGCCGCCGCTTGCCGTCGCCGGGGCCGCGCGTGCCCTGGGCCCCACTTGTCGGCCTCAGGGCCGACCGGCTGTGGGTGCACCTAGCATTTTGCTAGGGTTTTATTATGTTTTATATGTCTTCAAACTTGAAAAATGCGTAGAAAATCGTACCGACCTCGGAAAAATACGAAACTTATTTTGTTGGGTTTGTATCGCTGAGATCTACTCAGGAAAAATATTGTTTTGTATGTTCCCTTGCGGTTTGTTAGGGTTTTAGTGTGTTTTCGTTTGTTCTGTCCGAAAATGGTTTAATTTTGAACTTTTTGCTGGAAAGTGATAAAAGGGTGAAACTAGTTTTGTTACCTTTGTACTCTTTCCTAGTAGCTATGATAATTTTTATGGATTTGTTTGGTTATGTTTGCATGCCTTTTTTTGATTTACCTTGTTTTGAGTAGTTGTAAATTAATATAATTATGATTAGTTATAGGAAAATGCTTTTGCTGCAAAACCAATTTTCATGAGTTCCTTGTGATGTCCTCCGCATGCTCAATTTAAAAGGTGATTTATGCTTGTGGTGTAAGTTCATTTCTTAATTCTTGCATCGCATTCATGCATTATAGTGACCGAACCGTCGGAGGTCGAACCCGTGGAGCCCGTCGAGTTTGTTGAGCCTGAGCCCGGAGTCCCGTTCGTGGTCGAGCCCGAAGTTAACCAAGGCAAGCAGCTAAGTATGATTCCTTACTCCTATTTAATCTGAGTTAGTTAGTTGCATCACCGGGTAATATGGGGTTATATAGTATGTATGTATTGCATTTTGGTACTTACTCTCTTGCATTACGCTTCCTTGAATTGTTATCCATGTCACTTGTCACTTGTTAGTCAGTTAATTACTTAACTTGACTAGATGCTTAGCTCTGCTTAGAATACTTATATCGGTTGCTAGGAAAGAATGTTTTGGAGTATCACACTTGCCGGTTATCCTTGTTGCACTGGTTCGGCTTGGTTGTAAGGGTTTGGTAGTACCGAGATTCGAGCGGAATGGTAGGGCCTAGAGAATGTTGTCACATGGACATAGTCCGCTTGGATCGTTTAAGGACCGTCTGTGGATGCCATCGACTTTGAGCAACTTTTCGTGCTACCACATATCAAATATAATGGTACGGATGAGCCAATTACCTTCTTTGACTTGATCATTGATGTGCAGTCCTAGATACGTGGCCAAGGGCTATGCATGGAGGCTTAGGGGTGTCCCCGGTGGACCTAAGTTACTCCACGCATAAGCTAGGTGTGAAGTTCAATGATCGAGCCTTGTTGGGAATGGTTGACGTGAGTACCCCCTTGTCCGGCGTGATCGGTTGGGTGAGTCGCATGGTCCTCGCGTCATGTGGGTAAAGTAGTACACCCTTGCAAGGTTTTAATCAATTCGAATTGCCGCGCTCTCGGATATGAGCAAGCTCTTGGTTCGTCGAATTTCTCGTAGAGAGTTTCGGATATGTTGGAGTGGTTTTTGCCACTTTTATGATCATTCATATATTATGTTCTTAATCAACTAAAACCTTTGGGGTTTGGGCAAGAATAATTAATCTTGCTATGTGATAGTTTAAAAAGCTCTTGCTATGCAATAATTACTTAACTCTAAAGCTTTCAATTGAGCCTTGCATAATCCTTGCTTATTTAATCGCGTAAGTCTTGCGAGTATCTTTTGAACTCAGGTTGCTTTCTAAACCTAGTTGCAGGTGAACCGGAAGTGGTGTTCGGTCACTTTTATCCCGCTGATCCAAACGCGGAGGAGGAGTAGGTCATGGTGGCTGTGATGATGTCCTTGAGCAAGGCATCATTACTTTAGTAGGTTTTTATCGTAACCGAACTTCGTGAGAGCATGTAAATATAATAAATTCTAAGTCCTGTTTAATATGGCTTTCGTGAGCCCAAGACTTGTAATGGAAGTTAGTTGAATCCTCCTATATTAAATCTATGTTGAATTTTGGTAATATAAAACTGCTCTTTGTGGTTCTGTGGTGATGTATCCGATTGTAAATGGTATGTGCATATGCTGAATCCTAAGTGTATATTGGAACACATACCGGGACTACCGGATTTGCGATCGTTTCAGATGAATTGTGTTGATTAAGTGCCTCTAAGATGTGGATTACCACATGGCGTGTCGAGAGACGGACATGTATTAATTCTCATCTTAATAAATTAATTAATAATTTTAACCTAAACCGAGTGCAAATTGGGCGGTTCTCACATTGCCGGCGACGTATACGGACGGCGGGGGCGACTTGCGGTTGGTTTGACTGGTTGACTCATGCTCGAGTCAAAGTTAGCAGCACACGTTACTCGAGGCTTAAAAAAACAAGGAACTGGAGCTTTATTACTCGTGTAAACGGCCACTAGTCAAAGTTGACACACCATGCATCCCACAAAGGCTTGTTTAGTTCGAACGCAAAAAAAAATTTCGATAGAATCTTACTAATTTGAAGTACTAAATGAAGTCTATTTATAAAACTTTTTGCACAAATAGGTTGTAAATCGCGAGACGAATCTAATGATGCTAATTAATCCATGATTAATCAATAATTAGCGAATGATTGCTGTAGCATCACTGTTGCAAATCATGGATTAAGTAGGCTCATTAGATTCGCCTCGCGATTTACAGCCCATTCATGCAAAAAGTTTTGTAAATAGACTTCATTTAGTACTCTATGCATGTGTTGAAACATTCGATGTGACGTTTTTTTTGTGTTTACGGGTTTATGGGGTGGGAACTATGTTTAGTTCATTACATGTAAAAATTTTGCTTTGGAATCTTGCTAATTTAAAGTACTAAATGAAGTCTATTTATAAAACTTTTTGCATAGATGGATTGTAAATCACGAGACAAATCTAATGATGCTAATTAATCTATAATTAGTTCATAATTAGAGGATGGTTACTGTAGCATCAATGTTGCAAATTATAGATTAAGTAGGCTCATTAGATTCGTCTCGTGATTTACAGCCCATCCATACAAAAAGTTTTATAAATAGACTTCATTTAGTACTCTCTCCATATCCAAAAAATTTGACGTTTAGGACAGCGACACGGTCTCCAAAACACAACTTTGACTTCTTATTCCTCTAAAAATATTTATCAAAAAGTGATATATGTATATTTTTATAAAAGTATTTTTCAAAACAAATCTATTCATATAATTTTTATATTTTCAAACTCAACAACTTGAGAGTTATTCATGATTTATATTCTCAAGGTTTGACTCAAATCTTATCCTAAATGTCAGGTTTTTTGAGTATGGAGGGAATACTCCATGCATGTGTCCCAACATTCGATGTGATGTTTTTTTGTTTGCGTTTACGAGTTTACGAGTAAAGATCAGGGCCTAAACGGCTAGGCGCCCATGCAACAACAGGCCGCGGAATATCCCCTCGCGTGATTGTCCGAAGCCAGGCAATTGTGTAATCCAAGGACAAAAATGAGCAGGGTTTCCTTTTTTTTTTCCCGAATTGCTTAGCTTCTTTTCTTGCCTTTTGTTTTGCATAGGTTTTCGTGGGCTCAGAAGCACATGACTGGACTGTTCTTAGGCCTCCTCCATCAGTTACCGCCAGCACCAGCGATTTCGCATGCCAGCGCAGGAGCAGCAGTATCTCGAATTCCGTGCGTGTGAGGGTGAAACGTTCTCGCCTAGCGATGGAACTGCCGCTAGCGAATGGAATCTTGCTATTTCTCTCTGCCACGTCAGTCAAAGCCAGCTCTAAACTAGCCCGTTGGAGGAGGCCTTACCAAGTATGAAAAAGTTACTTGTGATGGATATGCCATGTATTGCTTGTAGGATGGTAGCAGGCACTTAATCAAAACCTAACAAATTACTGCCAGCGTATTCTTTTTTTCACAGCTATGCCTAAGCATGTATTTCACTAAGAGAAAGACTGACTGCGTATTCTTGCTTGGCTAATGCAAAACGCAGGTGATCAGATCCTGTTCCTGATGATAAACATGGTGTCGGTAATTGGGCTGCTTCTGACACTCAAGCCGTTTTTTAAACATGGCGAGTGCGTTGAGGCGTTCATAGCCATGTACAGTACATGTTCGTCACTTGTGGGTTAAACCAGGGGCACTGGTCGGATATCAGGCCTCGGTTTAGAACTTTGAGGATTCATGTACTATTACGGCCCATACTTTACGCCTTATGTCCAATTCTTTAATCAGTGTAAAGGGGGCTCTCCGAAATACGAACATGTTTCCTTATTTTTTAAAAATTAAAAATTTAATGTGCTAAGTTCAGCAATTGCACTAATCTTGCAAAATGTTGAACCAAACCTTTCAAATGTCGAGTTAGTTTTTTTTACAGAATGTTAAATTGAGTATAAAAACACTGGACAGAGGTTAAATTGAGTATAAAAACACTGGACAGAGGGACAAAAATCATAGTCTATTAGTTTAATGTGTATTTGGATAGGGGTAAGTCTTATAAAATAGATCTTGAACATTAAACTCTCTGAGCAAATAGTTATTATAATTGCTATAAATCAATATTATCATAAAGGTATTCTAAATACAAATATATTAATGTAACTTTTACATACACAAAAGATGTATATATTTGACCTACTCTTCGTCAAAAAAAGAAGAATAGTTTGATCTTTTTTCCCTTTTATAGTCTAACATTGGTTTTTTCTTTGAGGGGTAAGTCTTACATTGGTACATGGACGGAGTAATAATAACAATAATAATAAAGGGGGAAAACTACTGGATTGGGCGGCCATTGGTACATGGACGAGGGTCATTGGGCTGAACTATCTTTGCTTCATTGGCGTGTAGTAGACTTTTCCGCTGTTTTTAGATACTCGGACATCAATCACAATTTGAGCCATTCCATGGATTTTACCTGAAACGGCCAACTCTTTTTGTACATAACGAGCCCAGCATCGGACCCCCTATGCCAAACCTCGCTACGTCAGTGACGCCCTCAACCCTGAGATCAAACGTGCTCAAACAGCATTGTTCAAGGGCAGCTGCCTCCCAGCTGGTTCAGCCATGTAAAGGATTCTTAGGCAGTAAGCACAAAAAAGTTGTAAGGCAACCAGATGGATGTAGTTACATGTTTTTCCCCTGGCAATTGGCTTGGACCACAGTAATGTCAACACTGGGTTCAGTTCAAGCTCTACATTACATCGGTGTTTCGCATCAGCCAGATCCAACATTCTACCTCAAGCGTCACAAAACAATATGCATTTGCCCTCAGATCCCAAAACAGGCTATCAACATATCTCATAAGTGCAAAGCGTGCGACTGCCAGAAGCCGTCTCACCCAACTCTGTTGGACACCGTTTGGTATATTGACTTAAGCTGGCTATTCCACTTGTCTATGGCATTGTACTTCCTCATCCCCTTGGACCTGCAAAGCAGCCAAAAACTCACCATCTCAACCTGACCGCACAAAACATAGTAATACAGCAACAGGAGGGTGATAAGTTGGGATTACACACCTGTCTCCACGTTCTAGCAGCTTGTTCACCTGATCTATGTGGCCCTGGATCCGGTTGTCCAGAATCAGGGATACCAACAGCTGCTCGACATCCTTTTCGGGGACATTGAGTTCCTAAATGCAGATCATGAAAAGATTATTGGTGTCATGAAAGATCAACACACTGTAAATTTAGTTCCTAACATTGTTTTTGAGGCGTTGCGGCGACGCGCGGCGCCCGACTCCCTTCACAATGCCTAGGCGTTTATGGCGGACGCCTAGGCGACGCCATACACACATTCTAGGCGCCATATGATCATCTTAATATATAATGCTACTAAAATTCAGAAGCATATCACACCTTAATATTGCCAAGTCTTAGCATGTAATACCATACTAAATAATGCCACCAGAGTGCTAGTGCACAACATAAAGTAGCAAAATAGCAAATCTGAAATCTCTCATCACTCAATAGCAACAATTAGTCTCTAATAACATAATATAACTTAATGAGGGAAGGAAGAGGGAAAGAAACAGGGAAGAGAAGGGAAGCAGAGGAAGAGGAGGGAAGCAGCGCTGCAGAGGAGGCGGGAGGCATACCAGGCGGAAGGGGAAGTAGCCGACGGAGGCGCAGACAACAGCCGGGCGCAGCTGCCGACGGCCGATGGGGGCGCAGACTCGAGGCAGAGCAGGTGCTGCAGGGTGATGGATAAGTCTTTGCTGGTTAGTCAGCATTGTACCACTGCAGCATCTCTTTGCTGCAGCACATGGTCCTTGAGGGACAGTCTGTACTGGTGGTCTGGTGGTCTTTGTGGGGCTGCTGCAGCATCTTTCCTTACTGCAGCACGTAGTGGTCTTGCTGCCCCTAGGACAGCATCTTAGAGGACAGCATATTTGACTGGTTAGTTTTAGCTTTTAGACTAGCATCTTAGACTAGTTTGGCATGTGCCTTGGCTGCCTGCACCTGGCTGCCTATAAATATGTACCCACCTCTCCCGTGGAGAGCATGGCTTTGAGTTTGTGAATATGAGAAAACCAGAAAATTGCCCCAAGTTCATTGTCATCCTCTCAGCTCAATGAGAGTTAGAATTGAGCTTCTAACACAGGGCCCGCTCCGCGGCATGGGCGGCCGGCTGGTGGACTCGAGCAGAGGAGCAGCCAAGCCGCAAGCAGAGCTCGTGGTTCGCCCGCCGCCTGCTATCTTCCTCTCCCCTCGCCCGCACTCACGGTAAATGCCTCGCGCGGTCGATTTCCTGCGCGAGGAGCGTATTTGGGCAGACGCGCGGTCGATTTCCCGCGCCTATTGCTTTTCGCGCAGGCGTGCGTTCGATTTCGCGCGAGGCAGCGGTCCTTTTCGCGCCCTTGCCCCGCGATTCACTCGGCGTCTGCGGCGCAGCTGCAGGCGTCCGCCCAATGCCTATCTACGCCTACACGACGCCTAATTCGGTTAGGCGGACGCCATACATGCTGAGGTCGTGGCGACCCCGACGCCCAGGCCCTCCACCACGCCTTGTCGCCTAGGCGACGACTCGAAAACAATGTTTCCTATATGTTTATGGTAATAAAATAATTGCTGCTGTTCAACACTGTAAAAAGACATCAAAGCTTGATCTTGAGCAGATTTTGATATCCAAAATAGCAAATACTAATCAAGCCCACAACTTTTGCTGGAGCAAAAAAATTTTTTCTTCCAATTTATATGATAAGAGTAAAGTAAAAACCAACCAGTAAAATGTGTAACTCACTTCCCTTTCTTTTCACAAAGAATATCACGGGCATGCAACAGAGTAAAAATTTACCTGTGAAATGAATGGTATCCTGATCCGTGTATATGGCTTAATAAGCTTGAGCAGGACTTGAGTTCTGATGTTCTTCAACAGGTCCTCAATATAGTTACGGATGAAAGGATCATCCATTATTGTCCTTCTATTACTCTGCCAAAATTCATTGACAAGTGTACTGAAAATGAAGAGCTGAAAACATTTAGAGAATAAAAAACTGAGCACCTAGGCATAAAGGCACACCTTTAGGATCTTTTCAAATTCCATGATGTCATTCTTCTGGTACGCTGCAATCAAGTTTGTCATTGCAAGGATTTCAGGATCATTTTTGTACCTGCAAACATTTTGAGTTTTCAGGGTGGTAGGAAAATCAGGGAACAAGATTTATGCAGGGATCATCGGATGTCTTACGGCTTGGCCTCTTGTCCATCAAAGGGATTCACTTCAGATTCCATCAACATATTGGCAAGGACGAGATATCTAAAAAAATCATATGCATCACAGTATGTCTCAAATGTATCTACTGATGAACTTAAGGTACAAGCCTAGGAGAGAAGTGCATAGGTTTGAATAAGTACTTGAGGCATTGAATTCTCCGCGGATTGCCTGCTTCATCGTAGTTCTTGAAAGCTTCAAAGAAATCAGTCGCAGCTTCTGCCCACTGCCTCTCAGCCATGTGCATCTTACCACCACATTCACGAATTATACCCATGATTCTTGGATGAGGTATTGCTGATTTGATTGAAAGAGCCCTCTGATACAATTCCTGCAGCAAAGATTCACTTTAGAATTCAGATAATCCATTTCAAGGAAACAGCAATCTAAAGCAGGATCCTTGCACCCGATTCACGTACTAAGCAAATAAATGGCATTGGACAAGAAAAAGCAAAAGGGTGCAAAACTGACGTATCAGTCTTGAGGGTTTAAGGCTACAAAAGCGGAAAAGAAGAGAAACTGTTTTATCTAATGAATGTGCTGGTGTGCATAACATATTACTATTACAATAGCTAAACATTGTCCCATAGATTGAGATAAAAGTTAGGTATTCAATCCAATTTCAGCTAAGCCTCCAAGAATTAGAGATAAAAATTAGTGTTCCATCCAATTTCAAAAAGCATAAGCATTAAATCAGCATGATAACGGCTATTCTTACAAGTTATTACAGCACTAATGCACTAGGATATATCCCTTAAGCTCAGAGTGAAGAATCCTTTTGTGGTGATAAAATATAAGTCAGTATGCAAGTGCATAACATCCAACAACTCTAAAATTATTTGCTTTACAGGAGACAAACACAAGATAAAGAAATTAGAAGCCACGACAAAATGGAGAATAATAGAATAACAATTTTCAGAAACACAGCATCACACAACAATAATTTAAGATAAAATATTAGACAATAGTAAGCCATAACCCAAAGAAACACTTGCAAATATGCAAACATTTACCTTAAGCTTTTTATTATTCTTTGTTTCGGTGTACATTTGGATTTCAATAGCATAGACTTCCAAAAGCTGTGTGCCTTTCTTTTGGTCATCAGAACCATCTTCCCTTTGACAAGATTTATGCAGCTCCTTCAGTATCTGCCAGTAAGATAGCATGGATAATTTAATAATAAGGATTGCAATTATTACAATGAAGTGTATGACTAAAGAACTGATCCAAGGACCTTGCTCATGCGGCCATACTCCCCCATATCAAACCAAATTTTGCAAAGCTTCAGGTTTGTCTTGAACCATAATCTCTGCACCACAAACAATAAAAACTATAAAGAACCATTCAGCACATAAAATCTTAATCCACTTAATGCAATAAATCCAACCTCATTTTTTGCTTCTTCAAGAGCTTTCAGTGTTGTCTGGTAGAACTCTTGTAAAAGAGAAAAGTTCTGACTAGCAGATCCAGAAACAAAATCCATTATGTTGTTTATACATTTCTCACTGTAGTTTCGGGTCACAGCAGACTTTATGTATGTTAACATCTCCCTGTAGGCATCCATCATTTCTTTGTATTTCCCCAGCTTATAGTAAAGCTTGACAGTTTGCTTAAGAGCTTTAAATCCCCTACAAAGACAAAGTTACAGAGTAAAGAATAAGGCAAGGATAAAAATGACGGTAGAATAACAATAAATACAATTAATTTCACAAAGAATCGACTTTCTAACTTCACTAGAAATTTAGAACAAGGTGCAACACTTCATGAATCATGTTTTGACCAAGATTTACCCGCTATCGGCGTGGAACATGCTGAAACAGGGAAACTTTCAGGCAGTAGATCAATAAGCAACTAAGAAGATATTTCGCCAACCAGATAACTATAAAAACCATTCATTACCAGAGTTCCACTGGCACCTAAGCGATGTCAAGTCAGTTTCTACGTTTCAGCGTTTCTTTTTCTCCCCTTTTTTTCTTTCTCACTATGGAGATATTTTTCATGCAACCAAAGTTAAACAGCTTGAGATTGAGGCAGCTCAAACTGATATAAAAAAAATGACCCACAACTAACCCAAATCCTCTACAACGAATATAAACGTGAGTTAAAGGAAGGTTTACACCCTGTTTTATAAGTCCTGACCATGTATCTGGTTCATCAGTCCATCCAGCCTAGTAAAATTTTTATTCTCGTAGTAACATGTGCACAGCCAAATATCAGCTTGCGCCATTCAGGTTACCATACATGTCTATGAGATTTACATTCTTCATCATGAAAAATCGGCAACAGACACTAAAATCATGAGGTAGGAACAGGTAGCACTCTGTATTGCTAAATATTAATTTGGCCCATAAGATATATTGGAAACATCCTGGTAAAGAGCATATGACATAAATATTCTATGGCTCCCCTTAGATCCTAAACTTCAGTTAGGCACAGGCCCTAAGTAAAGAGAATTTTAGTGAGCAGAAGTTTGCATATGTAAGTATCCAAAACATATCTGTATGTGAACATTTGAGATTCCTAAATCTTAATGATAACAGTTAGGTTAGAACCTATTTAGGTTGGGCTTAATCAGTATTCACCAAGATGGTCAATATGCTTTAGCGTTCATATTGCAACAGAAACAGCAAAAGCAAATGAATCAGAATAATGAATGTTGAAAAGGTTGAGTTAAAATTTACCATTCAGCCTTTTCTGGCTCCATTTTGACTACTTGATCAAAACCAGCAAGTGCACCCTCTGGGTCTGTCTCAACCATACCTGCAGAAAGGTAGTAATAGAATTTACAATTTTATTGTCCTTTACAAAAAAAATCTCGTTTAAAAAAATAGAATTTACAATTTTGTTGTCCTTTAAGTACTCAATCTATATACGCCTTGGTCTGATTCCATCTAGCTACTGTTCCATAAACCAAAAACAGGCAGGACACACAAGTACCTAACTTTTGACTTTTGAGTGCTACTATAGATGTAAGAGACTTATTGGGCTCATAGAAAACATACAGATAAAACCAATCAAATAAGTGTCTCAATAAAAAGAAATGATTGACAGAAATCTAAAGAATGTTTATGTTATAAAAATTGAAGGAATTCAGCTGGATCTATTGGTTACAAGAAACTGTAGAAAACATAGGGATCTGACTTCTTCAATCTCCGCATAGTGTACATTTATGATTAATAAACCTAGTGTTAGTGTTAAGCTAGCACTTGTATCTTACTTTATGCACTTTTTACTTTATCAGTAGGGGTGCCTTGGCTCTCAAGTTGATCATGAGATGTCTTGGCTCCCAAGAAGCTCTTTGCTTTATGCTAGTAGAGGCCCTGCTCTATATAAGCAGCTGCCATCCTTTGTAACCGTGAGACTTTACCTTTACCATTTCAATCAAGCAGCTATAAGCCAAGCTGCCCTCGTTGGGATCAGCTGAAATTGAGATGTGTCCTGGGTATCAATTGGCATCTAGAGCCTAGGTTAGACACCCTTCCCCTCAGCCGCCGCCACAGCCATGTCCACCTCCAGCAAGCGCGCCGCCGCCGCCGCAGCAGCAGCGAAGGGCAAGGACGTTTCCGGATCCGGCCACGGTGAAGACCAGGCTCGGGAGGCCCGTCTTGCCGCCGCAGAAGCAGCGGCCGCGAAGGCCGCGCAGGCAGCAGAGGCGGCTAAAGCCACCGCAGCCGCGGCCTTGCGCCAGGAGATCGAGGATGGCAAGCCGGCGGTCGATGGGTCGGAGCGCTTCCACACGCCGGAGCGTCGTCGACAATTCTCTCCGTCCCCAGAGCGGCGCCACAGGCGACGTGGTCGGTCGCCGGTGGTGCAGGTCTACCGCGACATCGGCGACGGGTGGCCCATGCTCACCCGCGCCAACTACCACGAGTGGAGCCTTCTCATGAAGGTGAAGCTTCAGGCGCGCTGACTCTGGGAGGCCGTCGCCTACGGCGGCGGCGTCTACGATGATGATCGTCGGGCCTTGGAGGCCTTGTGCGCTGCGGTCTGGGAGGCGATCGCCACCAGGCGTCTCGATGGTGAGCGCGTCCGTCGCGCCACGCTGCAGCGGCTCCGCGGCGAGTGGGAAAGCCTCGCCTTTCAGCCCGGTGAGCAAATTGAGGACTTTGCTCTTCACCTGACACCTGGTTATTAAAACGACGTTTAAACGTCGTGAAAACGACGTTTTCACGAGAAAACGTTCTTGTGAAATCGACGTTTAAACGTTTAAACGTCCGTTTAAACGATAAAACGTCCATCGTTTCGTTAAAATCTACCCTCTATTCGTTTCGTCGTTTTATCGTTTTAATAACCCTAGCCTGACAAACCTGATGGAGCAGATGGCCATCAACAGCGACACCAACCTCGACGAAGAGCGCGCCGTGGAGAAATTTCTCCAGTGTGTGCCCAAGAAGTACGAGCAGCTTGTTCTCTCCATTGAGACGCTACTCGACTTCGGGCAGCTCACCATCGAGGACGTGACCGGCCGGCTCAAGGCGGCCCAGGACCGCGAGCGCGCGCCGGAGTCGGAGGCCGCCGACGGCAAGCTTCTCTACACCGCCGAGCAGTAGCGGGCCTTCGAGAAGGAGGGGGAGGGAGCCGGACCATCCAAGGATCGCCGTCGACGTCCCCGCGGAGGCAAGAAGAACAAGCCCAAAGGCGGTGACCGTGACGGAGACCGTGGCGGCGCGGATCGCGGTGGAGGGGACAAGGTAGGCGCCACCGGCGGTGAACGCAGGGCGAACCGCAACGACACCTGCCTCAATTGCAACGGTGCCGGCCACTGGGCACGCGATTGCCCCCATCCCCGGCGTGATCGTGGTCGAGATCGTGGCAGCGCGGCGAACGTGGCGGAAGCAGAGGACGACCATGCTCTGTTCCTCGCGCATGGGTTCGTGGAGATGGACGCGGAGGCGTACAGCGGCAAGGTTCCTGCTTCATCCTTCTACGCCAAGAACGCCGACCTCGACCTCCACGAGCTGAAAGCCAGCGCCTTCCTCGACATCGGCTCCGGCGTCGGCGACAAGCTCGACGGCTGGTACCTCGATAGCAGCACAACCCACCATATGACTGGTCGCCGCGAGCTCTTCACCGACCTGGACACGACGGCCAGAGGCACGGTGAGATTCGGCGACGAGTCAAAGGTGGAGATCCACGACGTTGGCTCCATCATCTTCGAGGCGAAGAACGGCGAGCACCGAGTGCTCCACGGTGTGTACTACATCCCCGCCCTTCGCAACCCGATCATGAGCCTCGGCCAGCTAGATGGAGGATCCAAGGTGGTGATTGATCACGGAGTCCTCAGGATCTGGGATCAGCACAAGCGGCTGCTCGTCAAGGTCCGCCGCTGCGCCAACAGGCTCTACATCCTCCACATCAAGACGGCCTCGCCGCTCTGTCTCGCCGCGCGCAAGGACGATGAAGCTTGGCGCTGGCACGAGCGGTACGGCCGAGGACTTCGACGCACTCCGACAGCTGTCCAAGGACGACATGGCGCGTGGGCTGCCGGTGATCAGCCACGTCGGCCAGTTCTGCGACACGTGCGTCATCACCAAGCACCGCCGAGCCCCGTTCCCGAGTGAAGCCCAGTACCGCGCGCAGGATCCGCTGGAGCTCATCCACGGCGACCTCTGCGGGCCGATCGCGCCGGCAACTCCCGGCGGCAGGCGCTTCTTCCTGTTCCTGGTCAACGACGCCACGCGGTACATGTCGGTGGAATTCAGCTGGATCTATTGGTTACAAGAAACTGTAGAAAACATAGGGATCTGACTTCTTCAATCTCCGCATAGTGTACATTTATGATTAATAAACCTAGTGTTAGTGTTAAGCTAACACTTGTATCTTACTTTATGCACTTTTTACTTTATCAGTAGGGGTGCCTTGGCTCTCAAGTTGATCATGAGATGTCTTGGCTCCCAAGAAGCTCTTTGCTTTATGCTAGTAGAGACCCTGCTCTATATAAGCAGCTGCCATCCTTTGTAACCGTGAGACTTTACCTTTACCATTTCAATCAAGCGGCTATAAGCCAAGCTGCCCTCATTGGGTTCAGCTGAAATTGAGATGTGTCCTGGGTATCACCTAGAAAAAATGATGTTTACAGCGATGTGACACAGTGGAAAACACATATCTAAGGAATGGCAGAGCTATATGCTGACAGAGAAATCTTTTATATAGAAATAACTGGTGAGATTAGTTGCACGTCGTTTGCATTGAAGGCTACAGTCACATATTAATCCTTGTTGAATCAGAAAAGGGGCAAGTCCGAATCCTTGCCTAAATTGAAGAGAGAAGAACGACTTTCAACATTAAAGAGGAACTGAATTATTTATCTCTCACATTTTCTATTCTAGAATGTTCTATATAGTAGACGAATTAACTGATCAATTAAAAACAGTGAACTTCCTGTCACACAATGTAGGAAAGGTGTTTAAAAAAAGAGATAAGACATGAAGCATGCGAAAAATGCTGACTGAGACTAACCTCTAAAGCACTGAAAAAATATTTTGGTGTTTTAACACTGAAAAATTTCCATGAAGCCACATTATCATACATATGTATAAAAAAATTATTTGACTTTTAGCAGTGTTCACTTACGCAGCCGCCAAGCCTGCTCGGGTACTAGGCGACACCACCCCTCCTAGCTGCCTAGCCAATCCCTCCATCCCTTCTAAGCGGCCACCTATGCCCACCTATTGCTGACTAGGTGCTAGGCCAGCTGCCCAGATAATGGGAGACACTGATTTTTGGTAACACGTAGAACAGATGTTACATATTTGCCTATTTGGTAACTGCTATTCCTGTGCATTACCTTTCTGCAGATGTAAAGAAAAATTCTGCGTGAACCGAACTTTGATTGTCAATTACAGAGGAGACAGCAGGTCTAACAGCAAGCAAGAGTTGCTCAGCTATCTGGCACATAGGCAACGCCTCCTTGTCACAGTTGTGAAACTTCCATCCACCATACAAAGAAAACAAGAACAAATGCGAAAACTGAACAACACACTGATGTCCTTCTCGATCAATTTAACTTGTCTATTCTCCACGACCAATGACATTGTAAATATGTCTCCAACCTCCTCACCTTAATCCTCACTAACCAAGGAAAAGAGTCGCAGCTAAATTGGCAAGCACAGCAAAGTGACATCCATCCGTCAGAACTCAAATGAGAACCCTATGAGTACCATCGGAAAATGCGTATGCGTATGCGCAACAACAACAACACGACTAGCAGATAATCCGGCCGCGCTCGTTTCTTAGAACCACCCGATTCGCAAGACGGGGGAGGAGAGGAAGAGCGAACCTTTGGAGTTGTAGTACTGGTTCTCGATGTCGACATCCTGCTCCTCCGGCTCCTCGTCCGAGTACTCGAACCCGTAGTCCTCCATGTCCGCATCTAATCAATCACCACCACGCGCACCAACGATCAGAGAAACCCCTTCCTAATCGAGAGCAGGAAAAACCTAGGTGCGCTAATCGGAGGATACGTGCTTACCGGAGCCCATGGCGGCGTCGAGGGGGCGGTGAGCGCGGCGGGGGAGTCCACGAAGCGGGCGCGCGAGGGCTAGGGTTTCTGGGGGGACGAGGGGTTTGCGGCTTTGCGCCCTTGCGGAGAGGCAGGCGGAGAGCAGATGGGACGCGAAGGAAGGGAAGGGAATTTTTGCGTTTAGGCCCCTGTACAAATAATAGACTCTCAGCTCTTGCCTCTTGGGCTCTTGGCCCCGTGTCATCGTGTGCTCCACGCCTCGCCTCCACCCCATTTTGTTCGGGTTGGGAATTTTTATTTACTTCTACACCCTTTTTCCTGTTTGTTATTAGGGTTTAGGATTCGACTCGCGTTTTAGTTTCTATATATTCTACTTTTATTTACTGGATTTTTTTCATGTTGAATATGCTCTCCTCCTATCTTTAAGTTCCAAGTGTAAGCTGATTGTGTTCAGAGCAAATAAAAAGAGTGAAAAGTTTTCATTTATTCTGAATTTCTTATAATATAACAAACAAATTGTAAGCACAGAGACATTAGCTTCAAATGATGAATAATTGACCTGGGATGGGAAACTTTGAGTACTTCCACCATTTTATCATAGTGTAGTATACTCATTATTGACCTGTGAGGTTTATCTTTTGGGGGGCAAATAGTGTACTCCCTCCGTCCCAAAGAATAAGTAATTCTAGCATTCAAATTTTTTTCAAAAAAGTCACTTTACCTTATTTAAAAAATACATGTGCATGTAAGAATCATTTCTGCTAAATATGGATAATAAATATGGGCAAACATAGTCATTTTACCTTCTTTTTAATTCGTCCTAAAATTTTTAGAATGACTTGTATTTTGGGATGCAGGGATTACACAATTTGTACCATATTTTCAAGAAAAAAAGCACATTTTCGCCAATATATGCATGTGTTTCTTAGAATTTTGCCTTTGAGATGGCCAAATCCGCTCTACTAAAAACAGTGTTAGTGTGTTACACGAGGTTCTTATAAATTCATCTAGACAATTGCCGCATCCTCTACATTGTAGAAGGTTGCTAAAAAGAAATATGTAAAAATTCACATGGTATAGCCTCATAGCCAAATGTGTTACATAGCTTTCTATTGTTTCACGATCAGCCAATAATGCTTGGTACATTCATCATTCTTAGTTCCAAATTCACATGCGTGTGAATAGAAGTTGCAAGTAATTTCACAAAGATCATATGTGATACAGTGGACATAGGCAATGATCTGTATGCTATTGGCTTCAGTATCAGTACAACTTCAGAGTTCAGACGCTCCCTTCTGCTGGAAAACCGGAACGCTCACTTCTGACGCAGTTCACTGTCTCACTTGCATGGAGATGCCACACAACAAAAGCTTGCCAAGCCTTACGTTGTCAATATTTTACAGACGAACACAAGAAGATGCAGGTCCTCTTAACCATCCAGCGTTTCACCATTCAAAGCCCCTCAGGGAGAAAGCACCAACTTGTCTTTCGTGGAAAATAATTCAGGGATAAATCTTTCTACAGAATCAGTAAACAAGCTGAGGCTCGAATTCAGCAAAATCAACTGATCCTGACTCGATGGGGGGCATGAGGTACGCGGCGATGATCTCAGACACCAGCGCGGCAACAAGAGGAATCCTCTTCAGGTTCTTCACTAAGGGGATATCGTCAGATTCTCCAATGGCAATGATCTTCTGGTTGATCTCAACCATCCTGTCAAGCTTCCTCTTGAATTCAGGGTTCTCGACATCCAAAACAGCAGGGAAGATCCTCGCTGTTGTGCGGTTGGTCTGCAGATATATGCACATTCTACATTGTCAGCAGTGGCCTTGATGCATTGAAGTTTCTTAAATAAGTAATTTATAAATTCTCACTAACGCTGAAAGAGTAACAAGGTTCGTGTGATTTCTTTAATATTCTGCAAGGACCTTATGTCCATATTCAGCAGTTGTTCAGAATGGTGTGAAACACAGTAAAGTGGCAACTAAGATACAGAAATGATGACACTGTTAAGAAGAGACACCTCATTTTTACCTCAATGATGACATGCATGTCAAATTCCTTGGTGTCCAGACCAATCCCCTCATAGAATGTAGTGCGTTGGCAGTCATTTAGGTACATGGTTACATACACCTGCAGAAGGTCATATAACACTATCATCAGAATTGAGGCACAATAACCTTCACAGTTAACCCATCTTTAACGAAGGAATAGCTTGAATTTACCGAGAGGCAGAAGAACCGTGACCAGAGCTTGGCCTTCCAGTCGTTGAGGAACTGTGGCTGAGCCTTTAGCAGGGCAGAGAAGAAGTCACCGTGCCTGTTCTCATCCTGGCACCAGTTCTCGAAGTACTTGAAGATGGGGTAAACCTGGTACTCTGGGTTCGCCTTGAGGTGCCTGAAGATGGTGATGTACCTCCAGTACCCAATCTTCTCAGACAGGTAGGTGGCGTAGAAGATGAACTTGGGCTTGAAGAAGGTGTACTTCCTAGCCTTGGTCAGGAACCCCAGGTCCAGCGCCAAGTTGAAGTCAGACAGACCCTTGTTCAAGAACCTAGACAGCGCAAATCACAAGAAATTTTCCAGCTGAATTTCTTTGCGCATTCATTGTTATGCTTAAAACCTCAAATTGGATACCACAAGGACTACATGCATTGCATGGCTGAATTCTAACAGAACATCTATGAACAGCTGCTGGAAGCGACCCCCAATGGCCAATGCATTGGCCTAACTACTAGTACTCTACTAACGAAACAGGGGCATGTTGCCGACTACTTCCCTGGAAATGAGTAGAGGCATGTAGCCAGGCTCATGCCAATTATGTCTGCAAACTTAGAAAATCTGTACATTCCTGATCAAATTGAGGTAGAGGCATCGACTGCTCGCTCAAAATCATGAGTGCATAACTTTTGATGAGAAAGGCTCCTAATCGCGCGCATTGTATGATGAAAGCGGATAAGATACGTACCCAGCATGGCGCGCCTCGTCCCTGGACATGAGCGAGAAGATCTCAGCCACCACCGGGTTGGTTTTCTGCAGAGAAAAAACGGAGCGTCAGCGCACGCCCACCAGGTGCTCCCGGAAAGGCCTACCCCAAGACTGCAGGAGCAAACCAGGCACTGACCTTGAGCCTGCGCCCGAGCTCCTTGTAGAGGAGGAACCCGGAGAACTCCGCGGTGCAGGAGCGCTCGAGGAACTCGACGAATATCTGGCGGAGCGGGCCGTCCATCTTGTCGGCGGCGGCCTTGAACTCGGGGTTGCGCACGAAGTGGGTCTGGTTGTAGTCCGTCTTGAACTCCTGCAGCAGCGCGTCGAACTCCGCCTGGTTGAGCTGCTTGTTGATCTCGGCGTTGAAGAGGCGCTCCATCTCGTCGAAGTCGGTGGTGTAGAACCGCGGCGTGAGCAGCGTCTCCTGGATCTCCGTCTTGCCTCGCTTCTTGGGGCCCGAGGGCTTGGGCGGCGCGGCGGCGGCCGCGGCGGAGGCCGACGCGCGGAAGCGGACCGCGGAGCGGCGGGCCAGCGGCAGGCCGGCGGAAGAGGGCCTGGCGGCGCGGTGGCGCATTGCGGCGGGGTTCAGGAGGGAGAGCTCCATGGCGGAGGAGGCCATTGGCTGGCGGCGAGGGGGGCGGTGGCTGGGCGAGCGGCTGGGCAGCGGGAGCGAGCTGAGTTGGGGTGGCGCGGGGGTATATGCTGCCGCTGCCGCTGTCGCTAGCTACAAGGGGATGGGGCGATAAGGTGGCGATGAGGTGTAATCCTGGGCTTCTAATCGGGGCGCGCCATGTGTAGCGGAGCCCAATCTAGCCGCACGCTTTCCCCGTCTCTTTCTCTCTGTTTTTCTTCTTCTTCTTCTTCTTTTTTTGCCCCACTTGCAACTTCTCATTGTTGCTATTCTTATTTCTGAAAATCTTTTCAGCCTCCTGTTTTTCATATTTGCAGTGAGGTGGGCTTTTTTTTCATGCCAAATGTATGATTTTTGTCTGCCAACGAGATTTTTTTCCTTTTTGTAATTTTGGATGTAGCTCGAGCTTTTTCTTGGAAAGTTTCATGAAGAAGAAATTAAATGCAATTAATCCATTACAAGCAAATTTTAAATGACTAGCACTGGAGTTTCGATATTGATCCATTGCCGCTGACCAACAGAACGTGATCCGTTGCTCAGGAAAAGTGGAACATTTATTTTGAAAAATGACCAAAAAGAGGAATGCTTATAGTTCTCAAAACAAGAAAAAAGAATAGGGAAATGTGACATCGTGAGTCTTGTTTTTAGAGTTGAAACCCCATTGCGGGATTTCTGAGCTACTGGCCAGGGTTTAGCCAAGTGTGTGGCTATGAATATCCCTAAATATTGGTGCATGGGAACAGACTGTCCATAGTGGACTAATCATCAACTTAGGTGAAAGAGATACTTGTGTGCAGATTTCAGATGGACCACCTTCCTAGGTGAGTACAAAAATGTTTTCCTGCAGATATTACCACCCTTGCTTAGTTGTTTGAAAAAACAATCAGGATGGTTAAGATGTTCAGAAACATTTAGCACAAAACCGTCTGTCTAATCTGCATTGATAACATAATTGGGTTTTAATAGATCGGGAACCGTCATTGTTTTATGGTTAAGATGAACTGATACATTAGCAATGCGATGCTCCATGTTCATTCGTTATGTGAGAGAAAAACCAAACTTAAAAGAGGCACGATGTGTGAAAACATCGCAATGTCATACTCCACAAGATTTTAGGGAGTTTCAAGGTTTTTCGGGAGGAGTTGATGGGTGCCTAACTTTCCAAGGCACTATATGGGAGACAAGATGGCTTAGTGACGAAAGTAGGGCAGTGGAAACACCACAGTCAGGGTCGGCTCTATATTTTCAGAGACCCTAGGCCGAACCAGAGACTATGGGCTCTTTATGCCAACTATTTTTCATTTCTAGCAGTAATTATGAAGAGATAAAATTTTTAATAATATGTGTAAGAGGACTGGAAAATTAGTTTAGAACCCTAATGATATATCATGCTAATCGTTAAGTACTAAGAAAATATACTAAAATTTAGACATCTAGAATCTAGATTAGAGAAGATTACCTGTTCGTCACTTGATCAGTCGATCTTTCAGAGCCGTGCGGCCGCGGCTTTGGCAGTCTGGCGCCTGGCGGAGACGGCAACCGGCAGGCGGCAGCAGCCAGCGAGGCAGCGGACTGCGGACGCCGGGTTTGCCTTGCCTGCAAGTGCGGTGCGGCCGTGCAGGACAGCGGAGAGCGGGAGGCCAGACGGCGTTGGCGCTTCGTCGATCCATTCATTCATGCAATCGTGTGCGACGCCTGGGCCTGTTGCGGAGCCGCCAGGCTGCTGCTGAGTTGGGCCGGGTCCATATATACAAGTGATCTATTCCTACTTGATGGGCTCCCTCCTAGCTCGGACCTTGGACCCGCGCACTCGTCGCCCTGGGCCAGAGCCAGGCCTGACCACAGTATGTAAAGGACAACTGAATTGGTAGGAATTCCGGAAGAAACTAGAAACCTGGGCGCGGCGTTGCCGCGCCATATATGTTTTATATGTTGGGCTAGTGTTATTTTGAAGATATAATTGTTAATGGTCACTGATGAATATTGGCAGCAGGTTTATGAAATGTAGAATTAAGCAGAATAATATCAGAAGTGTAACAGAAGGATGTAACCATTTACAATAATGTAATGAAAGTTGATGATTGGGTGCTTATACTTGATACATAATTCACAGATGATGTATAAGTGTATAGTGTCATCATACATTCATATATTTCATACATGGCTCCCGATGGCATAGCTCATTGTACAGCATTGAACAAACAATTAGTACAGGGTAGTGCAATAGAAGTCGTAGTTCCCTCTCTCTGTCTCTCTCTCTGCTGTCGTCCATAGCTGCAGGAAGGCAAGAAGGAAAGTACAGATGAACAACTGTGACTTAGAAAGGGGGATAGCAAAAATAATTTTTAAGCTAAAAGCAATAGATTTACAAAGAGCCATTAGGTGATAAGAGGCAAATGTACCTTTTGGTAAGTCTCAAACAAATGAAGGTGTTATTATGTGATCTTTGTCGTTCCTTTGTACACCTATGGAATAACTGTCTGCTTTGATTCAATTTGAGAAGAAAAATTGATATTCATCTGTATTTGGAAGAAGTGAAAGTGAAGCTAATCAGTGGATGCATATATACTCATTTTAAATTGATTGAAGTATTTCTTTATATACTATATTCTGTGTCTTTGATCCACAAGATCCATCCTCATTTTCAATCAGTATTTTTAGGCCCTTTTTGCTTGTAACACGTGACAATGCAACATATAATTGTCCATGTGTAAATACTTGTTTCTTTAAATATACTCCTACATTTGACAATGTTTGTCCCTGACTTTTGTTGATAGTCATTGAGTAGCAGACTTTGATAGGAAATTGACGGCGATTTAAAGTAAATGGCCAATGAGGTGCTTTTGTTGTTAGATTTATTCTTGGAATATATGTTTTTTCTCCAGTATGTGTACCTGTGATTATTTCAGCCTCGATAACATTGTCTCCTAAGCTAGTTACTATTAGTCTTGTTCCATTGCATAGTCCTAAGCTTTGATTAAGATTCCTCAGTAGCATTATTGGAACACCAACTTTCAGCCGCAGTTTATGTGGTGGATAATTATTAGCATTGAGTGTATTAAGGTATTCAACAGGGTATAAGATATTTGCATCATTTACTGCATCTGAACATTTTGATATACTATCTGCACTTAAATATTCTCTTTCTGGGTTAGGCAGTATATTTATCATGTAATCATTTATTTCGTCGACAATTTCATTTGTAGTTGCCAGTATAGCCCTCTCTTTGAGGTAATTTGGATGCTGAAAATTAGTCTGAAAATCAGGGTAAGTGTAATGAACCAGTGCTCCGATTTTGTGCCCTGTAGTTCTGATCAGTAGTTCTTCTGGTATTTGTACTAACACCGAGTCTGAGGCATCATCATTATTAGTTGAATCTTTGGTATCTCCATTGCCAACACTTAATATCCAATTATTGAAAGACTCAATTTCCTTGTATTCTGAAGTGTTTTGGTTGATTCTTTTGAGTCGCATGTTCTCCGTAAGATATATAGTAGTTACATGTTTCCATAGATATGATTTAACAATTGATGCACTTATAATCTGTGATTTAGAGCCATTTTCTATAACAGGGAGTATTTGTTTTGGATCTCCACCAAGAACAACAACTTTTCCTCCAAATGGTATATCAGAAGCTTCTTTTGTGGACTCAGACATTATATCTCTTAAAGATCTATCAAATGCTTCGAAACATTGTTTATTTGTCATTAGAGCTTCATCCCATATTACAAGGGAAGTGTCAATGAGTAGTTTAGCGAGTTTTGTGCCTCGTTTTATGTCACATATGGACATCTCGTCTATATCAATAGGTATTCGGAATCTTGAATGAGCTGTGCGACCATTAGGGAGTAACAAAGAAGCTACTCCTGATGATGCAACTGTGAGGACTATTTTCTTTTGTGCTCTTAAATATGATACAATTGTGGTCCACAAAAAAGTTTTTCCAGTTCCTCCATGACCAGATACAAAGTAAATTTTTGGTCTGTTATCTAGAACACTCTGAACTATTTGATGGAAAGCATCCTTCTGATCTTTATTTAATTGAGAGTATAATTTATTTGCCTCTTCTTCTAGATGTTGCACGTTGTAACACAATTCTTCTTGAATTAATTGATTGTGGATGTCTAATCCAGAGCATAGTGATCTATATGGAAGGTTGTAGTTATTTATGTTTTGCCCATTTCTACAAAATATATGTTCTAATTGTTGAAGTAACAGATTTTGGAGCTCAATTTCATTAGGAACATATTTAATCGGATAATATTTTTGTGTTAGTTGATGTTGAATATCGTCTACCATTTTATACCAATTTCTATCAAAGAACTCTCTTTCATCCTTTAAGTCGCAAAATGTAAGCATTGTTACAAATAAATCTCGAAGCTGTGATGGTGTTGCCCACTTAGTAGCTTCTTCAAATGTATTATACCACTCGTTGTCATCATTTAGTAATCCCCGTGCGGCACATGCTTCTTTGAAGGTCTCATACACTGTACCATTATATGTCCGTAGATCAGCATAGCTAGTTGCTCCTTTCACTATCATTAAGAGCATGCGCAGGTAAAATCGTTCACCTTCTGCTGGGTTTACATAGTATAATCTTCCTATTTTAAATCCGTGTTGACGTTTGATCCATTTCTTATTTGTTTCATCCCATCTCCATTTGAGTGGGAACTCACAATATGTAAGTTCTTTAGCTTCCTCGTATTCTTTGTTTGTAACAAACCATTCTGTAAGCATAGTTTTTTGCTTCTTTGGATCGTTGATAATATCACTTAATTTAGCATCTTTCTTTATTTTAGTTAAGTTCATTAGTGGTAGATGAACAGGTAGTCTTTCAACCGGTGGCCAATGGTAGTGTATCTCATATCCAAGTAATCTCCATAGTGCGTCCTGTTCACATATATATCTACAATCCAAATACTCTTTAATTTCATCGATGTCTTTGGTTTGTTCATTTACTGGGGTATCTTGTCCCTTCTTTATTTGTTCAAAAAATATATGTGCTTGCTCCGGACCCTTGTTTACATATTTGCATAAATATTTTAGGACTTTGCTTTTATTTACATATTCCACATTTATATGTGCTTGGTATTTTTTAAGAAGTTGTATATTGTGAGGAACAACCCATTTATTATCTAAGTTGTGATTATCTCTACGTATGTATATACCCGTGTCTCGTCTTCGATACAATGTGAAACCTGTATCTGTAAAATTGGTCTCTTCTTGAAATTCCTTAGGATAGAATTTCGAGCATCTTCCTTTTTTCATACATGGGCAATTCCAATTTTTTCTCCACATGGTCCGTGCATCATGTGTTCAGATACAAGTATGTATCCTAAAGGATCTTTTATAGGATCAGGTATTTTAGCAGATATCCAAGTGTTTATTGTATCGCTTGTTATTTCATTTCCTTTTTTATCTAACCAAACTAAGATATGAACATAAGGTAATCCTCTTTTTTGAAATTCTATAGAACATAGTATTGCTGATATAGGACCAAAGATCGAGCCAGACCGTATGTCTTCTAGTAATTGTTGTAGTTTCATATGAAATACACGGACTATAATATCAGGTCTATCATTAGGATGTTCGCCTTCCAAGATTGTTGAAGTTATTTCTGGCCATTTAGGATTACATGTGAATGTTATGAAAAGATCTGGTGGTCCATATACACGACATATTGCTATGCCATCATGGTAATTTTGTATCACATAACGTTTGCAGCCAACATGGTTAGAAGGTAAAAGTACTCTTTTTCCTATTTGATTCGCTTCTGTCATCCCTTTTCCTATTGCATCAAATATTCCTTGAATATATTCAGCTCTTAGTTTTTGTTGATTTCTAGCAATAAATTGAAGTCTATCTTCACCCTCCATTGCTCGTGCATCTACTATCACTTGTTTTGATAATCGGCCATAGCATAAATAAGGGTTTGGTTGATTGTTTCGATAATGCATATGGTATTTAAAAAATTCATGGACGGTTACCTTGTTCCTTTTCTTTTTATCTCTTTGAATTGGTGTAGCATCATGATAACATATACCAAGCTGATAGCCTCTCTCTCCATATGGAAATAGCAATGGATATTGCAATGACAAATATGCAGGATGAAATATGGATATTCGTTGTAGTCCCCTACTTCGATTAGTAACAATAATATCTCGTTCATAGTTCTCAAGTGTCATATCACCTACTATTAACATTGCTAATTCTTCTGGATGTGGCATTTCATATTGTATTGGATCTCCTTTATTAGCACCTATGATTCGAATACTAATATCGATATTTCCATGTTCCTCAAGTAGGTCACGTGCATGTCGAAATATTTTTACCAATGGATTATGCTCATCAAGCATTTTTTGCAATCCTCTTATTATATCTGGGTTAAGGTCGGTTGTATCAGGATCTTCTTTAGATATAGCCCGTATTCTATTTTGAATTTCATTTTTTGTATCAAAGATATATAGCTCAGCAAATTTGGGAATTTTATTTGGTTCGGGTAAAAGTGAGCCTATACGATGATGTACTTGGCCATTTATTCGAAATACATATGGGCCTTCTCCTTGGTTTATAGTTTTGTCAATATTACCTCCCATTGATGTAAAAGCGAACATGCTATTATATTGCCGTATCTTTTGTAGGAAATGTCTTGAGTATCCATCTCCTTTGTGGTCCAATAATCTTTTTAGAAATTCAGGGGGTTCTTTGAATGGTGGTATTTTGATTTTTCCATATTTACAACAATTGGAGTACAATATTTCCCTGTGGCCTCGTTCGCTGTCATATTTGTTGCGCTCCTCAAACCAAAATATTGCATTGCAATATTTGCAGCTGTATTTAGGTATTCCTAAATATGATCTTTGCTCATATGTCTGTTTCAGGTACTGGATTTGTTCAGGTGAAAAGTATACCATACCATGGGGTAGAGACAAGTACGCATGTTTTCGGTCATGTTGTAGGCATCTTCGTTTTGTAACTTCTTGTATAATATGATTTTGCTTCCTTTCTTCTATTTTTCGTTTTCTTTGTTCTATTTTTGCCCGTGTGATATCTTTTGATATTTCTTTATTCACATTTGTATTGCTGATAGAACATATTTGTTTATGTCTTTTATTATGGCTGCTACTAAGTTCTTGATCAGATTGATACGATCTTTTACCCATTTCTATTTATAAATAATACATGACACAATTAGTACATAGTAGGAAATAAACAAAAAATTAGTAAATCTAAATGACAAAATGGGTAAAATGTGATGATGGGACAATATTAATGCAAAAGAAAATGAAGTGCGAAAATAATTAGTTATTCTGAATGTTGTACTAATTGAATTTAGTTAAAGGATATTTACTTTTCTCATTTATTATTTTCAAATAATGGAAACTGGAAACAAGTATGGTAATTTATCAATTCAATAGATTTATTAATTAATTTATCTAGTATCCCTCCAATGTTTCCTGAAGGATAAGGTAAATGTATTGGCAGTAGTAATGCAATTATAATCATGTTGACAAATTGGTAATTTTTTACATAAACAATTCAGATTTTATTTTTAAATATAATCAGTAATATAATAATTAGAGAAAGAATTAATTAAAATGGTAGATCCATACCTTTTTGGAATTTGGTTGTTGGTTCTTTGTACGTCTTTTTCACTTTCAGTATTTTTCGTAACTTCTTGTCCTGCATGAGTTATAGTGGTAAGAAATATATTTGCAAGAATTCTCAGCTAGTCTTTTAACTACAGGAAGAATATTGTATCATGGGTACTAAAATATTCTAAGATGAAACACACACATATAGCACACATATAGTTGCATTATGACACACGACATAAATACTTAATTAATTTCTTCAAGGAGGCGACACAGACAAGGAAGCAAGGGAATGGTTCATATAGTTTGTGTGAAACAAGCCTCAGTTGCAGAAGAAATCAGTAGCTATAGGCCAAGTCTTAATAACTGAGCAGCCTTCTAGGAGGTGACACACAAGGACGCTACGGCAGTTGTAGAACTGAGCAGTGTTAAACTACTGTCAGACTGTCAGATATCCTTAAGGACATGCTACGTTTCACATGTTTTAGCTATATGTACTTAACAGGCAATTTGTCGAGCATATGGTGTGCATTTTTTCCCCACCATGACAGGCACTATGAGTAGATGAGCAACGTTCTTCTTGAAGAGGTAGGTACAGCTATGGCCCAAAGAAGAAGAGTTGAGGAAGGAATGTCCATGGGGGCGGAGTTCGGTGATAAGGGGGTTTGCCTGGTTTGCTGTTGTAGTGGCGGCGGCCGGTGGTACTTGAGGTCGTCATCGTTGCCGGGTAGATGGCACTGGAAGTCAGGTAATTGAGCGAGGGAGGGGAGAGGTTGCTCGCGCCGGGCTGAGCGCCGCCACCGGACGCGGTGACATCTGGACCAGACTTCACATCCCCGTAGGACCTGCTGCACGGCACCGGCTTGCCGGTGGTGGTGTCGCCGGCGCCACCGGCGGTCCCTACATCCCCGAGCACCGGGGAAGCGGTCTGGCCGCAATCTCTCGGCTGGGTACCGGGGAAGCGGTCTGGCCGCAATCTCTCGGCTGGGTGGTAAAGGATTTGGTGGGGTGTTGTGGCAGCTTGAACGGGTGCCGCATCTGGGCAATGGGAGCATAGAGATGGAGGAATGTTTCAAAGTTCCCAAGGATTTCGGATGCATAATATTTACCTGCCTATCGATGGAGTTAGTGGATGGAGGCGTTCTGATATCGCCGGATTCCGCTTGCCTGATCCTCAACGATGTTCTCGAAGGGAGCGTACGAGCGTTGGATGGCTGGGAAATTGTTCTTTTTGGTGGGAGGCCGCTGCAGAGATCAACTGATGAGCAATTGAGGAAGGTTATGCTGATGTCGACGGGATTCGCGAAAGGTCGAGGGACTCCAGAACCTGCCTTCCGTGTCCTTGATTTTTAACCGTTGAGTGTAGATCCAACAGTGAGAAAAGAAGGATGACGTGGCCCGTTCTCCTGCTCGAGCCGATGGGGCAGATTTCGTCTTTTAGAGATTCAACTTGTCTTCCGGAAGAAATTATTTAACTTGTCTTTTTATTGTCTGAGATTCGTGCAGACTATATCCAATGGATGGCATTTCATCGGGACACAGCGCCGAGCGCACGCACAGCAATAGAGTGGGCTTGGGACAGTTGTCACCACGTGGGTGGCTGATAAGCATGGATGGACGTAGAGATTCCATTTAGATCCAAAACTTCAATCTCATTTTACTTTCAAACCGTACGTGCATTTCGAATTCTGTTTGAACCACATTGTTGCTTAGAATTTATGCATCAAAACAAGATCTCATATGCATATATTTTAGTTTTTTATTTTTTCAAAAAAAAGATCAACATTGAGAATATACTCTTGCAACATCTGAATACACATGATCAATATTTTGTATATATGTTTTCAACATTTTCATATATTATGTTGAAATATTTTATAAGAAATGTTGTACTAAGTTCAAATAAATGTTGAAACTAGTATTTTAAAATATTGAGTAAGTAGTTTAGCGAGAATGAACATTTTATTGACTCAATGTGCGCACTCTTTATATGACACCATCACACCAGTGATTCACTTGCTTGCAAGTTGCAACATTGGCAGTTGGTTAGCTTATCTGCAAGTTGCATGATTCGATGATAGCACACTGGAGGTGCTAGCCTCTTTGACAGGCCAGGGTGGGCCGAGCGACATCGTTAATTCCCATGGCTCGTAAGACATCGCCAGCCTTCTGTTGAGGAAAATAGCGCGCAGAGTCTGTTGACTTCGGCTACTTGCGGTTGGTGGGCCTGTTAGAGGGATATATGAGCAATTATTGGATCTAAGATGGATGAGCTAAGTATCTACCACTAGATAGATAGGAGCCCCCCCCTGAATTGGTAGCATATAAAGGACAACTGAATTGGTAGCAGATAGTGCCGGAGCTTGAGCGAGTAATCGGGGGGGGGGGGGGGGTTGGCAGTTATGGTACTTTGTCTTGAAAACCAATGAACAGTAGCTAGTTACTGTTTATTTAGTGCAGATTTTCAAAAGTCAGAGGGGTCATGACCCCCTTTCAAATGCACTAAGCTTCGCTAGTGGTAGCAGAGGAGTGTAAAAATGGAGCATTCCTAAGGTAATAGGTCAAACTATGTCTTTGACAGCAGAGGTGGGTAATGGAGGGTAGGAGCTAGGAGCCCGCATTAGATTGGCAATGGAAGGAAAGAAGCAAGGAAATAATATGGTTGATGTCAACTGTTGACTAGGATTATCATGCTAGTTTGGGAGAGGTCCAACATATAATGTTGTATTTATTAAATTTGTATATTTGTATAAATGTCTATGTGTGTAGATGGAACTGTCACGCCATTTTGTACTAGAAAATCAGGAGGAGTCGAGGGTGAGATTACTCCGGAAGAGCCGAAAAGAGAGTATGCTAGGAGAAGATATCTTGAAATGACATATTTAGCAAAGCATACGAGAACTTGAATTAGATTAGAATTAGAATGGAGTGGATTGCTACGTTTTTAATAAAAAAGTAATTTATTTGTTTTAGCAGAATTTAATTGTTTTAGTAGCGGTTCGATGTAATCTGACTTTGCTGTGTTATATCAATTTTGAATCCCATATTATTTTTAAATATAATATAATTATTTTTTGAATACAAGATATTTTTAAATATAATTATTATCTTCACTAGTGAAACAAACAACAAACTGATAGAATAGCTAATTTCAACGGATGCACGCATGAGGAAAGAAAAAAAAAACATTTTTTTAGAGTGTCAGTAGCTCGAGCTCCTACCGATCATCAGAACTGCTCCTACCGATTCATCACTCCACAACGCACAGAGGTGATTTTCTAGAGTTACATGAAATCAATGACATTCCGAAGCAGTACAAAAAAAAAAGGCCTGGCAGCCAACCTCCACAACAGGACGCGCCTCTCTTTGTGCAATTCCATGGAAGCAACGGCAGGTCGTTGCAAACCTGACAAGTAAACTCAGCATCCCAAGAAGGTCGCCGTTGCAGATACACCTAAGATCACCATTCCAAAAATTGCAATGAATCTTGCCACCTGCTGGTCATCGCCGATCACTGCCTCACTCAACTTCGCCGTCGTCGTGCTGCGGCGCCTCCGGGATCATGAACGGGTCCGGCGCCTCCGCGGACTGCCGGTCCTTGATGTGCACGCTGGCTCCGTTCTTCTCCATCTCCGCGTAGTGCAGCCCCTGCAGGATCGCCGGAACGCCGCCGCCGGGGTGGCGGTGCCCCGTTTCCAGGTCGACCAGCAGCTTCTCGTCCGGGCCGACGAGGTCGATCTTGTTCCTCGAGGCGAGCGGCCCGCCGTCGATGAGCGGCTCCGGCGGCTCCACCCATGCCCGGAACCTGTTCATCGACGGCGGCATCCCGGTGCAGAACACCTCGGAGATGTTGGCCAGCACGCCCCGGTCGTACGGGTTCTCCTTCTTGTCGTACCGGTACCTGAAGTTCTCGTACGTGGTCTGCAAAAAAAGGGAAAAAAAACAGCAACACCGATTGCGCAGGTCAAGGTTTCTGAATCACTACTGTTCTAGTGCGGATGATTCAGAGATTGACGAGCATTTCTGAATAATCTCTGACTGCAGGCAGATGAGGAAACCAACCAACCTGGTTGGTGCTCATGAGGTAGATGTGGAACACGGTGAGGCCGCCGACGAACCACGCGGAGACGAAGGTGTAGACGATGAGCACGAGGGACAGCGGCTCGCCGGCCATGGACCGGAGCAGCGACCCGCCGTGGCTCCCCCTCTGCGCGGCGATGTTCAGCCAGGACAGCGCGAAGACGTAGAGGCACAGGAACGAGGACGTCGCGATGAAGAGGAAGAAGAACCGGTAGTTGCGCTGCCAGAATGAATCGAGGAGCACGATCAGCCAGCGACCATCACCTCATCTCAGGATCTCGGCTAGCGGCGGCGGCGGCGGCCATGGCCGATGGGCGCCGGCCGGAGCCGGGCACGCACTCACCAGGCCGATGCACTGGCCGACCCAGGGGCAGTGGTGGTCGAACTTGTGGACGCAATTGTTGCAGACGGAGCAGTGCGACGCGCGCGGCGGCCGGTACAGCAGGCACGTGTCGCAGTACTTGACCCGGACGACGTGCCCGCCGGCGACGGGCACGTCCCGGGTGCGCGGCAGCCGGAGGTGCAGGCTCGCCGCCGCGATCAGCATCCACTCGGCGGACGGCATGGCGACGTCGTCGTCCTCGACGGTGGCGGCGGCGGGATCGTCGTCGCCGCGGCCGCGCTCCGGCGGGCGCGCGTTCCTCGGCACGATCCCGGGGTCCCGGCTCGACGTCAGGAGCAGGAACGCCAGGTCCTGCGCCGCCGGCGACGAGACGCGATGCACAGCGAGACGGATCAGCAATCGGCCGGACAGGTGGTTCAGACGAGCTGGGAAACGAACGACGACTGCCTTCAGGTGATGGATCGAGGTCGAGGGAGGCTCACCGCTAGGCCGAGAAGGATGGTGGCGACGAGGGCAGGCACGCCGAGAGCCTGCTTGTCGGAGGTGCCGGAGTTGAGCTTAGTGATGCACTGGAAGCACAGCCCGGCGAGAGGGTTCGCGATGAGGACGGTGGATAGGAGCAGGGAGCCCGCGTCGGGGCCGAAGATGAGCCGCCCGCCGCAGAGGAATTTCTGAAAGATTTCAAGCAAGGTCATTGCTTGACGAATCGAGTTGGAAAAAAAATGCTCGCAAATTCGCAGATATTTCGTGGAAAATTCTTGGTGAAGCAGAGAGGCAGCCACGCAGGACTTACATTGCTTCCTTTCCACACCTGGTACAGCCTCCTCCGGCCCGGCCCCGGCTCCCCCATGGCCGTCCGCATCAGCACCTCGCGGCCGCCGCGCTCCGATCCGATCCGACCTCCCAAGATCAACAAGCAGACATGCGGCGCCGAGCGCACGGCGGCGCGCCCCTTCCCGCCAAGTCCTCCGGCGTCGTCGGTGCTCGATCACGAGGACCGGGAGCGGGCGCCGGGGACGAAGAAGACGCTCGGCACGGCGGCGCTGCTATCCCTCCCGAATTCGTTTGGGGGGGGGGGGGGGGGGGGGGGGGGGGTGGGGAGTCGGAGCCCCGACCTACCGCGAATGCAACCAGCTCCGCTCCACCTCCGCCGCGCCCTGGCTTCGATTGGCTGCCTGATGAGGCAGCGACGCGGGAAAACAATCATCGGGGGAGGCCTAACGACCGCCGCCTGGGCCGGCCGCGTCGTGCCCGCCTGCACTAATGACGTGACAGGGTGGCCGGGCGGGCTGGCCCGACCCGAGGAGGGCCGCGGGGCCCGCATGGCAGCCAGCGCGGGGCGTACCTACTGATCATGTTCTGATATTCTCTCCGCATAATATGTAAGCATTATATATTTATTAAGCAATCGCCAAAACCAAAAGCTGCCTGCATACCCGACTACCGGTACATGCGTTGTTTCGTGGAACACGCAGCTTCTTCATTCGCTGCATTTTGGTTTCAATATATATATATATATATATATATATATATATATATATATATATATATATATATATATATATATATATATATATATATATATTCGGATTCTTAGCAGTTGTTTTGTTAGAAAAAAAACAAATGATGAGGGGATTTTTTTACGTGTATGAGTGTACTTTATTCTGAATTTCTTGTTTTCGGATTCTTATCAGTTGTTTTCTTAGAAAGAACAAAGGAGGGGACCTTTTTTTTTACGTGTATCAGTATAGGAGTACTTTATTTTTGTTGGTCGTGTACGTTTGTAGCCAGCAAAAGACACAAAAGTAGGAGCAGAAAAACAAACAGCAAACCTACGTGCCAACATGTCATCTACCGTCGCCTTGAGCTGGACCGATTCTCAGATTCTGTGTATGGGCATCCCAATTCCCTTCCCAAGAAGAAGAAGAAGCCATTTGGCACGACGGTTTTACACGCACAAGGTGCGGCAACTGAAGCAGCACCGGCCACTGGTCGAGAGATGGAGGTAGCAGCGCGCTAGGCCGCAAGAGATGGCGTCATCACTCGCTTGAATGAAGAAACAAACGGCGACTCTAAAAAAATGACACGAATTAGCGGCCATTTCCTCAGCAGGCACGCACTTCGTTTCGATCGTCGCAGTTACGCTAGTAGCGCATGAAACTATGTGATACGGAGCTATCACACTTGCGTAAGGTGTCATGGCATACTAGTTCGTTGTTATACAGGGCTGCATGTGTCTGACTCCCGGGGAACCCTAGATGTAAGGCCTCCTCCGGTGGCAGTCGAAATCGTTGGCTAGCGTCAGATTTTCTCTGATGTGGAAGAGAGAGGGCATGAAAAAGCTACCAGCTAGCGAGCTTGCAATCGCTGATCGAGTATGCCTTCCAAAAAACTCTCTCTGTGTGCAATTAGTTATTGGAAATCAATTCATGAGTCGAGAGGTGTGGAATAAATCTCGATCTCCTGTGTACCTATCACGAGTCTATATTGCTGCAATTAGTTTCCGGTTTGAATAAATCTGGATCTCTTGTTGTACCTATCATGAGTCTCTATTTATACCTATTATCCCCGGAATGAATCCAATTTAACCCAACTAGGCCTAAAGAAGCTGCAATTTTCCTTCCTCTGGAGATCGCAACACAAATGGAACAGTACTAGAATTGATGAGGACTTTTCGATCACATATGCCGATATGCGTCTCAGTGGCACGTCATCATCTCCCGCGGAATGAATACTTTATTAGCCATAAACGTGGGCACCTTATCTGAGCTAAAGGCTCCAAGCCGGTGGACAAGTTATATACCACAATAAAACTTGCTCAAATTGATGTACATCCCAAAAATTCCACAATATATATGCACACTGTTTTGCTAGCTGCTGCTGGAGGCTAGTGCTGATTTGTTCTGAGAGAAAATTACTGCTGATTGACTGGTGGCTGATGCTGATTTGGTAAGAAAAAAATATTATTAGCTGGTGCTGGAGCAGAACAGCAGACAAGTGATGGTTAATTGGACCGAATCCAGAAACTAATCTTCTGCTTGCTAGCTTAACAGTTGGGCCGCAATTCCAAACGAGCACGGGCTTAAGTGAGCGTAACTGCCTAAACATGCTGACTTTCTCATGATTGTGGCCCAATGGCAATGGTTAACAAAACTGAATTTCAAATTATTCCCCTACTTTCAAAACAAGGGGGGAACACTGCTCCCCCGATACAAATCGGCCACTTTGGTTCTCGAAGAACACAAATGGGTTACTCGTGTAACACAAAACCCTCAAAACCATGCGCACACGAACAAACAGGACAATAAACAGAAGCAAAAAAACACACCGGCCACTCGATCAGATCAGAGGACACTGACCGCGAACGGCGTCCGCACCGAATGCGCGCCGTCCGACCAGGTGACGGCGCCATGCGCGTACCCCTTGCCCACGCCGGCGCCGGCGGCCACGCGGAAGGTCACCTCGTACCTCGCCGCCGTCCACCTCCCGGAGAACATCAGCCGGTCGGGCGACACCCGCACCGCGACGCCCGGCGGCGCCTCGACGGCCGCCGCGGACGTCGCGTTCGAGGGTCCCACGTTGATGGCCGTGCGCGCCACGGTGGCGGGCGCCCCCCTCCGGAGGCGCGGCACGGAGATGGACGGGTAGTTGACCCCCGCCGCGATGAGGTCCGGCGACGGCGCGCCGGCCGGGCAGGAGAAGCGCGCGTCGCCGGAGACCCTCCGCACCTGCTGCTCCTTGTACCCGTAGTAGCAGAGGAAGTTGAGGTAGTCCCGCGCGCCGGTGTCGAACACCAGCCCCGGGCTCAGCGCGCGCAGCGGGTTCATCTCCCCGGCGCCCATGTCGTGCCCCGTCGCCGCCGCGCCCGTGCTGCTCGCCACCGGCTTCCCGAGGTTGTTCGTCGTCGTCGCTGCGTAGTACGTGCCGGCCAAGGTTAAGTTTCCTTTCCTTTTCTTTCTTCTTTTTTTTTTGCAGGTTGTTCTACTACTGTGTAGCCTGTACCTGTGGTCATGAGAGCCGATCTGATCATGGACGGCGTCCAGCCCGGGTGCGCCGACTTGACGAAGGCGGCGGCGCCGGCGACGTGCGGGCAGGCCATCGAGGTGCCGGACTTGATGGCGTAGGCCGACGGCTTCTTCCCGGGCGGGACGTCATCTCTTTCCGCGGACGGGATCGTGGCGGCCAGGATGCTGACGCCGGGCGCCATCAGGTCAGGCTGCCACGCGCCCAAAATGTCAGGATCGGACACCACCAAAATGCTCCAACTCCAAAAGCATCTCGTCGCGATTCTTCTGGGGGTCAGGAATTTACCTTGAGGATCGACTCTGTCATGCCGGGCCCCCGCGCCGAGAAGGACGCCACCACTGGCGCCGGCTTGAAGTCCTCGTCGTCCTCGGTCGGGAGGATCACCGCCGTCGGGTTCCTGAATCGACAAGAGATCAACGGCGGCGTGTCAGGAACTCAGAAGTAACCCTCCCGCTGCGAAAATGGTCTCGTCACGGCGGCCGGCCGGCGGCGGCGGGGCTCACGCTCACTTTGTGGAGTTGATGTATTCGAGGATCTGCGCGCCGGCGTCGGTGCCGACCTGGGACAGCGCGAAGCCGCCGGCGACGAACGGCACGTCCCTCTCGGCGTCGCCGACGAGCACCAGGCCCCTCGCGCCGCTCCCCTCGGCCACCAGCTTCTTCACCCGCCGCGACACCATCGGGTCCGTGCTCACGCAGACCACGATCTTCCCGGCCACCTTCTGCGCGTCCAGCGATCCAGGGTAGCAGTTGCTGCAACGCAACACACCAATCAGTTGGAATCGCGGCGCGTCGCGTCGAAGTTCAGCTGCGGCGTGTACCTCGCCTCCGACAACGGCGCGTAGCGGGCGGCCGCCTGGGCCCCGAACACCAGGGGGTACTGGCCGCCGCCGAGGCTATGGTTGGAGAAGTTGATCGCCACTCCCTGACACGAACCAAGCGACCAAGAAATGTAACCATGGCAATGGCGACGGCGTCGTAACAGTGCTCAGCCAGTGGTTACCTTCACGACGGCGCCGTTGCCGAGCACGATGCGGGACTGGAAGGAGCGGTCGATGGAGGAGGCAGCGACGGTGAGGATCCACGGCGCGGAGTTGACGACGGTGTAGGGGTTGGGCCCGTCGTTGCCGCCGGAGCAGACCACAAGCACGCCGCGCTGGTGCGCGTGGAACGCGCCCAGCGCGATGGGGTCGGCGAGGAAGTCGGACTGGAACGCCGAGGTCATGCCGATGGAGACGGACACCACGTCCACGCCGTCGGCCACCGCGTCGTCGATGGCCTTGAGCACGGCCGACGAGGTGCATCCGCCAAGCGAGCACGCGCGGTACACGGCCACCCGGCTCGCCGGCGCGCCGCCCCTCGCCGCGCCCCGGGCCAGCCCGTAGTAGCCCGCGCCCGCCACCACCGCGCCGGCCGCCGTCGACGCCGTGTGCGTGCCGTGCCCCACGGTGTCCCGCGGCGAGCCGGCCGCGGCCGCAGCGTGGGAGGCTGCCGTCGACGCCTCGGGCTGCACGCCGTAGTACCGGGCGCCGATGAGCTTCCTGCGGCGGCGGCGGGCACATGGCAGACACGCATTTCGTTATTTTTTTGTTCGTGGCACGGAACATTCTTTACAGGTCGATGCAGAGGATAACGCGAGCGAGCGAGCGAGCAAGCATTGGTACTTGTTGCAGCTGGTCTTGTTGAAGTCGGGGCCTTCCATGCACACGCCGCGCCACCGCGCCGGCACCTCGCGCATCCCGGCGTCGTCGAAGCTCGGCGACTCCGGCCAGACACCTGTGTCGATGACGCCGATGATGACGTCGCCGGACGCGCGGCGGACGAGGCGGCCGGACTGGAGCCCGGACTGCGCTTCGAGGAAGCCCCAGGAGCGCGTCGTGTGCAGCTGCAGCGCGCGGTCCTTGAACACCGACACCACACGCTCGTGCCCTGCCAACAACGCCAGGGAGATCGAGCAGATCCAAACTAAGTCACCATCAATGCCTCGCTGTTCGCTCTCACGATCATTGCGAGGGAAGAAACAATTCGACGAGCAAAGTTTTTTTTTAAAAAAAAACTGAATGCTTTCTTTTTTAAAAAAAAAACTGAAGAGAAACAATTCGAGCAGCCATGGATATGGAGCAAGAGCCTCACCGGAGAGCGCGGCGGCCTCCTTGTCGGTGAGCACGGCGGCGAAGCCCTGGAACGCGTGGTGGTAGCTCTGCGTCAGCGCCGCCCTCCCCTGCTCGCCGCTCGGGACGACGGACGACAGCATCTGCAGGTGGTCCGCCTGCACCGCCTCCAGGTCGCCGCCGCCGCCCGACGGGCTCCCCATGTAGACGACATACGACTGATGAACCGCCAGCACCATCAGATCAGCAAGCAAAATTCAGCGAGTCTGATGGAACAAGCAAGCATTAAGCATAATATAATCCTATCCTATCCAAGACAGTGGCTGCTACTGAATTCAGCTCCATCTTGCAGCTCAGCTGCCAATCGATCAACAGCATCACACTACCTCTCTGGCGGCGTGGTCCGGTTCGGCTGAGAGGATGGGTACCAGGAAGCGGTAGGCGAGGACGAGGATGACGAAGCGCCCGGTGTTCACCATTGGCGCCCCGCACGATCAGCTCGGCTGTCGAGCCCGGGGCAGGTTTCGGAGCAGCAGTAGAAGCTGTGTGGGCGCTGGCTGATGCCGGCAGGATGGGCACCACCACATTTGTAGCCGGAGCCGGGCCTCGCTTTTGACAGAATCGGATTCACCTGGGCCTCCGATGACCGGCCGCGGCCCTCTTTTGGAGCAGCGGCTGCGGCGTCGCTTTCGACGGGATCGTGGTGGATGGAAGCTTCTCTCGTCGGGATTCGTTTCGGTCGTCGTCGTCGCCGTCGTCGGGTCGGCCGCGTGTCTGCCTGAAACCATGCCCGGATCAACGTGAGGGGAATTGTTTCGCTGGAGAGATTGCTTGGCGCCGGGGAATGGAATATGTGCAGTGCGGTCTGACTGAGTGACGCTTTCAGTGGAGGAAATGGAGCCTTGCCTTTCACTTTCCTCCTGCACTTCGGCTTCAGTGATTTTGCTTTCCTAGCAAAAATTTCATGGTTTTTTCTCCTATTTTTCTTAAAGATGATGTGTGTATAGTTTATGTCAGAAGTTAACATTTGGAACCAAAAGTTGCATATCGGTGAGTGTACAAATTATCTTGAAGTGGCTGCTGATGATGGGGAGGATAGCTCCGTGATGGGAAGAAGCATTGCAAGGAAAGTGATGGATCGACCATAAAGCCAGAAAGAAACCTATGCCGTGTCAAGCATTCCTGGCTTTAACCACATCTGTGTTCCGTCGAGAACACGTCGGTAACACTAAACAAAACGCATCTGCACCTGATGGTGTCGGTCAGTCGGCGTCTGGTGGCCAGAGGCCGGGCAAGTCAGTTTCAGGTAACGTATCGGATAGCCTTGCCTTTAGGGAGTGAGCCTCTCCCTTTCTGGTAGCTAATTAACCTTTCATGTTCCATCTCCACAGCGAAGAGATCGAACTCGTTTCCTCGCAACAATGGCACTGCCACTCTGAACAACTCCCCCATCTTTCGCACTGGTAGCAATAGCAATCGTTTTAGATTATCTTCCATTTTATTTGGATCAATGGCGATGATTGTATCTTTTCTCACCGGGCTGGATCAGAGACGGCGATCCGATCGATCACATGGATACGGATGGTGATGATTTGGTTCGTGGGGAGTAAAGGGGCAAAGCAACTCCATACAGGCCCTGACCCTAATCAGTAACCGGCACATGAGCAAAAGTGCTTCCACAATGCATCCCTGATGACTTTTGCTCCAACCCATCACGGCAGCCCACTGTGTTTTCAGTTGCCTCGATCAGGCCCTGACCCGGGCACAGCCTAGGGGGAGAAAGCCTGAATCCATTGGTTGCGCGATCGGTTACTGTTCGTCCATTTCGCTTTGCTGCCATGAGTGTTCATTTTGCAAAAAAAATTTGCAAAGAAATCTTGGTCATTTGAAGTACTAAATGAAGTTTATTTGCAAAACTTTTTGCATAGATGGGTTGTAAATCGCGAGACGAATCTAATGATGTTAATTAATCCATATTTAATCAATAATTAGCGGATAGTTACTGTAGCATCACTCTTGCAAATCATGGATTAAGTAGGCTCATTAGATTCGTCTCGTGATTTACAGCCCATCCATGCAAAAAGTTTTGTAAATAGACTTCATTTAGTACTTCAAATTAGTAAGATTCCGTTGCAAAATAATGCGTTTACAGCATTTTTGTGTTTACATGTAAAGAACTAAACAGGGCCTTAGGAGATGAAGTATCTGATTCTCTTCCATCAAAAAAAAAGACCAACAGTCACTTGTCGTTTAAATTTGAGCCGGTCAAGACGTTATTCATCTTCAGTGAAAAGTAGATAGTTTACACATAGACTATTTAAAAATCCCTTTTGCATTTAAGGTTATGAACATGAAAAGCTTCCTTGCCAAAAAGAAAAGGAACGAAACGAAACATGCAAACTATTAAAGAATCTTGGAGCATTGATTATTGTTCTTTTCTTGAGTATCAAGGGCCATAAAGGGAAGTGTGGGGGCACTGTCAAGTACTAACAAGTACTGTAGCCAACTGAGCAAGCAAACGGAAATGCCTCTGACCAACTTTGCAAAGCCAATGGCATCCACTCTTGTTGTGAGGGTGATTGCTCAAAAATTGTCACGACCCAAAATTTTAAATATGATTAAAACTTTAAGAAATATTGTCATGATCATCATTAAAGCATAATGAAGCATCACGCACATATGTTTTCATGAATTTGTTCAATTTTTGTGCCTTGTGTGATTACATGGTTGTGAAGTACATTTAATTTTTTTATTCAAAAGTTCCCCCAAAAAGTTTATTTAAATATTATAATTAAATTGATGAATTTATGATATTTTTCTTAATTTTGTGACAACTAACCCGAGGCATAAAATTCTTAGAAACTGTAAAAACTACAGTGTTGTTTATTGTTCTGGGAGCAATATAGAAAATATTTTTGAGTGATTGTTGTTGTAAAATGATATTGGTGATTTTATCTTTGTCCTCTAAAAATTTGGTGATTTTTTTAGCTCAAGAACATCTTGGTTTTAATTTTTGAAGTTGAACGGACAGATTTACCCTTTTTTTTCCTCGCTTGACCCACTCGTCAGCGACGCCCCCTTGTTTCCCGTTGCTCCTGGCGCTCTGGTTGGTCGCCATGGGCGGCGCCTCCACTTTGGCGGCTAGGCTTGGGGCCACGCAAAAAACCACCCTTGCCCCTCGCCCTAGCCCTCCTTTTAACCCCGGCCGGCCTCCTAGAAGTCCTAGCCACCCCCTTCCTCCATTCCGCCACCATGAGCTTCTTCCCCAACTCCAGCCGCCGCCAAATCCCCCTACTTCGATGAGTAATTCTTCGATTCCTCGCAACCTCGGCCTCCCCTCGCCTCCCTCATTCCGTTTGAGGCCTTACCCCCTCTTTTCCCCCTCCTGCAGGGCTTCCGCCGGAGCTTTCCCACTGATACCACTTTTCCTTGTCACGCCAACCCTTCACTGCTTCTCCCCACCAGTGCATGCCTCTAACGAGCTTCACGGCCATCCCGTGCGCCTGCCCCTACCCCTCCCTAGCTGATGTTCCACCGTGCCACGGTAGCGCATCGCTTGCGCACGCTCTCGTGCGCTGGACGTGCCCCCAGCTTGGCCTTGTCCCGGCCAGGGCCGGTTGACCTTTGGGCCCACCTGTCGGAGCCTGGGGTAGTTGGATCCATGTATCTAGAATCTTAGAGTGGTTTTCGTATCTGTGTAAATATGAGAAGTTGTAAAATGTGTAGAAATTTATATAGATCTCGAAAAAAATTTTGAGACTTGTTTTGTTAGACTTATATGGATCAAATATACTCTATAAAATATTGTTTTGCATGTTACTTCTATAGTAATTTAGTTATGCTTTGTTGTTATGTAAGTGATTTAAATACTTGATTAATTATCTGCTACTCTAAAATTTTCAAACTTAACTTTGTTAGATTTTTGGTTGATAGATCTATCTAGTTGTAAAATTTGTTTGGAGGGAACTTGACAGTTTAGCATGGTTTTAGTTTGATTTCATGCTGCTACCTGAAAGTTTATTTTTTTATAAATCTTTAATGAAAATTATAAATTGGAAAACCACTTCTATTAGCTTTGTCGTATGTCTAGTTCCTGTGGTAGTTTTATGGAACTTATTTGAACTTAATTTCATGTCTATTCTGATTTATTATCTTATTTAGAGTAGCTAAAAATTTTCATGCTCATAATAATTCTATTAAAATTTTTTTGCTGCAAATTCAAATCTCATGAGTTTGTTGTGATGTTCTCTGCATGCTCGGTTTATTCCATAATTTATGTTTGCGGTATAAGTTTCTTCTAACTCTTACTTTAGCTTCTCGTAACTAGTTTAGTAGAAAAGCTTAATTTTGGGTTGTTTATGCTTATTTTGTATATCTTCACATTTTGTGCCATTCATTCTTCATGTTATATAATTCATGCACCAACCATAGCATCATGCTACTGCATACACCTATTCATCCATTATAGTGACCGAAACGCCAGATAGAGAGCCTGTTGAGCCCATCGAGTGCGTTGAGTGCGAGCTCATAGAGTTCATGGTTGAACCCAAAGAAAAACCAAGGCAAGTAACTATTCATGATCCTTTTTACCCAATTAAAATATTTTAGCTTTAATTATCTTATTTGATATTTATGTTTATCTAATATGTTTATTTATCGCGTTGTTGTACCTATTCTTATGCATTACCCTTCCTTGATTTGTTTATCCATGTCCTTGTCACATGTTAGTTAATTAATTAATCAACTTGACTAGTGGCTTAGCCTAACTTAGAGATATTTTATCACTTGATAGGAATGGATTGAATGGATTAGAGTCACTACACACACTTGCTGATTATCCTTGATCACACATGTTCGGTTTAGGTTATGTGGAAAGATCGGTGATGGATATGTTGGTATAGTAGTTCGTGATTCGGGCGGAATGGTAGGGCCTAGAGAAACGAGTCTCGGATGCATAGTCCACTCGGATCATTTAGTTACAGTCCGTGGATGACCTTGGTTTTGAGCATTTTATCATGCTACCACATATCCAATCATGGTAAGGATGAGTCCGTTACTTTCTTTGCCTTGGCATTTGATGCATGGTCCTAGATGCATGGCCAAGAGGCTATGTAGAGAGGTTTAGGGGTGTCCTCGATGGATGTAGGTGACTCTCTGCATAAGTTAGGCATATCAATGCTGAGATTTGTCGGATATAGTTGGTGCGAGTACCCTTATCCAACTTGGCTAGTTGGGTGAGGCGCATGGTCCTTGCATCTCGTGGGCAAAGAAGTACATCCTTGCAAGATTAATAATCAATTTGAATTATTGTGCTCTTGGTTATGAGCAAGTTCTTTGTCCAACAAATTCTTCATAGAAAGTATCGGTTATATTGGAAGTGATTCATGGTACTTTTATGGTTAATTGCTTATTCTACTCATAATTAACAAATACTTGAGTTGTGGGTTGGGCAAGATTAATTAATTTGCTAGAGAGCTAGATGTTAGTTTAGAGAGCTCATGCATATGCAATAATTACTTTGCCATAAAACCTCACCTTGTTTGAGCCCTATTGCATAATCGATTTGTAGGGGGGTGGGGTGGGGTGGAGGTGACCCGCCCCTACAAATACATTTTCAGAGGCTGGTGTGTGTGTGTGTGTATGTGTGTGCGGGGGGGGGGGGGGGGAGTTGACTCACCTTGGAAATGGATTTTCGGGGGTAGTCGCGTTACCCTCCCCTGCAAATAGCATTTGTAGCTGCAAGAACTAGGAGCGGGTTTCACACCTGTCCCTAAATGTTGTTTCACCGGTCCCTACAAACCCTTTTCGTAGTAGTGTGCGTCGGGAGCCGCATCAAGTTCATACATGCATCGACCGCCCCTGTAACATGATGGTGCGGGTGGACTCTAGACCTGGGCCACAAGGAGTGGAAGACCGATTGAGAGGGGTCTGCTCTGGGAGCAGGTTGCCGGCAGTGTCCTCAAGTACAAGGACGACGTGGAGCCCCTATACTCTGTGCTGATACTAGACGACACCCTCTACCTCGTGCTGCAGGACGTGTGCCCATGGAGGAGGAGGACGGTGGAGACTCCCATGATGGTCGACGGTGGAGACTCCCATGATGGTCGACGATGTCGATCGCATCCGTCGTTGCTTCGACATGTGCAGCAAGAGAGGCCCCCTGTCCACGGGCCACAACCGCCATGTCAAGTGGACTATCATCGAAAAATCATAGAGTGCCGTGGTCCATGGCCTATCATCTTGGCTAGCGACTTCTTCACCAAGTGTCGTCCTCCCAAGAATCCACACAAGAGCATGCTGCCAGCATGCAACAGATGGCGTCATGCATCATGGTGAAGTGGACGCCGAGTTTCGGTCCTGCTATTGCTCCATCTGGGTGTCGCCATGTCCTACAACTGCAATCTTTTCATATATATGAAATGTGCATGATTATTCATCATCGCTGAATTTTAGTGTATTATATATATGTATTGTATATACATCTGATGTCTCTTGGTGCTCACCGGCGGCTCCCACCCACCGCATGTTGAGAAGATAGAAGAAACATCAATCTGACTCCCACGTGGCGGCGGCGGCGGCGTTTCAGTCGATTGGTTTGGGCTCAAGTACGTGGGATTGTAACTCTTTGTCTCTATCCAAGTTAGAGGGGGGAGGGGGGATGCTAACCCAAGCTCTCTGTCTGGCCCATAGCAAAGCCAAAAACTGGGAACTTGCTTGGGTTATCAGAATCGAAATATTCAGATAAAACCATTTCTAACGACTACGAGACATGTGAGCTAGGTGTGCATGGAACAGAACGATGAGTGAGCGGCCGAGCCTAGTTATGCGAACTTGGCCCACACCTACACATACACTGCATATGCACATGCACGTTTTTGCTCCATGGAGGCGTGAAAATATTTTTGCACATTCAAAAGTGTGAAATAGTAATTCCTTCACTGAATATGAAATGAAACATATTGATGTGTTCAGTGTGGTATCCCCTCTTCCGAAGACTTTAACAAACACTAAGACCCAAGAAAAGAGTGCAACATTCTTATCAGGGCAATCTAAATGGTGTTGTCGCTAATTGTTTATCTCTTTGTGCAGGATGTGAAAATATAATGCAAGTCACACCCTCTTTCATGATGTACAAGTTGTGTTTGATGAGAGTTGCATAGAGGTGGATTTTACTGAAGATGAATGACTATGGTGTGATCACAAAAATCTTTAAAAAACAGTTTTGTATCCCTGATAAAGAGGAAGAAGATCCATATCCTCTCTTCACTGTTGACTTGCTTGGTTATTTATCAAATTGTCCACTGGGTGACAAATCAAATAGTGTTGATGCTATTGCATTTCTAGTTAACCATTCTGCGTTTACTTTTATGGATCGAATTGGGCAATGCACTACATTGGATAGCATGATAGATGGACTTAGTGAATTTTAGAAGTTTGAATTTGACGAAACAGTTGAAAACTATTATCCTTGGGGGAAAAGAGCTCAAGGAGTTCTTGCAATGTATACCAGTAGCTACCCCACATGCTGACACTGACTCAGATGAAGAAAAGACAGTTTAATTTGCTAGAAACCACTTCAGGCATGCAAGATCTGATGTGAGTGGATGCTCTTCTAATGCTATTTTCTTTTGCATTATGGTTGCTTAGGGACATGATTATCTAATCTGCAAATGTACGCTGCTATCGATGACTTTTGTTTCAGAGAGTTGAAGCATCATTTTCTTTGAATTTGGTGGACTTTCTACCCATGATATACATTTGACATCGTGGCATTGTTGGTTTACAAGTTATTTTCAATTCTTTTTTGTTGAGAAATCGGTGTCCCTAACCTTGACAACGACTTACAAGAAGTAATACCAAAGTAATATGATATCACTTCTTCTGTAGACTCTTTACCCACACTGCATCAAGAAGACCTTCACCTAGACACTGATTTGAGAGACCAACTCTATATGGAAATCAGTGTATAAAATAGCGGGTTATAATAATTAGCGGAATGCCCTTCTCAGCCGCTATAGCGCCGCAATAGCCTGCTATTTAGTACAATGGTGTTATAGCTATTGCGTCGCTATAACGCGCAATTTTATACATTGATGGAAACTCGACTCTTTATTCACCATTACTATGACACTACTGCGCTATATGACAACCTTGTCATTTGCTACTTGGGACCTCTTATGCTATAGTATGACAAGAGGAGAGGGGAGCACCCCTACTTATAGGACTCCATAGCTCATATAGTTTTGCCGTGTGTCCATCTTCTACACACTTCTTTACAAAATATGTAACTCTAGAAATTTTTTCATGCTTATCTAACCATACAAATATCTAGTTTCTAACCATAGAAGTATACCGACTAAAACCATCAATAAAAGTAACAAACCATCTGTGTCGAGAGATAGAATGAACTTCACATGGCCCCATACATTAGAATGAATCACATCAAATAGTTGGATCACTTCTTAAACCCAAACTCTGACAAGGAACCCTTGTATGTTTGGGAACATATCAGGTGCAAACCAATCTTTTCATGCAAACCGTGCAAACTTCATTTGTGCCACCGAATCAACATCCAAGGGGCATTAGATAAGGGAACATATCAGATGCAAAACCTCTCCGTGCAAACCATACATAACTATAACGAAATAAGTATAGATAAGTGCATAACTATAGCGATTCTACAGAGAATAAAAGTGCATGGGAATATGGGATAATAAAACTATATATTTGTAGAGTGCAGACATTGTTGACGAACAAGATTGTTACGAAGGAGGGGTCGTGCATGATTTGGAGATATTTCATATTAGCTCTGCATCAGCTGCATGCTGTACGTCGACGTTTCAGGCTGAGTGTGGCGCAATGCGTGAGTGGCGCAAGCAAAGATCCATCAAGAAATTTGTCTCGAGCACGGTGAACTGGTCGTGAGCAGCGTGAGGTTGAGAAGTTGATCGTTGTCGTCGTCGGACGCCGCCGGCGCCTCTTCCCCAGCGGCGCCGTCTTGGGCGAACCGGCGCAAGTCCTCTAGCAATGCCGTGTAGTCGGCCGTGGGATCGGCCGGCATGTCGTCGTCGTCGCGGAAGAACTGCTCCCAGAATCCATCGTCAACGCGCACCCCGACCGTCGCCACGCCTACGTCGTCCTCCATCGACGAGCCCTTGGGCACGGCGGGCTCCGTCGTCCCGCTCTGGATGAGGCCGTCGTCGGGCACGCGCGAGTCCTCATGCCGCCGCACCTCGACGCGCCGCATGGTGCGATCCGCGGGCTCGCGCACGCCGTCGTCGCCGTCGCGGAGGAACTGCTCCCAGAATCCGTCGTTGACGCCCACCTCCCTCAACGAACCCTTGGGCGTGGCGATGGCAGGCTCCGTCGAGTCCCGGGTGCAGCCGCCGCCGGCCGCCGGCACCTCCGTGGCCTCATCGTCCTCAGGATGAGTCATAGTGGAACAGATGGACATGGACTCGAATCCACATCCACCTCGCCAAGTTTTTTTTTTGAAGGTTACCTCGCCAAGTTTATAGGCAGGCGCGCATGCGTCGGAGTCGGCAACCGAGTCAGAGTTCAGAGGAGAGTTCAAATTGGGTACCATCTCCATCTACACAAATTGTTAGCTAGGCAACTAAAACATCAAAGCTGCAGCTAAGATACCTCAGTCTGTATAAAAATAAAAATAAAAATCTACCATTCCACAAAAAAAGTAAAATTAAAATTATTTTAAATTTTATTTCCGAAGCGGCAAGTGCACAAAATAAATGTTCCTCGCTCCTAAACGCGAAATGAAAAGAATCCAGAGTAAGAAGAGCTGTCCACAGGGATGGTAAAGGGCCCTAGATTTTAATATAAAAAATTTAAGAGCTGGACTCTAAAAAGACTGGATTCTAATCTTATACAATTTTGAGTTAAAAAATTTAAGGGTCATGTTGAAATGTGAGGAGGCTATTAGGGCCGTGGCCCATTACTACCCCTAGTGTCCATTATAACTTCAGAAGTCAATGCAGAAAGAAACAAAATGGCACTGCTCAACATCCGGCGCTCATCTCACTCACTGCTTTGTTTATTCACTTAATATTCAAAGGCTTCTCCATAAAGGACCGAGCTGGGGCTCGGTTGGCTTGCCGAGCTGGGGCTGAGGCAGCCCGCCCACACCGGCCGGCGCCGGGTGCCTCACCTTCTTTGTAAGGTGCCCGTGCTAACGCCACGGATAAATTACAGATTAAAAAAAGAACACGGGTTCCAAATATCCAAATGTCACCACCCACAAGTCCATGACTGGCAGAAATGTTAGCATTGTTATAGTTGAAAGCTATACGACAAACAAAACTGCAATGTAAGTCAATTAGTCTAGGAACTATTCAAAAAATCTTCTAAATTTGCAAAATAGTAAGTTGTGAAAATATTAATAATACAGTGAACATGTTGAAACTATTCAAAATTTTAATCAAGGAACTGAAGAGCAAATTAAATGGCCTAAACCAAAAAAAAAGAACACTACTGCATTCCTGACCATGCAACATATGCATTTTTTCCTTTCTTCATAGCCTTCATGCCATCTAGTTTTCATCTTAAATATTACATCTCTTGTTCCTCCAACAAAAAGAAATGCAGACTGTAAATTGAAAGAAAATTTGTTCATATGGATACATCTATTTTTTTTCCATTTAAGCATTCAAGCATCATGCTCATGGGAGTACCAATATATAAATAAAGCCCATGTGTAACAAATTGCCCTTCAGATTGTAGGGCACAATTTAAGTAGTATTTGTTTGTCTTCAACTCATGCATGCATAAGCCTCAGGTCTAATTAGCTACCACATTGTTTCTTGTAAACTAAATATAGACTAAGTTAATTATTTTTCCAACTCCATTACAGATAATAAAATCCATTAGTACCTGCTTCACGGCAACCATAGCAAATCATCAATATGGTTTCGGAGAAAAGGCAGAAATTGCAAAAGAAAAGGCAAAGACATGGTTTCGGAGAGCAGAGCTGATACCTGCTTCAGTTAATCAGTTTTCTCCCTCAGTTCCATATTCAAAGTAAACACATATGTAGAGGAACCAAAGGCTACCTGAGGAAGTGGTTTGTACATCTAATAATAAGGACACTGAAACAAGTGCAATTTCCAGGTTACATTCTTAAACACATGAAGCGACTCATAGGTATTGGCAAATATCATTGCTGTCTTTGCTCAATGCTCATATGGCCTAAGCAAATGGAATACTGCCTAAAATTACTCTAGCAGCTACCACATCAGGGTGAGAGTATCTCCAAGAGACTAGCCAAATTCAACTCTCCATATTACTATTTTGCTATCCATTTAACTAACCTTGGCTCTCCATATCTCTATCCTATCCAACATACTAGTCATCCTCGTCCTCTTGTTTCCCGTCACCGTCACCTGCCCGCTCCGCCGCCCAGCAGACTGGCCATGGCGTGCGGCGGCGGCGCGGCTCTCGCTGGCGGTGGCGCGGCCCGGCATGGCATGGCAGGGCGAAGCCGGCGCGCACGACGGCGCGACACAGGGCTATGCGCATGCGGCTAGCGACATGCACCGCGGTGGCGGCAGGTCAGCCACGGCGGCGTGGCGGCGCGACACAGGGCTATGCGCATGCGGCTAGCGACATGCACCGCGGTGGCGGCAGGTCAGCCACGGCGGCGTGGCGGCGCGGCGGCGTTTCGGCATCGGCGACGCGGGAACAAACAGGGAAAGGGGTCGGGGAGTTTTGGTGACCCACCACGAACCCATTTTGGAGGTCAATTCGGGCGGAGAAGGGCTGGAGAGGCGGATCAACATGCGGGGGAAAAGCTTGGTTGGCATCAATGGTGGCCGGCGAGCCCGTGCTCCAGCAAGCTCCTGGACGGCGCGCACGAGGCCCTGGACGCCGGCTCATGGCCGCCGGAGCTCGCGGCAGGCACGCACGAGCTATACACCAGCGAGCAAAGTAGCTTGCGGCCGACACACGAGGCCCTGGATGCTAGCTCGTAGCCGGATCTCGCGGTCGAAGCTCTGGTTCCGGGTCGGTGGAGCTCGCTGCCGGCGAAGCTAGCGGCCGGAACTTGGAACCGGCGAGCAGGGGCCGCGGCGGCCGGCGGAGTGTGCGGTCCGCGAGCAGAGGAGCGCGGCAGCCGGCGGAGTTTGCAGTTCACGAGCAGGGGAGCGCGGCAGGCGGCGAGCCGGGGGAACGCGGCGGCGGCAGCGCGGACACCGGCAGACAGGCAAGCGGTGCGGGAGAGGGCACCGGAGAGAGGGCGGGACCACCGGAGAGGACGGATTGCGAGCACGATGGGCTCGGAATAGATGACGAGGGCAAAGGCTGCTATCGCGAGCGGGATACCGAGCGGATGGAGATGGAGATGGAGAGGCTGTTGGATGGTGATTTTAAGAAAATTTATCTACTTTTACCTATCCAATCTGATTTACCTACTCTGTTGGAGTTCTAAAAAACAATGATACAGACCTGAGCCAAAACCGCATTGCTTGCATCTGCCAGAGTTAGCCGTAGCTGTTTTGAGACATCTGCTCCAGCAGGTTCATTAGTAACGTCATCATCATTTTCAAAAACAGGGCTACTACAAAAGTTGAAGCAGCGCACAAATGCCTTAATCACCTTTTATGTACCTACATGAGAAACATTGTTCTAAAACAGGGCTTATGCTTAGGCTAATTCTGTGCACAAAAGTTTCACCCCGCCCTCAGATTAAAATTCATAAGCAACTAAATATAACAATGATCAAAGCAAAATATGCTTATGTACACCATGGGATTTTGTCAAAAAGGCTGTTCGCTCACCTATCCTCATACCCTTTGCAGGAGACATATCAATGGGAGATAACATGGACCAACCAGGAACACATCCAACCCCCGCCAAATGAATTATTTGTTGATACATGGCTGAACTCATAACTACAGAACTATTTTGCTCTTATTACATATCAAGAGAAACAAAAGATGCGGTTTTTTTGCAACCCAAATCCAGCCGGATAATCTACTTGTGGGCTGGTTCAAATTAGTTTCTGCATCGATTTATTTTAAAGAGATAAGAAGGTATCTTAATTCCGAGGCCAAAGAAAACAGTTTCATCTAACTTGATTATGAAGTTTCAAATAGGTGTGTCCAGGTGTTTTCTTTTTCTCACTCTTCTGGTAGGTAACCAAAACAGAAAGAAAGAGTCAGCCATCTTTGCTTCTTGCACAAATTGATAATTGGCATATAGAAAGAATGACAATTATCTTTCCTGAAACAAGTCACACACAGAAGGACTTGGGCTGTGTCAAGCTATGAGATCCAAGATTGAGAGTCTGAACAAAAACATACAAATATACTACAAGATCAGATGTAAATAAGTTTATTTAAGTGCCATACCGAAATGTAACTCACGGATGCCATCAGAGAATGCACATAGCCTATTCGCCAAAGCATTCAAACATTTTCAGTTAGAATCAGCTGCAAATAAAATTCAAAAACAGCTGCATGAACAACATTGTTGTCAAATGTTATTTGAGCAGTCTGCACAAAAAGGAGAAAAGATGTTATAGAGATTGACAAATGAACTACAGTTCGAAAAGATATTGACAAATGACAAGTATATATATTATCATGTATTACAAGGACCAATATTTGTGGGTCTAATTGGGCAATAGTGAACTGAACTCTGAGTTGGAGGAGTATTTGTGCCAAGCTAACAAGCAAAGCAACCTGCCACCAAATCAATAAGAACATAGAGCATTGGAAATACCTTAAATGAAGAAGTCCACTTTACCCCCCTTGAACTTCTCAAGAAGTCTGAAAAACACCCCCGAACTAAAAAACCGGATAAATTACCCCCCTCAACTCTTCAAAACCGGGCAGATTACCCCCTTAGCTGGTTTTGACGGTGGTTTTGGTGATGGGCCCCACATGTCAGCCTGTGGGCCCTACATGTCAGTCTCTTCACTCTCTTTCTCTCTCCATCTCTCTGGTCTCCCTCTTCACCGGCAACACCAGAGCAGTCCTGCCACCCGCGGCTGCCTACTCCCGTCGCCAGCCCGCTCGCCGCCTTGCGAGGAGCCGCCGCCCACCCCTGTTGCCACCATCGCAGCTGCTGGCCCCTGCTCGCCAGCACCAGTGCCGCCACAACGGCGGCGGCGGCAACGACGAGCAGCACCGCCGCGAGGCCAGTGGCCAGGTACGCTCGCCGCCCCACCTCGCGCCGTGCCCGACCCGGTTTTGCCCTACTCCACCACACCCGCTCGCCGCGCGCCAGCTCGCCCAAATGCCACCACGCCTGCCTTGCTCTGCTCTCGGCCGAGCTCTACCGCCACAAAAAATCAGCCACTGTCGGGGAGGCCCCACGTCGATTCCCTTGGCATGAAGCTTCCTCATGGCCCTGTCAACCTCTCCGTTGCCTCACCCCCGCCGGCCAAGCTCCGGAGTTGCAGTTCGCCGATGAGCGCCGTCCGCCAGTCCGCCATAGCCACCCACACCATGGCCATCACTGGGGAGCGTGGCGCGCCCGCGTCCGCGGAGCCCCACGGCAGCCTGCGCTCCCATCGTCGACGCGCGGCAGTTCATGGCGGCTAGACGGCGCCGCTGCAGAGGGCCGGTGGTGGCTCCTCCCCAGGCGGCGGCAGAGCTTCTCCTGGCGGCGCGAGCTCGCATCGCGTGGATCTGCGAGAGGCGTGGGCGGCGACCAGCGACCGGCGGAGGGAGGCGTGGGCGGCGACCGGCGATTGGTGGAGGGAGGCGTGGGCGGCGACCGGCGAAGGAAGGTGTGGGCGGCGACTGGCAGAGAGATGGAGAGAGAAAGAGAGAAAGAGAGAGAAGAGACTGACATGTAGGGCCCACCACCAAAACCACCGTCAAAACCAGCTAAGGGGGTAATTTGCCCGGTTTTGAAGAGTTGAGGAGGGTAATTTACCCGGTTTTTGAGTTCGGGGGTGTTTTTCAGACTTCTTGAGAAGTTCAGGGGGTAAAGTGGACTTCTTCCTAAATTAAATCACATCACTCCCTTTATCTGCCCGGGATCATTTTAAGCAGAAAATTACACACAAATCATTCCCCTAGCATGCCCAAAAAGCCTGAAACCCTAACCCGAAACCAGCAATCAGCAATGGCTGAAGTAGACAGAAATCTGAGAGCACGGAGGAAGCTTTGCTCACCGGTGGGCAACGACATCGGCGGATCTGGGGACAACAGACCCCCGATCCCAGAAGCCGCGCGTCCCTGCTAGATGCCATACCATGGGCCGCCGGTCGCAGTGGAATACCCTAGGAGGGCCCGGTGTTCCTGGATGCGGAGGCGAGGGAGCAGAGGAAGGGAACAGCGGTGCACGGGGCGTAGATTCGCTGTGCGTGGAGGCGAGGCCCGGCGTTGGCTCTTCGCAGGGTAAGGGCACGGGGCACGGTGGTGGCCGAAGGCCGCAGCCAGCACGCGTCATGATGTCAAGCCTGGCCGTGCAGCCGCGTCGGTGCTGCTTTCCCCATCTCCGCCGGCAACCTGGGGCCGGAGGCCGAAAGCCAGTGGCTAGCGGCTGACACCCGAGCCGAGTCAGCACTAACCCCCCCGGCAACCCGAGGGAGAGGGGGGCGTCGGCCCAAGGAACACCCCGCCAGGGGGCCCGAGCGAGAACTCAGACGGCCCAGGGGCAAGCGGCGGCGCCCCCAAACTAGCAGCCAGATCTGGCCCGAGCCACCCCGGACCCGGCGAGGGCGAGCCCGGAGCCAACCCGGGCGGCGAACGTCCTCAAGCAAGTCAAGGTTTGGGGGTCGGGGGAAGGAAGCGAGGGAAGAAGAAAGCGTTGGAACCCGGCCACCTGCATTGCGCCACGTCGCTCAGCCCCCGCGTCGGAACGCGCCGGTGCCGGCTCCCCACCTCGCGCCCGCGGGTGTTGGAGCCGTAGCCTGGGGGTACGCGTCCCGGCGACAGCCGGAGCCCGTAGGCGGCGCGCGTCCAGGCGGCGGCGGCCGGATGCCGCACTCAGCACTGTTGACGACAGCGGCGGGAGTCCAAAGACGTGGCGGGTCATGACGGCAGGACGGGTTCGAGTGAGGTGCGCGGGAGGGCAAGCCTAGGAGGGAGCAGGAGCACCGATTTGGTGGAGGAAAAATGAAAATTGAGTAGCACCTGGTGTTCGAACATGGGCTGCCGTAAGCGGGAGAGGGGGGTGCGCGTGCGGGGCGGAGGAGCGATGGCCGAGTGAGCGTTGAAGCGGCTGATCCATATAACATGAACCCTTGAATCGCATTGAAGCTTTGCTAGAGGTAGTTTGAGCCATCAATTTTAATGGAGTGGACAAACTGGGTACAATTTGTTTGGTGCATTGCCTCATGGCTCTCTCAGTGGGGGGTGGCTGTGTGTGTGGATGTAGCAAAATTTGCTTCATCCTTTAGAGCATCTCCAACAGTTCCCCATCCCTACTTGCTATCCTTGTTTTTTTTTGGCAAATCAAGAAAATTCAAGCTCCAATAGTTTGGCATCTAACTTGGCATTTTTAGCAAGTTGCCAAATTCCTCCGTCCCAGCGCGCATTTATCCGCGCGCGTATCCGCGTTGCCATCGCGACTCCCGTCGACGCCGTGAAACCTTCCCCGCGCGCGCAGCTTCTCCCCCGCCCGCTCCCCAGCCCGCGCAGCTTCTCCCGCGCCCGCGAAACCTTTGCCGTGCGCGCAGCTTCTCCCCCGCGTGGATATAGAGTATTTCGAGGACGCAGCTTCTGTCTCCCTTGCAGTTACACTTGCCCTAATCAAGATGTGTCGTGTCAATGAGATCCTTGGTTCAAAAAAAAACACAGCAACTAATCTAGAAAAGACGGAGGAGAAAAAAAAACAAAGCAAACCACGCGTGACGGCTGGACCCACAGTTTTGTGATTTGCCAAGTGAAATATGGGAAGCTATTGGAGATGGCCTATTATTTTATTTGCCATAACTTTTGCCAAGTTGCCAAACATCAAGATTTGCCAAGTGAAATATTAGGAGGTAGATGATGTGCTAGTGCTCCTAGCTGATTTCAAAAAAAAAAAAAAAGAGGCTTCTCTATGGATAGCTCAAATCCCACGTCACTACAAACCATCCAAACTACTGGCACTAGCATAAAAAGGATCATCCTTGCATTGATAAGCCCCTAGCCACATCCCCCTCAGGCCCTCTGAACATGCATAATATGCTCCGGTCTTGTGCCAAACGGGCTCGACCAGTGAAACAAAATTCAGCATGGTAGTCTGACAATGAAAGCAAGCTATAGAAGAGACAAGTCCTAGGAAGCATGAGTAGACACCATCAAAACAGTCTTTCGCTGGGGAAAAAAGGAAAGCCGGCATGAACGTAACAGCTTAAGATTAGAACAAGACTGCAGAAATCCACACATCGGTGGTATGGGAGCACAACGAGAGGTCTAGTACATGACACAAGGCTGGACCTTGTATACAGCACCCAAAAAAAGAGAACCAATTCAAAAGAGTTCTCCCAGGATCCTATCCTGAAATTAGCATCAAGATCTTTGAATCCACTTAATGCGTGAAATTGTCTAAGAACTTGCCCATCCTGATGTGTTTGAATAAAACCATCATCCCTCTGGGAGATCAAAAGAATTTTAATGACATTGAAATGAAATTAACAAAACATCAGAAGAGATGTGCCTGGATCGATTGTGGCTGCATATGGTGGACCACATGAAAGGAGAGAAACAGGCGTCCCTTACAGGGACAAAGAGGACAATGAAAGCAGAAGAAGAGCATACTATACTCAGAATGATACACAGGCAGAGATACCAAACATGACAATGGTTAGCACGGTGCCCTTTTTGTAGGTGTGGTTTTTGTTGCATGTAAATTGTGCAATACAAACAATGAACAATAAAACTCCAACATTCTTCTTAGGAGCCGGCATTCTCCCAAGCAGTTTGGCACACAAATGAGTGACTGCAGTAATCTAGCAATCTGGCAAATAATACACGTAGGCAACTCACATTAGGAAAAAGAGAACTTGTAACTAGAGAGACCACCACTAAGCCTGCTTTTACACTAGACTTATCTCGAGAGTTTACAAGGGGGCAGTCTGCGATGTGAATAGCTGGAAACAGCTTTTCCTTTAGATGAACAGGAAACAACTCAAGAAAATAACCTCTATGATAGTTTGCAGTTATAACCAAATTGTGAACTATAAATACTATTATGTATCAAGTGAACTGAAAGGAATGTATAGGACTGTTGCTTCAGATCACAAACTCAATGTCTTGGTGCAAAGTCTTAATAAATTGGGCTCAAGTAGGTAAACAATTGAACCCGCGCATCGGTCATACATTTTTGAAACAAACAGACACAGTGCAAAGCAATCAAGTTGATTTTATATCTCACCCACGGGCTCATGATAATCGATAAAGTTCTCAGCCTGGAGAGAACTTCCCTGAATTCAGCAACATCTTCAAGCTTGTTCTAAATTTGAAGCACGAGAAGGTGTCATGAAAGGCTGAGTTTTATGTAGCCTACACAGAACGCAAACATAGATAAACTGGTATTAACACAATATTTTGCTTCCTGCGACCTGCAGAATCGATTAAAAACGAACTATAAATAAACTGCCTCAACAATGGTTCATGAAACCACATAGGACCGATTCCACATCTAGAACTGGAATTGCCATTTCGGCATTTCCCTTTCCCGGGTGAGGGTGACCATGGCAAACTCTGATACCATGCGGGCAAACTGAGATGAGTTTTACCCGCAAAACAAAAAAAACTAAGATGAGCTCTGCAGTCGAAGTCATACAGCCGTGCTAATCTGCTAGAGCATTGGTAAATCTGAAAGCGCCCTAGAATGGAAACGTACCTCGCCGCTCCCAAATCTGCTGCTAATTAATCGGCCCAAGGTATTAATTGATGGGAGGGACCCTTGCCGATTGCGGTCACATGCGCCGCTAGCCGCCGCCTCTCCGCCGCCCCGCTCGCCGCCTCATAGCCTCATAGGGTCCAGCCGGGCTCAAGTCGAGACCCAACCCGGCCCGGACCGGCCCACTCTGATCAGTTGAACAAGTCAAATACCCATCCCCCCGCCTCTCCTTTCTTCCTCCCTCGCCCTCGCGGCCTCGCCCAAGAATCAAGAATCCCCAGCGCCAGCGGCACCACCCCCAAGAATCTCCGGCGCTCCCAACCTGCCTACCGCCTCTCTTCTTGTCTCCTTCCTTTGACCGCTCGCGGAAACAAACCAAGAATCCCCGGCCGCTCGCGGCTCACAGTCCACACGCCCAAGAACCAAGAAGTAAGAAGAATCCCCGGTGGCTCCCTGCCCGTCCTCGGATTCTCGCTTCCCAAGACCCCAAGAAAATGGGCGTGACCTCGGCCTCCTCGATGTTACAGGAGGCTGTCGGCCTCCCCTACGGCGTCTCTGTGGAGGAGGCCTCCCTCTCCTCCCTGCCACGCCAGTGGCGGGACTTCAACCGGAGCCGACCGCCAAAGAAGTTCGTCCTGATCGGACACGAGGAGAAGGGCGAGCGACTAATTGAATCTGGGGTCAGAGAGGCTTTCTCCGCTGGAAAGCCGGTTGTCAGAATGGCGGTCTCCAAGCCCGAGGGCGCCTGTGTGTTCTACGATTTGTTGCGCAAGGTGGTGCTCGTGCTCGACGGCGAGGGCACCATAAAGAAGACGATGGGGTTCTACTGGGTCGACGACGACGGCTGGATCTTCTTGCCCACCCTGTGGGGCGACGTCGACGAGGCCTCGGTGAGGAATGCTCTCGACGGGCCCAGCAGCGATGGGCGCCTCGCCATCACCGCGGTGAGTCGCTGCCGCCACCGCGAGGCGCGTGCCGTCGCGTTTCTGGACAAGATGAAGGGGCGCGGCGCATGGGTCTTCGGATGGTGCGGCGCGGCGGCGCACGATGTCCAGGCCACGGCTGACGGCGGCGACCTGAGGGTGAACTGGCCGCTGCTCGGTGCTGTCCGCGCGCACGGGCGTGGCGTACACTTGTCGGTCCAGGGCGAGCCGATGCCAAGGTGACTTCTCGTTGTTTATCATATCATCACTATTCACCAGGTGGAATGAGCAACTCTGTTCTTGATTGAATTGGTGACCTTATTCTCTGCCTAGGTTCTGTTCTTTAATTCTTGAGCCCAACTGACTCTTGTTGGCTGGCCTAGCTAGTCCTGTCCTCTGTTCTTGATAAGCAGATCGATCAAACGCCAAAAATGACTTGTTAATTGTTTGCCTAGTGCCCAGTGATAGTAGTGCTTGGCTCAAGTAATCCATGTCCACACGATCCATCTGGTTCAGACGTTCATTCTATGTCCTGATGATCCTTCCATCAGTATCAGTCAATTTTTAATCTCTTACTCGTTCTTTTTACAGTGTTGAGCTTTCAGTGGCCACGACGAACAATCAGCAGACCGCCCACCTCCTGTTCTGCGCGCTGGCGCCTAGCTTTCTGGAGATCATCGCAGCCGGGTCTCCCCAATCCGAGCCCAGCAGCCCTCTCTTCTGTTCAGGCGTTAACGATGCAAAGAATCCTACTTGGCATGTGTTTTGGGAGAGCTCGGCCGGAACACGAGTGCTTCCACTATACATGATCAGTTTCAGACCTACCCAACGTTACAAGAGAGCAGGGTCCCCGCCCCCACATGAGAAGGGACCAGGTCACAAGAAAGTAAGGTTCAGTGTGTAGATAAATACAGAGGGATTATTTCTAGAATTCAGTATGTAGATAGATGAGTACAGGGTGAATATTTCTAGAATTGAAGAAAAGTACTATTGACTCTGGTGGGTGTTTCGCAACCACAAGTGAACCGAGATCTGAAGAACGACTTGGCGTATGCGAAAACACATAACAAAAGTTGTGCACCCTTTTGCTTCTTTCTTAGATAGTATTCATTTGTTTCTGCTGCTTACATGTAGCTTACTGACCATGGCTAGCTAGTTCCATGCTCATTTCTTTTTCAATGTATCGTGTAGCCTCAGCTTGTAATTCTTCTGGTTAGGAACTTAACATGGTAACAAAAAAAAGATGGCAAGCCATATCTCATTTCCGTTTTATTATATATCAACGAAGCATCTGGTCCTTTGGAGCCCACACGAAAATTCAGAGAACTCTTTACATCTGAGAACATAAGACACAAGAGAGTATGGGCCATTACAATACATGAATTCTTGCAGTTCAAAACCCACGGCTGTAACCTGACAGTGTGCCTGATGTAACTCAACTAACGAACTAAATATACACAGAGTTATGAAAGCCTCATCACTTTTGGCAGGGAGAAAAATGGCTCGGGCGTCAGAAGTAGACCAATTACAGACACCATGTTGAGCATCAGGAACAGAATCTGATCACCTGCATTTTGTGCAAGTTAAACATTTATACGCACTTAGTTTTCATAGTTAGCTTCTTGTCATTCTAAGGTAAGGCAAAATGGCAAAGTTGGAGGAACCATGTATATGATGTTTACCTGGTAAGTACAGCCCACTTATGTGCTTCCGAGCCCATGAAAACCAGTAAAAAGGCAAGGAAACAAGTTAGCCAGAGTTAATTCATAATATATTGTTATGGGGTAAAATAGTCGATTTCTTGCCATAAAAGACGAAAAAAATACAGAATCCCTGCTACTGCTGGGGCGACAGCTTTGAACACGGACATCAAAGTCACAGAGATGTCATTTGCAACAACTCTCAGTTCTTGTGTCTGCGCATGTTTCATCAGAGAAGTCAGAGTCTAGCAAATATGATGAGCAAATGCATTGACAGATATGAGGTTATTAGATAGAATTGATGCCTACCACTGCAGTGTTTTGCAGAAAGTTACAAAAATAGTAATGGTAGCCTGTTTTGTTTAAATGATGCATCAGAATTTGTTTGTAACAAGAATCCCTTTCAAAATTACTCAACTTACATTCCCAGAAGAAGATAATTGCACAGTATCCTAGAATTCGCTAAATTAATGATAATTTACATCAGAACAGATGATATCAACCTTTTCCTATTCTAGTAGCCGATGATGATGAAAAAAGACCATAGAAACTTTTCCTTGAGCCAGCAAAAGCAACAGCCTGTAATTGTATTAACATGGAACAAAAGATGGTCCACACAAATTTGAAAAAACAAAGAAACAAGGGAAAAGAAAAGGAGTAACATGGTCCGGCAAACATGTTCCTAGAAACGGGACTTGCAGCAAACATGTTCTTCACAAGCAATGCTATGTTGATAAGTATATTGAGCTCCGGCCCATGTAGGTTGGCCATGAAGGAATATGTTGCAAGGAGAAGTATGGATAAGATCTACCAATCAAGCATACATTTGATTGGTACTAGAAATCATTTTCAAAAAGAATATTTCTCCCATTTCAAAAAAAAAGAATTTGCTACTAAAAATCCTACTAACCCAAACACTCATTCGAATTAGTATGGGCAACGATAATTTAGATCGAAGCAGTATCTTGAATACACTCATTTCAAAAAAGCTGGGGATTTGCTTCAATACACCTCTTTTAGAAAAAAATTTACCTCTCTTCAGTCTACATAAAAAGAATAAAAAGATATTCTCCCCTACCACTTCTTCAAAAAAAAAAAAAATCTCCCCTACCAAATATTGAAATCTATCTCAGATAATTTTGATTTGATTCATATTTTACCCCTTTGATGCCTATTTGTTTCCCCACATATTATAAACTACTTTTAAAGACCTAAATTCTTTTACAGGAGTGTACAGAAGCAAACGACATAAAGATGCATTTGTCACATACGGCGGCAGGATGAAATGGCTTGATTGGTTCAAAATACTTGGCGAAGGAAGATAAATTGCAAGTTGATACACAGAACAACAAAACCTAAAAAAATCTAATGAAATTGTTGTCAGCTAAATAATTCAAGGACAATGCTAGCAGGAAGTAGTAAAAATGAATTCTGTTTATATGGTAATTTGATTGTGCTTCATACTCAATCATCATTGGCTTAAAACTTGGAAAAACAGAACACACCTGCGACGGCCAGCACAAAAGCAAGAGAAGGTGTCAAGAAAGGCTGAGCTTTTAGTAACCTAATTATGTAAAATAGGAAAAGTAGCATTAATACAACATGCCGCTTCCTTCGATCTGCGGAGCGGAACCAGTTAAAAATGAACTATAACCGGTGCGGTCCCAAACTCAAATGATTCATGAAACTACACTGGAGCGATTCCACATCTGGAAATGCCATTCCGCAGGACAGCAAGGTAAAACTCTGATGCGAAGAGATTGTAAGCGAAATTGAGGCGAAGTCTACAGTCATACGGGCCTTGCACGTGAATCTGCTAGAGTACTTGTAAATCTGAAGCCGCCCACCTTTCAAAAAAGAAAGAAAGAAAGAAAAGAAATCTGAAGCCGCCCTATAACGGGAACGTACCTCGCCGCTCTTGCTGATTTACTGCTAAATGCTAATCGAAGGTCAAATCCCTCCCACTCGGCCTAGCTGGTGGGCTAATTGATGGAAACCCTCGCCGATTCCGGTCGCAGAGCCGCGCCGCCGGCCGCCGCCGCATAGCATAATTGATGCGGCTCGTAGTCACAGTCAGTCAGAGTATAGGGTCCAACCGGGTTCCAAACACCAACCCAGCAACCCGTTGTGATCTGGTCCAACCCGACCCGGCATGGCCTGACCAAGTCAAATACCCATCCCCCCGAGCCAGATTCAGTATGTCTGTTTTGATCCATGTGTTAGAGTTAGATTGGGCCCATCTAATCCAAAAGTATCCAAACAGAGTGTGTTAGATTGGGTTAGATGCATCTAACCCACCACAAAAAAAACTATTCTCTCCAAAAGATACTTAAATGGGTTAGAGTGATGATGCTTAAATGGGTTAGAGTGATGGCCAGCGCCTCCCCCCAACCCCCTCCCCATCCCGTGCGCCGCCGGCGCTCCCACACCCACGACGCCAGCGGCCCCATGCCAGAACTGCTCCACGCTTCCCTAGATCCCGCCGGTCGCGCCTCCCTACCCTCGCCGCCTGTGGCGCTCGGCCATCGCCGCCCCTCCACTCGGCCCCAGATCTCGACGGTCGAGATCCGCAGCGTGCCTTCTGGCCCTCGCCACCCGCGCCGCACGACCCTCCATCCCTCCACATGCCCCTCTCCGAGCTGCGCCCCACCGTGGACGGAGATGGCTACGACGGCAACGACTTCGCCGGCGCCAACCCATGGAGCGGCCCCGCCCACGCTCCCGCTGCCCGCAGCGTCTTCGACCTCAACTCGCAAACGGTCGTAGCGGAGGAATTTCCAAGACTAGAACAGTACGGAGCCTACCTGCAGGGCGACGACGTCGAGCTCGTCCCTGGCCACGGCAGGAGCTCCGGACTCCCTCACTATCGCGCACTGCGTGCCGGAGTAGGAGATGGATCGAGGACTCCGACGGCACCCTCCGCTCGGCAAAACCTCTTTAGCGGTTCATCCTCGGCAGCAGCCGATCGTGGAGGAGGAAACGGCGACGGCCTTCGGCAGCGCGCGAACTCGGCTACCGCGGCACCTGGCCGCCGTAGCCGTGGCCGCGGCACCCGAGCGCCGACATCGGGGGCAAGCGGTAGCGTCCTATGCGGACGGCGTCTCTCTGCAGCGAGGAGTGCCGGCTGTGGGCAAGCATCCGGCTCCGGCGCTCTCTTGGTGATGAGGACATGACAAGTATGCATATGGCCAAACAAAGTAAATGGCATGAAGATGAAGTAGACCTATAAGGTTTTTCAAGTCGAGTAGAAGGCCCAAAGCTTATCCGGTTCGAATCCCCAAAGTGGAGGCCCAAAACAACTCAAGTTCGAGTCCACTTTGGAGTCCAGAAGCAGCTCGCACAAAAAATGACACCCAGGCCGCATACGGAGTCCGTTTTAGACGTTCTATATATGGCTGGAAAGATAATTTCAAGGAGCTTCCAATGGAACCATTTTCAGGCCCAAATTCATTAGGAGTCAGCAGGAATCGTCGAAACAATATGACGTCCAGAATCTGCCAAGGTGTTGCGCCGTCGTCTTTTGGGCTGTTGTCCCATTTATCGTGTCAGGCCAAGTGGCCCAAGTGGTGGACGCCCCCTTGGCCACCACCAGCAAACTTAGGACATCCCTTAGGGTATAAACTCAGTAGCCGCTGTCTAGAATGAGAGAGTTTTATTTAGTCTTGTGATTTCCTTCGAGAAACAGACATTCCATCGTTGTATCTGTGGCAACAAGTCCTTGTACATTGATCTAGGGCCTCCATTCTTGATCTCCTGCACTGTGTCGATTAGTCCTTTGGAATCGAGTTCTTGAACTCCTCTTGTGATTTGCTTCATTCATACTTGCAATTATCAGATTGTGTGTTTACCCTATCTTGCTTGTGTTCTTCGATTCGCTTGCAGGAAAAGTCTTCTTGGCGAGGTCAATCAAGTTGTGCTTGGTTGAGAACCAACGGAGCAGTGGTGTAGCGGTTGCAGGGTTCGAATCTTGCTGATTTGAAGCCGGATCGTCAACATCGAGATCTCCACCAATCGAACGTACCCTTACCTCTCGGAAGATCGGGCCTACTCCTCATCAAGTGGTATCAGAGTCAGGTTGCCCGTGAGGTATTATCGTATTTTTTCTTTTAGATTAATTCGTGTTCAGCACCTATAGTCCACAAAAAATAGCCCTGAAAAAATTTGTTTCCGCTGTCTTATAACCCCTTTGTACTGCTGCAATTTTTTTCTTTTGGATTGCTTTTCTGAATTTTAGTCCCTCGCGTGTGTCTTTGTGTTGCTGTGTCTAGGTCATTTGATTCTAGTTTGAGTGAAATCTTGATCCCTGTGTTGTGTCATAGCAGTTTGGTTCTTGTTTTGTGCAAGGAGAAAAACAAAAAAAGGGGACCAGATTAGTTTTTGGTATGTGCGCATAAAAATATTTAGAACTCCATGTTGCTTGTTGTTTTCACTACGGCAAAGAATTAGTTGAGCGTGCTGCTGAACTGTGAGATTTAAATTGCTCACATGTGCAAATCTTTTGTTCGTAGCACTTATCATTCATATTATCTTGCTGCAGTTCTGTATTAAAAAAAAAGACAAAAGAGAAAAGACAAAGAGGTGATAAAAGTCGCATAAAAAAACAAAGAAAGAAGAATTGCATTGCATCCTTTGAGTCCTTGGTTTAGTCCTATCATATTTGCTTGCTTGAACTAGGTTTCAAACGAGATTAGGACAGCGACATAGACTAGCTTGGGACTACTTTTCAGTCTTGCAATTCTAAATTAAAATTTTGATATTTCTTATTATTATATTGTGCCTTCTCAAAACTCCACATATTACTTCTGTCAGCACAGGTTCACCTTTGCAACTGTTATACTCAATTTTGACAATTGATTGTGCCGCCTGTTGGCTTTGGTAAGAACACATGTAAGATGGTGGTAAGCCGCTTGAGATATTGCATTCTACTTTCACCACCACCCAGTAGTTGCTAGTTGATAGGGATAATACTTTTGTGTTGTCTTTCGCTATCTTCTAACAATGACAGATTCTTCATATCCACCAACTTATGATGACATCGGTGCTGATGAGTACATTGAGTGGGAAATTGCAATTGACAACATATTTGCTAATCGCTTTATGTGTCCAAGGAGAAAGATAAAAAATGTGGTCAGTGTTTTGCAACTTTCTGCTTTAACTTGGTGGGAAAGCTTAAGTTCATTAGATAAAACTTAAACTTGGGATGATATGAAAATTCTTATGAGAAAAACTTTTCCTAGTCCATCTCATATAATTAACTCTTATGAAGAGGTGCATCAATTAGATAATTCTCTTGTTATTCCTCCTACTATGCCTAATCTTTTGCAGGACCATTTACAAAAGAGCGAGGATGACTTGATAGAATATGAGGTGCTCCCAACCTCATGTGAAATTTCAGAACCATCATCTAATATAGCCGCTGCACAAGAGAGCAACGGTAATGCTAAACTCATAGAAGATGAGAGTTCTCTTGACGTGCTAAATTTTTCCACCACCCATGCTATGATAGAGCAAATATACGTGGAACCTTCGCTTCATTTTCCTTTGTCACAACGCGTTTACATTAATAGCAATATGAATTATTCTTTTGCTGTACAAATTTGTAATCAACTAAATGGATCCAATACTACTGATATTTATATGCCATCTATTTCTATGCTTGCTTTTGTTAGTACTAATCTTTTGCAGGATAGAGTTGATAAGGATTTTCTTGTTCAACACCATGTGCATTCCGATCATGGAGTCTGCAGGATCAGCTTCGAGTACAATTGGCGCCGAGGACGGCTTTTCTTTCAAGAAGGAGAGAATGATGAGGACATGACAAGTATGCATATGGCCAAACATGATAAATGGCATGAAGACAAAGGAGATCTACAAGGTTTTTCAAGTCGAGTAGAAGGCCCAAAGCTTATCCGGTTCGAATCCCCAAAGTGGAGGCCTAAAACAACTCAAGTTCGAGTCCACCTCGGAGTCTAGAAGCAGCCCGTACCAAAAATGACGCCTAGGTCGCATACGGAGTCCGTTTTGGACATTCTATATATGGCTGGAAAGATAATTTCAAGGAGCTTCCAATGGCACCAGTTTTAGGCCCAAATTCCATTTTGGACGTTCTATATATGGTTGGAAAGATAATTTCAAGGATCTTCCAATGGCACCAGTTTCAGGTCCAAATTCGTTAGTAGTCAGCGGGAATCGTCGAAACAATATGACGTCCAGAATCTGCCAGGGTGCTGCGCCGCCGTCTTTGGGGCTGTTGCCTCATTTATCGTGTCAGGCCAAGTGGCCCAAGTGGTGGACGCACCCTTGGCCACCATCAGCAACCCTAGGACGTCCCTTTGGGTATAAACTCAGTAGCCGCCGTCTAGAATGAGAGGGTTTTGTTTAGTCTTGTGATTTTCTTCGAGAAACAGACATTGCATCGTTGTATCTGTGGCGACAAGTCCTTATACATTGATCCAGGACCCCGTTCTTGATCTCTTTTACTGTGTCGATTAGTCTTTTGGAATCGACTTCTTGAACCCCTCTTGTGATTCGTTTCATTCATACTTGCAATTATTAGATTGTGTGTTTACCCTTTTTTGCTTGTGTTCTTCGATTAGCTTGCAGGAAAAGCCTTCTTGGCGAGGTCAATCAAGTTGTGGTTGGTTGATAACCAATGGAGCAGTGGTGTAGCGGTTGCAGTGTTCAAATCTTACTGATTGGAAGCTGGATCGTCAACGTCGAGATCTCCACCAATCGAACGTACCCTTATCTCTCGGAAGATCGGGCCTACTTCTCATCACTTGGACAATGCTGATGACAAATTGGAGGATGATGTGGAGGAGTTTGCGAGGTCCGGCGGGGAGAGATGACAAATTTGTGAGCAGAAGGAGGCCACACAAGAGCTGACCACACGAGATCAAGCTAGAAAGAATATTTAAATGTGCAAATAATTTAAAAAGTGTATTCAATCTAACTCTAACTCTTGTATCCAAATACCACTTTAGTTAAAATTAGTTCAGAGTTAGTCTGGAACTAAAAACTAATTCTAACTTGATCACTTCTAACCAAATTAGAGTATGCAAACAGGGCCAGGGATCCGACGTCCGACGGTTGCAGGCAGATTCCTCTTTTTTTTTTCTCAAGAAAAAGAAATGGATTGACTCAGATTTAGCTTAGCACGACTCGGAAGGAGATCTTCTCCGCCTCGGCGTCCGGCGTCCCTCAGCTTCCGCCGCTGAGCCATCGCTTCTTGTCGTCATGCATGCTCGTCTCGTCGCCGTGCACCACCCTCCTCCGCTTCCGCACCATCGTCGAATTTACCGCCCGCCGCTGCCCAGCGTGCCCTTACCGCCCCTGCTTCTCCCCCAACGATGTTGCCGCGGACCACCACAACCATGGCTGGCTACACGAAGCCTTAAAGAACAAATCCTGAAGTACACGAGTTGAACAAATCCTGAACTTGGATGCCATGGGTGTTTGCTGTTTCCATCCGAGTGGTGCTAGATCGCCCACAGCGCTTTTAAGAACATAGTTCGGATCTCGACATTTTGCCAAAAAAAAAAACGCTCATTATAAAAGGTTAACAAGCTTACTAATTGTTGCCATTCTGTAAAGAACGGAGCCAATTTTAATTGGACGCATAGATATAACTCTTCTAGTAAGGGTCATGGTAAACAAAAAAAATTGACAAGCATGATTTCATTTCCATTTTATGATATCAAAAGAATAGTGGTCTACACAAAATGTTCAGAGAATCCTTTTGCATCTGATTGCTTAACTGAACACTAAGCATAAAGTATGAAGGATGAACCAATACAATACACACAAACTCTTGCAATTCAGAACCCACGAATGTAATCTGACAGTGCCCCTGACTTCATTCACAAGTAAGAAATTTAAAGTTAGGAACCCCTCACTGCATTCAGCAAGGTGTAAGTTTTTTGACAGGTCAACTGAAGCGGATAGAATCCCCCATCTGAGATTTCATTCAGTAGCCTATGGCCCATGCCGCCCTGTTGATTATCAAAGAGTTTTTACAGTTTAGCATACAGTTTACATCGCTGACGCAAAAACGAAGTCCCATGTTTCACATAGCTCTATGTCGCATCTCGGCAGTCTGCATCCCCCGAGCTGAGCATCAGTTCTACACGCTTGCAGAGTCTGTCGCAGGTGCCGGGGGGAATTGTTTGAACGTCAGGACTAAACCAATTACTGACACCATATTTAGCTTTAGGAACAGAATCTGATCACCTGCATTTTTTATATAAATGAAACAATTACATGCACCAAGCTATTGTATTTAGCTTACTGAGCATCCTAAGGCAAAGGCAAAGCCATCAGCAGTAATGCAGATGACAAACTTGGAGAACCAAAATATGTGCTTGTGAGCCCATGAAAATCTGAAATAGCTTTCTTTCCCTCGTAAGTGCATTTCATGAAATCAGTAGAGTTCTGTCCATACAAAAACAAAGGTACTCACAGAATTCTCCTGCCGCTGCAATTTCGTTTATTGACATCAGAGTAACAGAAATGTCATTAGCAACACCGCTCTGTTCTTGAGCCTGCATATGTTTTCCTACATAGTACAAGTATCTGAAGCAAACCCCACAATTGTTACACACCATCACAGATCAGAATGACTTAATTTGTCCAAAATACTTGCGAAGGAAAAGATAAAATTGCTAGTTCATTTACCAAAACACCAGAACCTTCAAAAATAAAATGAAATTGACATGGGGAAAATGATCCAATATATGGCGATGTTACTGGGAAGCCATAAAGAAATATATGTGCCAATTTAATTTATTTTGCAGATTATCTTCTCTTCTTCTTGGCAAGGGATGGTGCTTCTCATGTGCAATAATTGTTAGCACGATGCGAAAAAAATATCACGTACCTAAATGGGCTAGCATATAGTACCAATGTCATCTGTCCACTCATGTTGCAGAAGAGAAATCAGAATCTAGCAATATATGATTAGACCAGATGTATTGATGTGTACCAGTGTGGTGTAGCATGGTCCGTTCAAACAATACAGCATAATTCGCTCATAATAAAATTTATACTTCGAAAACGACTGAACTACGAAGATAACTATCCAATCCAATTACTAAACTAGAATAGAATCCGGACTTGTTAATTGAGATTCAGAAGTGAAAAGCCTGAGATTCAGAAGAGAAAAAGGCTTATAGTAAATGATAAAAAAAGGTACATATTGATGGTACTTATGCTTACAACTAGCTAGTTCCCATTGAATAAAAAATGAGGCATTTTAATAGGAAACATCCAACAAATGAAATTTGAACAGTTTTAAAGCAACGGTGAACTTCATCAGGAAGAACACAGGCAATATATCTTCCGCACGAGAGCCGAAATCCATCAACAAACACAAAGTTGTCTTGGGCGTCTCCATCACTGAATTCATGTCCTCAGCGCTTTGGAGCGGGGGTGCATAGAGTGAGCTCGAGTGATGGCTCGTCGTCAGGCACCTCGGCGGCATCGTAGTTGGAAAACATCTCCTCCCAGATCGCAAAGAATTCCTCTTCTCCGTCTTGCTGTTGCTGATCGTCAGAACGCACGTCGTCGTCACAGACCTCTACACCGGCCTCTTCCATTGCGGCCAGGAATAACAAGTCGTAGTCGTCGAGATCGTGCTCGTGCTCGTGCAAGTCCTCCTCTGGCCGGGGCTCGACGATGCCCCGCGGCAGCGCCTGTTGTGGGTCATGGGGCCATGGTCGTCGTGGTGCAGGAGGCGGGGTGGTGAACCGTCGATAGGATCCAGCCCGCCGCCGCCGATGAGCTTCTCACAGTCACAGAACGCTACGAATTCTTCGCCGTCTTGTTGTTGCTGTTGATCGCCAATGGACAAGTCGGCCGCCGCAGCGTCCACCTCCATAGAGACGGAGACGGTGGGTAGCTCCGGCAGCATCACCATGCAGGCCTCGGCGAAGTGGTCCAGTTCCTCGTCTATCGCCATCTCCATGCCTTGATCTGATCTGCTACTAGTGCTTCCATAGACGGTGGATCCGATCTGGGAAGAGGTAGGGCACGGCTAATTTGGTCTCTGTCGACGAGATGGATCGGATCGAGTTGTCGATTGATCAGCTCGATTGCAACCCTCCTGGATGCTCCCTTCCCTTCCCCCACATTTATATTTTATAGCCAGGTCGCACGAAACCACAACATGATCGACCTACTGAGTCCGAGTCCTACCGAGGAACCTGACCGACGTACGGAGGTCCGAGTCCGACTCCACGTTGCAAACCAATCCATATATCTCTATCTCTTCTACCTATATCTCTATCTCTATCTCTCACCAAAATTTTTGATTTGGTATGTTGGTTTGTTCTTGTTTGTGTTATTGACAGGTGGGTCTTAGTCCATCTCATATGCGAGTCAGGTCAACCCCCTCCATCCACAACTCGATCACGTAGATTTCTACAAATTAACATACTGGCACTAATACATATCGATACTTATATTAACTTTATCCGTAGCAACATACGGGCATAATAATTGCCCAATACTATTAAAAGAGGCTAAGTAAGACTTTCATTTCGTCCTCCCAATCACCTGCCCTTCGTTTCGTAAGCCCCTCCCCTGACCCACCGCCTCCTCGCTCCCCCTCACGCCGCCACAGCCCGTGCCGCCCCCTCGCTCCCCCGCAGCCCGTGATGCCTAGCCCCGGCACTTGCCTCCCCCTCGCTCCCCATCGCGCCGCCGCAGCCTGCGATGCCCAGCCCCGGCACTCGCCTTCGCGCCTGCGGTCGTGCAAGACAACGCCCGTGCACTATTGGAACCCTGAATTTCCTTGAGAGGAGTGCACTACCCACAGGGAATTACAAAACACCAACAGGAAAATGAAAAAATAATTTCCCTATGCGTACACCGACAGAGAATAACTGCAGGGATAAAGCAACAGGGAATAACTACCAGGGATAAAGCGACAGGGAAATATCAATTTGCCCATCAGTTTTTTTATCCCTAATGGTTTGTGAAATTTCCCCGTCGGTGGGCTTCCTTCAGGAAAATTCCAAGCAACCAGATACAGTATGTCCATTCTTTTCCTGTCGACAGAAACCCACAGGAAAATTCCAAGTAACCAGACCTGACCATTCTTTTCCTGTCGACAAAAACCCACAGGGAAATTATTCGCACCAACAATGAAAATAGATTTGAAACCGATAGAAAATTTATATTTCATATCAGCTGTAGCTGACAAATTATTGTTTTTTCTTCTAATGTTCTTATTCATTGACTGGGAAATACATTTTCAGAATAATGTGCTCAAATTTAATTTAAATGGTTCACAATCACATAAATTTCAATCAAACACATCAACAACTGAAGCCCAGATGTCAACCAGAGCTCATCATATATAGTATGTACAAATTCGACGCCAAGCTGCTCAGCAACAATAATTCAATTGGTGTTACAATATGGATATGTCTATTGAAAAGGAGCACTTTAATACTAAAGCTGCTACACCAATTCCTCGATTACCCTGCAAATTCAAGAAAGAAACACTTTAATCAAAGATACATTAAACGGTATGCAGCAAAATGAGGATTAGTATTCTGAATCTCAAACTGGACTGCACCAACATAAATTTGTAACGAGTTCAACAGGTGGTTTAATCGCAGAAACAAAGCTACAAAGAAAATAACAGAAGTAATCTAGTTGCAGGCTTGAAAGAAAATAACAAGACAACTACTATCAAGTTGCAAACTTAAAATACCAAGAGCATATTAGCTGCATTCAGTGCTTTGTGGTAACTGATTTGGGTAAGTTCAAAATATCCCAAATGCAATTGAAGTACAGATTACATTTGATGAATCATATCTAACCAATTATGCAACTCCTAACTCTAGAGTTAATCAAGATCTAACCATGCTCCTAGATCTGCCTATGCTAGTAAAATTTAATCGCACCCGACTCTGGATTTCATAAGGATCTGCTGGTGCTGCTGTTCCAGCATACCACATTCGCAGCCCATCTGAAAAAAGTGTTAGAACATGTGCAGGCTACAAAATTAAAAGGAGACAAAACAGTAGTAAATTAAAACTAAAGGACCTGCAATGTGTCGCCTGATGGATCTGAATGGCATCGTGGCTCGTTAATGTAGGTATGAATTAGTAGCCTGAACCTAATGTAGGTATATACATATATCTGTAGTAAACAAAACAGTAGTAGAATTGTAGGTATGAATTAGTAGCCTGAACCTAATGTAGGTATATACATATATCTGTAGGAGAGAATAATCGGATCTATACATCCAAACCATAGAAGGGTGGGATATATAGTTTCTATACATGAGCATCTAGATGGGCCTCTATACATGGGCTCAATATACACCAGCACCCCCCCAGTCTGAACTACCGGCGCAGCGGTGTTCAAGACTGGACAACAAGAAAGCCAACATCCCCTGCAGTCTGAACTACCATCGCAGCGGTGTTCAAGACTACACAAGAAGAAAGTACAAAGGTCAAATACCCCCACCCCCCGCGCATCCACAACTAGCCACCTGCTACGTTGAGGTTGGAGCGAAACTCCAAGAAGGTCGAGGAGGGTAGTCCCTTGGTGAAGATGTCGGCAAACTGGGAGGTGGTCGGGACATGGAGAATCCGAACATCGCCGATGGCGACCCTGTCGCGCACGAAGTGTAGGTCGATCTCCACGTGCTTCATCCGCTGATGCTGAACGGGGTTGGTGGAGAGATACACGGCGCTGACGTTGTCGCAGTAGACAAGCGTGCTCTTGGCGAGTGGGCTGTGGAGCTCCACCAAGAGCTGTCGTAGCCAGGACGCCTCCGCCACGCCGTTAGCGACAACCCGGCACTCCGCCTCGGCACTGGAGCGGGAGACAACCGGCTGCCGCTTGGACGACCAGGAGACAAGGTTGCCGCCCAGGAAGACGGCGTAGCCAGAAGTGGAGCGGCGAGTGTCCGGGCAGTCAGCCCAGTCAGCGTCGGTGTAAACCACCAGCTCAGAGGTGGGAGAGCGGTGAAGAACCAAGCCGAAGCCAACAGTGCCACGGACGTAGCGGAGGAGACGCTTCAGTGCAGCAAGGTGAGACTCACAGAGATCATGCATGTGAAGACAGACCTATTGAACGGCATAGGTGAGATCCGGCTGGGTGAAGGTCAGGTACTGCAAGGCACTGGCGAGGCTCCGGTAGACAGTAGTATCAGCCACGAGATCACCCAGATCAGCAGACAGCTTCGCCTGAGTATCGACAGGAGTGGAGCATAGCTTGCAATCAGTCATTCCAGCCCGCTCCAAAATGTCAAGTGCATACTGCCGCTGGTGAAGGAACAGGCCAGACGGGCGAGTCTCAACAGTAACGCCCAAGAAGTGGTGGAGCTGACCAAGATCCTTCATAGCAAACTCCCCGCTGCAGAGAGGAGATGACGCGCTCAAGCAACTGCTGACTGGAGGCGGTGAGCACAATATCATCAACATAGAGCAGCAGGTAGGCAGTCTCATCCCCACGGCGGTAGATGAACAGAGAAGTGTCAGCCTTGGCCTCGGTGAACCCCAAAGTCAGTAAGAACGTGGCGAACCGAGAGTACCAGGCCCGAGGAGCCTGCTTCAAACTATAGAGGGACTTGTTGAGCTGGCAGACCATATCCGGGTGACTCGAGTCCACAAATCCCGCTGGCTGAGAACAGTAGACAGTCTCTGACAGAGTGCCGTGAAGAAACGCATTCTTCGCATCCAGCTGGTGCACAGGCCAGGAGCGAGAGAGTGCGAGCGAGAGGACCGTGCACACCATAGCGGGCTTCACCACTGGACTGAAAGTCTCATCGTAGTCCACACCAGGCCGCTGGGTGAAACCCCGGAGAACCTGTGATTCGATATGTTCTATGATTCGATCGAGAAGCACTTCCTCTTCCTAGAAAACCTTAATTCTGCATCCACAAATCAGGACTCTCACGCTATCTTCTCAAAAAGCTCCATCCAAGCATTGGTCATGAGCAATTTGCTGAGGACAGAGGACAGCGTACAGAGTGTTCCACGACCATGCCAAATTAGCAGAGTTCCTGCACCGATGCAAAGTTCCTGATTTAGTCGCATTGGAAGAAACCCTGTGGGTTCGCCTTAAACCAGCAACTACCCACACTTCACAACTCCTAAAGTAGACAGTCACTCAGTCAGTCCTCCCTCCCTCCCTCTCCCTCTCCCTCTGTCTCACCAAGAACACCAAGAACAAAAACGGGGGCAGTTTTAAAATTTGCAATGTCATACACAAGTTCATTATTGAACTCGAGTTCTATTATTGAACTTGCAAGGTCTCCATTCTGCATATGTTTGGGAAAATAACAGGTGTTATGTACACTTTTAGTTCCATAATTTGATTTGAACTTTTAGGACTAATTCATCTATTTTCTGAATCCAAAATGTTAATAATGGTTTCTTCAGGAAGTTCACATAAGAAACAAATGCAGTACACTCTTAAACAACATCAAAATCATCTGAAACTCGTACCTCATACCACCAGGACTGTCTAATTTGTCCCACGAGCAGTTGATCTTCTTTAAAGTAAATTTTGAGAATTTAAAGAAGCTATATAGGGCTGATTATTCACCTCTAAACATGCAGATGCTCTTTAAAATAAATCTTTATTGGCTTCATTAAAAACAGGAGCTTCCAATGTTCACCTTCCTGTTCAAAATCACGAATATTCGTTGAAGCATACCTTGAGGTCTACACGGTCAAACACACAAATCGTTTTTTGTAGTAAGAAAGCAAGAATTACCAGGGGCCGCTGTCACGGACACGGAGAGTGCAGGGCAGGGAGCGCACGGTGGCGCGGGCAGCCGAGACGACGAGCGCAGCGGTGGCAGATGGCGGCGGCCCTCTTTGGCAGGGCCTCCTCAGCCGTCATCGTTGCGAAGCGCGTGCTGTCCCGCTCCCGCAGCGCGACGGCGCGATCAACGAGGGCCGGCGCAACAGGGAGGAAGCAATCGAGCACGGAGAGGGCGTAGCTATGAATCACCGATACTTCAAAATGGATGCCGTACCCGTATCCGATACGGCCCGATACGGCGATACGGCCCGATACGGCCCGATACGCGTATCGGGAAGTATCGAAAAATTATGATTTAAAAATAAAAGATTTAATTCCCGATACTCCGTCCGATACTTCCCGATACTCCGTCCGATACTTTTGGGCCAATAACACCTCATTTGAAAGAGCATCAGGAGCCCATCAACGTAGGCCCATCCAGGTTGAACTAATCATTTAGCTATATTTGGTTGAACTTGAACATTTACTACGTATGTTGGCTCTTTGGAAATGTAATATTTATTATCTATTTCGTTCTTACGAATTATTTGGCAATTTATATTTTTAAAAATATATATACTTGCCGTATCGGCGTATCCTTATTTTTTGAAAATCGCCGTATCGCCGTACCCGTACCCGTATCGGCGTATCGCGTATCGGTGATACTTAGGGGCGTAGTGCGTCACCCTCCCCCGAGCCTACCACGCCTTCGAGACATCCCGATTTGACAAAATTCGATGGAGCATTTGATGCAATTATGCAAACCGCCTCTGTTCGCTGGCGGCCTAGTCCTCCTGCTCCCTCCCCGAGCCTCCTCCCTCTCCCATCAGTCAAATTCCTCCTCGCGCCTCTTCTCCCCTCCCTCCCGTTCCCGTCTGCCTCCCCTCCCTTCCTCAGCGCAAGAAACAGAATCCCCGGCTCGGCTGGTCCAAGAAGCCTCTCCTGCTCGTGCTTCGGCGACATGGTGAGGAATGAGCAGTAGTCACTTCTGGCTGTGACGAGTGAATTGTCAACCGTGCGGTGTGATTGTGTGCTTAGTTTTTGATTGCAGGTAGACGGGCGTCAAGTATCGACAGAGAGCTGCCGTGGAGTTTTGACGGTTTTTCTCAAAACCGGCCACCTACCCGGGTTTCGCGGATCCTCCAAAACCGCGGACCGGATCTTCATCTACGCGGCGGTATCGTGGAGAAGACTTCGATTCGAAGAAAGACCATCGGCCGTCGGATGAGTCCTTGTATCTTTTCTGGTTTTGCTCATACGAGCCTTCTAATTTAATTTCAGCTCTAGGGGTAGTTTAGTCCTTTCGCGTTTAGAGTTAGTGGGAGATATTTAGGGAGCGGGCAGCCCTCCCTCTCTCTGGCTCTCCCTCTCAGCCTGACGTCCAGAAGCAGCAGCCCCCCTCTCTCCCAGGCGTCTCCTCCTTCTCCTCCCTCTTCCTTTCTTCTTCTCTAGGATTAGGATTTTAGGGATATGAATCTTTGAGACTCTTGTATGAAATTGATCGGGAAATGAGGCCCTCTCCTCCTTGTGCCCTCGAGGCTTTTGAATTCGTGTTAATTTCATACATCTTGTGCCTTGTTTGGTTGAAATTCGATTTTCCCGTGTCGATTCTTGTGCACGAGATGAGGGGTTGTTTCTTGATGATCACGTGACTCTTTGAAGTGATTCTAATCCATCTAGCCTAGTGCTAAAACCCGCGGAATCACGAGTCCCTTCGAAACGACGTTTTTGCATTCTTGAGAAAACCCCGTTTTTGCTCGAGAATTCCTCGATTCCTCCCAAACCATGGAGTGATTCATCGATTTCTTCCGTGGACATGTTCACAAGTCCTTTGTGATCATGCCTACAAAATTTGGTGAGATTTGGACTTGATTTGGCCATTCGATCATCAAGTTTGTCAAAAGTCGTGGGCTGAAAAATTCGTTTCTGGGCACGGGCAGACTTTTTCTTATCACCGGTTAAACCGGCGCTTGTGATATGTTGCGTCGGATCAACCGGTGAGTTGGTTTTTCGGCTGTTAGGGTTTTGGTGTTTGGTTTGTTGCACCAGCGTATAGAAGTTTCTTAGCATCGGTTCAACCGGTGTTCAGTTTGATCCGTTTTGCCGTCTCTCTGGACAACTGCACCGGTGCTTTGTATTTTGACTTCGTCGGTTTAACTGGTGAGTGCTTCTTCTTTGCTGCCATTCTGTGACGTCGGTTGAACCGGTGAAGGTTTTCTTCACACGTCGGTTTAACCGGTGTTCATATACCGTGCCTGTTTCGCACTGTTTCTTCGTGTTTGCTTGCGCGTTTGTTCACGTTTGTTCCTAGGGCCGTTGTGTGCTGGTGTAGCTCTTCCATAACTGCTCCACACTTTCCCTAGGACTGTAGGAGGGTTTGGGTGTGTTCTTTTCGGTCCCTCACGTGAACGAGGCTCCGCCTCCTCGATCGTCCGGAAGGCCTACCACCTTCCTTCCACGATCCCCCGTTGTGTGCTGGTGTAGCTCTTCCATAACTGCTCCACACTTTCCCTAGGACTGTAGGAGGGTTTGGGTGTGTTCTTTTCTGTCCCTCACGTGAACGAGGCTCCGCCTCCTCGATCGTCCGGAAGGCACGGCAGTGGTTCGGGAAGGGCTTCGGCGACGCCAAGAACCCCTGTCCTCTCGTAAGAGAGGCCTTTGCCGCCGGTAAGCCTATCGTCGACATCGAGTTGAAGGGTTCCGGAGGCGGCAGGAGGATGCTGCTGGACTTCCTCCGTAAGGCCGTTGTCCTCCTCGACGACAAGGGGGCGCCGACGCACACGTGCGCGCTCTATTGGGTAGATACCGATGGATTCCTCTTCTCCCCACGCTGTATGGGGGCATGGACGAGGATGCCGTGAGGCGGGTGTTCGACGGCTCTTGCTGCGGCTTCTTCGCCATCACCGCGGTGCGGCGCTGCCGTCGAGCGCACCCTCGGATTCCTCGAGAGGATGAAATCTCGGGCGGAATGGCTTTTCGGATGGTATGGCGCAGCGCCCGCGGACGTCGAGGCAGCGGCCGACGGCGGCGGCCTGCGGACAAACTGGTCTCTTCTCCCTGCTCACCAGGCGCACGGCCGAGGCTTGCATGTCTCAGCACAGCCAAGGCATAGGTGAGTTATTCTAACTCTGCCCTTGTTCAATTTTCTAGATCGAATGCATGTTCCAGATCACTGTTCCTGATTTGCAAATTATATCATCATTATTGCGTGCTTCTTTTCAATTGTTTGATTTGTTTTTTATTCGCAGTGCTTTGGCTCTGTTACCGAGGGAGATATGATCGGAGATCTACTACGCACCTCCTATTCTGCGCACTCGCACTGGGCTGGCGAGAGATCATCCCAGCAGGGTTATCCCAATCCCAGCCCAGCAGCACGCTGTTCCAGACGGGCACAGATTCCTTACCGGATCCTGCGTGGCATATCTTCTGGGAGAGCTCGGCGGGAACTCGAGTGCTTCCGCTATTCATGGTCAGTTTCAGGCAAACCCAACTATTCCAGCGGCGCTTTCAGATAAAGAGGCCAGGGTCCCCGCTTGAGAATGCTTCCGGCCATAAGATGAAGAAAGGTTTGCAAGAGTGACATGCTACAAAGAACTGGAGAAATTGTTAGCTTTTGCGAGTGTTCTTTGTGACATGCTACAAAGAACTGGAGAAATTGTTAGCATCATGAAGCTCTTTTTTTCCAATAGAAATATCATGAATCTAGAGGCCTACAATCTGACGTCTGTGGTCTGTTGCGCGTGTTTTCAGTTTTTTGTAAATTGTTGCAAATTTGTTTAGTCAAATGCAAAATTGTGTTGTTCTATTAATAGGTGATACTCATGATTATTGTTCTCAAATTTTTTACGGTATCTGGTCTACTAAAATACTTGTAGCTTTTGTTCCTACCGATTGCAATTAAGGTTCAGTTTTATCGCTGTGCTGTTATTCCTTGTGCTCATCTATTCACAATACATAAACCTTATTGATAGAAAGGTGGTATTTCAGGAGTTGGACAATTCCCAAACATCGTTCAGATCTCTATATTTTGTGCACTTGCCCCTCGTTAAAATCGGTTGACTTGTGAATAGTAAGGGCAAAATCTTATCTTAAAGTTGGAAAAGAAACGAGGGAAAAACTACAATTGCTAGGTGCAAGAACACCAATCATAAAGGTATATGTGCTTCACTCCCTTCAATAAGAGTGCAGTCAATTTAATCTGAAATATAACATCTGTATAACTAAGACAAGTTAGGATCATGGCACAAAAGATGGCAAGCAGTATCTCATTTCCATTTTATGATATCAATGAAGCATTCGGTCCTTCAATTTCTATGCAAAAATTCACAGCCCTTCGCATCTGATTACTTAACTAAACATAAGGCGAAAAATATGAACCATTACAATACATGAACTCTTGCAGTTCAAAACCGACGACTGTAATCTAACAGTGCACCCAATGTAACTCACAACTAACAAACTTCATATACACAGGGTTACGAACGACTCACATGCTCATCGCATTTGGCAGGGACAAAAATGGCTTGAATGTCAGAACTAGACCAATTACGGACACCATGTTTAGCATCAGGAACAGGATCTGATCACCTGCACTTTTTGTAAATGAAACAAATATATGCACTTAGTTATTATATTTAGATTCCTGTCATCATTATAAGATTAGGCAAACGGCAAAATTGGAGGAGCCATGTATATGTCCTTTACCTGGTAAGAACAGCCCGCTTATGTGTTTCTGAGCCCATGAAAACCTATGAAAAGGCAAGAAAACAAGTTAACCGATGTTAATTCATGATATTATTTTTATGTGGAAAAATATTTGATTTCTTCCCACAAAAGACAAATAGAACCAAAACAAAATACTTACAGAATCCCTGCTGCTGCTGGAGCGACAGCTTTGAACATTGACATCAGAGTAACAGAGATGCCATTTGCAACACCTCTCTGTTCTTGTGTCTGCGCATGTTTCATCGGAGAAGTGAGAGTCTAGCAAAAATGATGAGCAAATGCATTGTCATATATGAGGTTATTAGACTGAACTGATACGTACCACTGCAGTGTTTTGCAGAATGTTGCACGCGATAGTAATGGTAGCCTGTTTTGTTCAGATGATACATCAGAATTTATTTGTAACAAAAAATAATCCCTTCTGAAATGACTCAACTTATATTTCCAAAAGAAGATAATTGTGCATTATCCGAGAATTCACTAAATTAATGATCATTTACATCAGCACAGATGATACCAAAGTTTCCCTATTCTAGTTGCCAATGGCGATAAAAGAAACCATAGAAACTTCTCCTCGAGCCATCAAATGCACTGCCGTCATTGTATTAGGATGGAAAGATGGTTCATACGAGTTTCGAAACCAAAGAAACAAGGAAAAAGAAAAGGACAGGTCCGGCAAACATGTTCGCAGAAACTGGACTTACAGCAAACATGTTCTTCAAAAGCGATGCTATGTTGATAAGTATCTTGAGCTCCGGCCCATGTAGGTTAGTCATGAAGGGATATGTTGCAAGGAGAAGTATGGATAAGACCTACGAAACAAGTGTACATTTGAATTTGGTACTAGAAATATGTTTCAAAAGAATAATTCTTTCCATTTCAAAAACGAAGATTTGCACTAAAAATGACAATCATATTAAACCAGAAACTCATATGAATTAAGTATGGGCAATGATAAAGTAAACTGAAGAAGTATCTTGATAAAGCTGGGAATTTGCTTCAGTACACCTCTTTTAGAAAAATTTATGCAAGGAGCACCTCTTCAGTCTCCATAAAAAGAATCAAGTGATATTCTCCACTACCTATTATTCAAATCTATATCTAATATTTTTTAATTTGATTCATTTTGTCCAATTGAAACCTGTTTGTTTCCCCACATATTATAAAGTATTTTTAAAGATTCAAAATTCTTTTTACAAGAGTGTACAGAAGCAAACCACACGAAGATGCATTTGTCGCATACCGCCGCAGGACGAAATGGCTTGATTGGTCCAAAATACTTGGCAAGGAAAGGATAAATTGCAAGTTGATATACAAGAACACCAAAACCTAAAAAAACAAATGAAATTGTTGTCAGCTAAATAATTCAATGAAAATGCTAACAGGAAGTGGTAAATATGAGTGCTATTTATATAGTAATTTGATTGTGTTTCTCATATTCAGTTATCATTGGCATAAAACTTGGAAAAACAAAACACACCTGAGACGGCCAGAACAGTTCCAACATCCTGGGATGTCAAACTCAGGCCCTGAAATTTTCTGCTGCTAACTGCCCAAAGTGAAAATATCTGAATGTAGTTTTTACACAACATATTAGCATCCCCATGTGCAGGTTATTAGAACCCATTTCAAGGGCCAAAAGTGAACATTACCTCAAGATAAGCTGTGTCATGCAGAGAAAAGATACAGTACAGGATTACTGCTGACATCAATTGCCAATTCTTTAGCAGATTCTTTGTTGATTCACCTCTAGATTCTTTAGCCTTTTGAGCATCTAAGTCGGAGTCACCAGCTTGTGCCTCTAGTTCATCAATAGCTTCTACCTTGTCATCATTATGAAAGTGCAGTGTTTCCTGAGAAAACAGGATAAAATTCTAAGGAACCTTCTCGAGATCTTTAGAAAGTTTCTAAATAAATGCTTTTTTGGAGCAAGTAAAAAAGGTTGCACTGAATGGAGACATATAGGTCCAAACATATTTCATTTATTTTCTTGACAGGATATAGCTAATTGGATTTCCAAGAGAAAAATTAAAAGGGAGATGAGGTGGTATACCGGAAGCCAAATGCATGCAATACAAGATCCAGCTGCTAGTACTGATATGACAAAGCAAGGAAGGAAGTATGGAAACCTGAAAATATGTCCAAATTTAAAGGTCTATCTAGACTGAAAACCACAGAAAACATATAATAGTAATAGTATGATGATAAAACATTTACCTCCCAAATATGGACTCTTCAGAGAAAAGATTGGGGTACTTTTTTGCTGGCTAATAAAGCATAGAGGATAGATAATGTTAGTTATATATTTTTGAAAATTTTCTTTATTACACTATTAGATGCAAATCTTCTGTATATATACAGTAAAATTAACCTAAGGATATATTTATACCAGATACCCTCTTTCTTAACTTTATTGTGCTTTCTTAAGTTCCTCTGCGAATGCATTAGGGATGAGTTCTGATAAAGAGATACATGATGCAGGCACAAACTGGCAACCCTCACCTGTGCAAGAAAGCCTCCGATAGCAGGTCCAATAACAAGAGCGATCGCTCGTGACGATGTAACCTAGGACATTATGTTAGACGTAAGTTAGCACCAAGTATAAATAAGCATTACAAACTGAAGACTTTGCTCAAGGAAGAAGTTGAACACAAAATACAAAAGGGGCTACTCTTACAAGAGATATTCCTAGAGCTTGGTGCTCTTTCCTGCAGACTTCTGAAGCATAGGCCTATAAAATGCAGACATGAGCAACCATGAGATAGTAGGACCTAAATATCAGTAAGCTCATTGGGCCAGCCATACCTTGATTGGCCCCAGTATGCCACAGAGCAATCCAAGTAACCCCCTAGTTACAATTGCCATCCAGTAAGTTGTGCTAAGGCCAAAAAGCGTGTTAAACACAACCCTGAAAGGAGAATCAAAATAACTTTTACTTCAGTCCTGTTTAATTGAGTGCGAAGTATGCTCCCACAATGGGCCTAAATATAATGTTCCCTACACTGCGAGGATGCTAATCACAATGCATGGCTTCCTTCCATACTTATCAGCAAACATGCCCCATGGCACAGCACTGATGGTTCTTCCAAGGAAATAAGTTGCCCCTAAAAGATAAATGAAATATATCAGTAGCACAATAAAGAGCACTGAATAAACCATAGTCAAATTAAGATAACCGAAAATTTACTCAATTAACTGGTGAAAATGGCAGAAGACACTGCTCACCAACAAAACCAGCATAGAACCCAATGTCTTGCTCTTCTTTTGCGATTTTCAAGTCCCTGATCTGTTGGATGGCAACAAATTAGGATGAATATTTAATAGAGGTTGTATTTTAATTAATTGAATATTCCAAATGTTCGGCATGTTACTGAATGTAAAGCTTGTATTTTAAACATTTGCACATACCATGAAGTACAGATACGGGAACAATGACTGGATTGGCAGAGCTGGAAAAGGAAAAATATAAGAGTTTAGGTATTGAAAAGAAAAATGGTAACAAAAACAGACATATTTCAGACAGTGTAAGACGTCCTGTAAAAATGCATTTTAACATAAAAAAAACATGAGGTCCATCACGCGTGCAGAGTGTTCAAAATGAACATGTTGGTACTTTCATAGTTTCATGTCAATAAATTTGCCAATCAATATTACGCTCAGAGTTCTACTAGCATGCTTTGACTACAGAGGTACATGCCTGCATGGTGCCAAAAAAAACAGTGAATGCTTAGTAGCAAGTAAATGAAGTAAGCATGTCTGAATCCTTCTGGTGATGTTGCCCGCTGATATTTGGTATCATCCGGTATTCTGAAATCTCAATCCATGGATGTCAACTGGTAAGCACCAATGAAGGAAAGACAACCAACCACCGACAAACTGGAGTACTTTCTTCACTTAAACTTGCTCAAGAAAACCCCTAAACAAAACAACAATAACCTATGCCACGAATAAGCACCAGCACTTATTTAGGCAATGCCAAAGAACAGGTCACACTATCAGCAGGACTCGACACATGAGTCCTATGTGCAGATGCTTTGGTATCAAAATGAATTGTCTCTGTCTACTTTTCTAAATGTCACACTCTGAATTGTCTGTCTTGAAGATGCAAAGCCCTCCTGCGTATTCTTGGAAAATAGAAAACGCTCCGAATTTATTTGTCTCTGCGAATCAGATTCCCATGGCCTATCTACATTGTTCTTCAGTTTGTGACGGTGACGCATGGACACTATACTATTCGTACCGGCGCAGAGGCAGGAGATCCAGATGTAGAGGAAAGCCGCGTACGGTATCCGGTCAGTGGCCTGCACCCTCCTCTGCTGCCGGCACCCGGGGCAGCGCTCGCGCCACGCCGGCGCCGCCGCCCCGTCGCCGACGAGCAGCGGCGCGCCACCGCTGCCGGTCATCATGGTCGTCCGGGCAGCAGACGAAGGTCAGGAGCTGAACGAGGACGTCGGTGGGGTAGGTGCGTGTGGTGGCTGCCCGGTGGATCCGCCGCATGGAAGCGGCAGGACATGCTCCTTGGGCGACGACGAGCTGGTGCGATGCGCTAGTTCGAATTCTTGGCCTCTGGAGCTGAGCTCCTTCCTTTGTTTTCGGGGTTTTTGTCTTGGGTTTGGCTAAAATTAGGAGGCGGGATCAAAGGGTTGCCCGGGTCTCTGTCCCGTTTGGAACGGCGCGTCTTCACTGCCAGTACATGTGCAGGTACGACGATGCATTGCTCTCTCTCTCTCTCTCTCTCTCTCTCTCTCTCTCTCTCTCTCTCTCTCTCTCTCTCTCTCTCTCTAAAGCCATCAGGTCAGTTGCGCTCTCCATCCACGTAAAGTGCGGTCCCATTGGAGCTTCCCCCCCCCCCCCCCCCCCCAATTTACGTGTAAATGTGATACCTGGGCACCACAAGAGCCGTACGGGGTCACGAGCCGCTCCGGCGGCCACCAGCGCGCCCTGATGAACCGCGTAGCTTCCTCGAAGCTTCGTGGCTCCCCGAAACGACGTGCCCGCAGGCCGCAGCACGCAGCTGCGCCGGGGCCACGGCCTCGAAACGGAAAGCCCGCGAGCATGGAGGAGGAAGGGGGAGCTAGCGGATGGGGCCACGGCCCCGGTCGCTAGCTCGATCCCGTTACACGGTTACGGTAGCAATTAACTAGCATAGCATGCATTGGATCCACTAACCGTTACGTACAGTAGTGTAGAGTGGTAATTTCTCTCTCTCGCTCTCTCGCTCTCTCTCTCTCGCCCTGCTGGTTAATGCCTGGTTTACTTTCCTTAATCGTTGGGAGGCGCTCCGGTACATAGTATTGCTGCCTGCAGCCGTTTCTTCAGACTAGCACCTTTTCATACGTTCGGAGCTCTGAAAATTCATTCGGCGTTAATTTGCCTTTTAGAAAAAAAAATAAACAGTTGGAGAGAAATTAACTTATTCTCTCGCTCTCTCACACACACACGCACAACTCCGGCCATTTTTTTGCCTAAAAAGAGTAAAAAATTCGAGAAAGGATCATCAGTTGCTGCAAGGCGAATAAACTAAGGTACTAGTATCTGGAGGCCATTGGATGATTCGAGCGAGAGTGCTACAGGACACGAACACGTTACTACGCACACGTACACGGGTGGGGTGGTGCGCGTGCGCGTGGAAGCTTTCGACGCAGCGGCCGGGTGGCGCTCCGTCTGGCGCTGGCGTGCGTGCCTACCGAACAACCAAGAGAAGAAGAAGAAACCGTAACGCCAGGAAACCCGACAACCGGGAGAGAAGTGTGAGCGGGCGGGCCGGACTGACCGGCGGCGAGGCAGACGACCCAGATGTAGAAGAAGTCGAGGTAGGGGACGCCGGCCCTCGCCTTGCTCGCCTCCTCCTGCCGGCACCCGGGGCACCCCTCGCGGCACCGCCGCCTCCTGCTGCTGCTCCTCTCCTCCCGCGCCGGCGGCAACAGCAGCGCCACCGCCGCAGCTGGCGAGCCCTCCTCGCCGCCGGCCATTTCTCGACCCTCCCTCGCAGCTGCGTGCCACTCGATAGGATCGGAAGAAACTAGCTAACGCAGTGGTGCCAGTTCGAAGAGGGTGCGTCCGTTCTTATAGACCACGTGAGACGCCTAGTACGACAGTGACGACATCTCCAGAGGTAAGCGTGAACGGCCGGGACAGAGGCCCTCGCGTGCGTTTCTTCACACGACTGATCAAAAAGGGAGTTACAGTTTAGTTAATTCGGCGGGAAGGGATTGATGGAAAAGATTAGTTGAAGGGTAAATATGATCGCGTGACTCGTCGATTCCACTCCTCTCTGCCACGACAACACGACACAGAGTCACCGTATATCGGTATTATTTTCAAGAAAAATATCAATTTGCACTCTCGAACTATCACAGAAGTTTGATTTTTAACCGTCAACAATAAAATTCAGATACCGAGGATCATCCAACCGTCCAAACTGGACAATTTGTATTTTTTTAAAAAAATCTAGTTAGATCTAAAAAGTCAAAACTAATTCATTTTAAACTAGAAAAATATGAAAATAGCATAAATTATTTTTAAAAATGTAACACATCTGTTGTTGCTATATTTGAATCGTGATTATTAAAAATAATAGACACGAAAATAATACTAAGAATATGAAAAAATTAGATCCGAACAACCGGTAAGTAGAGTGCTAATAGATATGTTGCTTTTTAAGAAAAATTACTAGTACCGGTTTCATGTTTTATTTAAAAAATTACTTATGAATTTTTTAGTTTACTTTTGAATATTTATAATTTTATAAAATAAAAACCACCTTTGAAACCACTCAAAGATTCAAATTTATTTGGCTGTCTGGATGACCTTATCCGGATTTTATAATTGAAGTTAAAAAAATCAAATTTTTATAATAATTTGAGGGTGTAATTTGGACTTTTCACTTATTATTAACTGGTAGTATATATATGCATGCAATCGTTGTGGGTTAAAGCATCTCCAGCAGATTACTCATCCATCTTCCAATACCAAATTTTTTTTCTTTTAGTAATGGGAGGTGCTCTGCTCCATCAGATTATCAATTCTATTGTCAATACCAAAATATTTTTTTATCGACAAAATACACATCCCTCCTGCTCAAATGTAGGGAGATTTCTCCCTCCACCCTATCTTTTGAGTAATTTGCTACAGCACTGACTAGCAAAAATATAAAAAAAATGTCATTGGTGATTGATTGAGAACATATAGAGTATGAGAGATACTTCCTCCGTCCTAAAAAAAAGTCATCCTAGAAATTTTAGGACAAATTAACAAGAAGGTAAACTACTACTCCCTCCGTTTCAAATTATAAGTCATTCCAAGAATCTTGGAGAGTCAAACCATTTCAAAGTTTGACTAAAATTATAGAGAGAAATATAAAAATTTATGACATCAAATAGGTGCACTGTAAAAATATAGCTAACAAAGAATCTAATGATAATTAATTGGTATCATAAATGTTATTATCTTATCATATAAATTTGGTCAAACTTGAAAAACTTTGACTCTTCAAGATTTTTGGAATGACTTATAATTCGAAACAGAGGGAGTATGTTTTTGCCCTTATTTATTATTCACCTTTTAACTAATTAGTTCTTGTATGCATATGCACTTTCTAAAGGGAACATATTCGGTGGAAACTAAACTTTCATGAAAACCCGTGCGAACCACGACAAAAAAATCGTATAAATTCACAAAAAAATCACACATGTAGATAATATGATGATACACAATCTTGTAAAATATGTTGTCCAAACTCGACTTTATTTGTGAGATACAAAAACAACAAATTTCAAGCTAAGAAGTTGTCCATATGATTTGTTAGAAATTTGTTATTTTTATGTCTCACAAAAAAAAGTCGAGTTTGGACAGGATATGTTACAAGATTGTGTATTATCATATCATCTACATGTGTGATTTTTTTCGTGAATTTAAATAACTTTTTTACCGTGATTTGCACGGGTTTTCACGAAAATTGTAGTTTCCACCAGATATATTCTCCTTTCTAAAATAAGGTAATATAACTTATTTTTTGAGATAAAATTTGAATCTAAAATGACATGTTTTTTTGGACGGAGGGAGTAAGTAATTTACTTACCAAGCTGATAGCCAGGTTCGCTATGATCGTGCTGCCATCACGGCCGTCCGACCAGGATGGATTCGTGATCGGTCGGCGTTCGATCGGACCGATCGAAATCAGATTATCAGAGAAGCCCCGCGGCGGCCGCAGTCCGCAGACGAGACCATCGACATCATGAGGTACGCCCCACGTATCGACCAGTGGAACGAGGAGCCGACGGCGACGGGTCGAAGATCGTCCTGGGTAGGGGAATGGACGGCGGCACTCGATCGCTAGCTATAGCTGGCTTGAGGTGGCCGCTTCGGTCGCTAGCTAGCTAACTGCGATGCCTAGCAAAGGACAGCGCCGGAACATCTCGCCGCCGGCCGCGCTCGTTTCGGTCGGATTTGCTAGATCGGAGAAGAGAGCGACTCCGCTGGTAGCTAGGAGCTAGAGCCTAGAGGAGCTGCTAGTTAGCGAGCTGGGGGCTTTGGGGCGGTGGTTTCCAGGAAGCTTCCCTCGCTCGATCGCGACCGGCGGCCGTCGTCCGCCCGATCATCGCCGGAGGAACAGCGCGACCGGCCGGTCACGCGTGCGGCCGTACGGAGGATACGCCGCGCCGGCCGCGTCGGCCTCGCTAGCGGCCGCGCCGCCCCGTTCCAGGTGCGCGGCTGGCTCCATCCACGCGGCACGACCCGCCGGGGAATCGAAACGGCAGTGCCGCGCGCAGCTTCCGGGAAGGTTCCGGCGTCACGCATGCCATGCGGACAGCGAGTGCTGCACATCGTGCACACCGGCCATTACCCGCGCCCGGCGACGGCGATAGCTACCTTACCTCATGATGACATTGACAGGAAGCATTTGCACACTTGCAGATTGCTTGCTTGCGAGCAGGATGATACGTTGTGTATAGTACACACGAGCACCGGCACAGCTTGGCGTGAACCGGACCGCGACCTGTGTTCTCTGCCACTGCCACGCCACATCGCCGCGTGCACGTTCTTGTCAAAAAGTACGGGCCGATAAGGTACGGTTCCCCGGCCGGTGACTACTCAACAAGTCCGTTGCGCGCGTTCTGACTAGCAGCTAGCCAGGCATGCAGCGACTACCGTTAATTCCATAATTCGTTGGGATATTCTTTCTACCTGTTTGTATAATAGTCTACTATTAGACCAGTGATAACGCTAGGATAATGTAGAAACAAACAGCACACGAGGTAGATCGTGAGAAGACGGAAGCCGGCGGGGGGCGGGGACTCACCGGCGACGAGGCAGACGACCCAAATGTAGAGGAAGCTGAGGCAGGGGACGCCGGTCTTGGCATCGTTCGCCTCGGCCACCCAGCACCCGGGGCAACCCTCGCGGTAGCGCTCCGTCGCCGCCGCCCCCTCCAGCAGCGGCGCCGCCGCCGGCGGCCATTTCGTTCTCGACCCGCCGGTTGGTCCCCTAGCTCGCAGCTCGGTAGGCTGGAGCAGGGGTGCGTGGCGGCAATGGTTATGGGCCCTCTGCCGCCTGCGGCCGGATCGGGAGGAAGGCCGAGCATTTTTTGTAGACACGGCCACACGGGGCGCGCAGTGGGTGCGAGTGGGCGCGCGGCGCATGGCCATGCTGGGCCGCCACTCCCTCGCGGCCTCGCCACGTGCTCAAACGCGTGTGCTCGTTGCGTGGAAAGTCAGGGGTGTACTCTTTTTTTCTCCCCTTGGCTACATACGGGAACAGCATGGAAGTCCGTACTGAACTTAATTTGTTTCCCATCATCAAGGAATTGAACCCCTTTCGAGCAAACATGCGGTTGAAAGAACAGAACACGTGCACGCGCCCACAACAGTACTGCAGCCAGTGGCCAAGCAAGAAAGAAAACTTAATTTACATGGCAAATTTTAATTAGTTGCTGTTCTATGAGAGAGAATATAAGTCGGAATAAGCTGGAAGCAGACAAGCAGAGCAGAGGACCATATTCCAGTCACGTGATGACATGCTGTTTTAATTAACTTGGGCATGATGTTTAACGAGACGTGTAAACATAATACCGCTCTAAAGTGCTCCCGCCAAAGAGGTGTTCAGATTAATTGCCTGGGCTGTATATCAAATATTTCCCAGGTACTCTTCACAATACCTATCAATGGACAGACAACATTTTCTAATTTGATTCGAAAAGTTTCCAAGGATAAAATTGCAACAAAGAGTCAAAAACAACATTTCCTAAGAAAATATCATCGCCCACCAGATAAATAACTTCCGGCGTTTCTCTTAGTTAAGCTATATATGGTCCTTGCTGTTCTATTGAAAGAATAAAAAATAGCGCTCCTGTTTGCCCGAAAAATAGAGAAAGCATGGAAGTTGAATGGATGGATATGTTCATATGTATGGTAGATATTGGTGGATCCAAATTCAGGTGATATGAGATCGATCCTTAAATGTTCGAGTGCCCAATAGTCCCGTTCTATTGTTGCAATCATAATTTTTTTTTATGTCTAATTAGTAATACTAGTCAAGGAGTGGGAGATTATTGGCGGAGTCGAATGCAGCTGTGAACAATTTTTTTGATGTTTAAAACGTTCGATTCTAGTGTTGCTGATGACACTTTTCAATGTTGCGACGGGTGTATGGTTGATCTGGCCTGAATTTGATTCTTTGAATGGATGGACACATGCGTTTCGGCCTTGCAGAGGAGTTCGTTAGGGGACACCGAGACGGGAAGGAAGTGCCAACGCGGGAGGAGACGGCTCGTTTTCATGTGGTTAGACGGGGATGGAGCCTTATTATGGGTCATCTGGAACGGGGAACAGTTTATGTTACGTGCAGCCGAATTTTAATTTTCATGTTTTATGCACAGCCCTGCATCATCCGATGCTAGCAATTCAGTAAAAAATGGAAGTTATTACGTACTAAAATCTAAGTACTTCCGGTGTACAGACGGTACCTATCGTACTTTATTTGTACCTTAGTAAGTATAAAGTCTGTTGGAAAAATACTCTTCCGTGCATGCAAGTAGCAAGTTCTCCTGTACTTTGGTCTAGGCCTGGCCAGGCAAGCCACGTGGACGACCATATATATGGATCGGACGGCAAGACCACGCCCGCAGCAAAATATGTTACTCCCTGCGTCTAAATTATTAGTCATTTTGATTTTTCTAGATGTATAGTCTGGATATATATCATGTTTAGGTGTATAGTAAAATTGATATATCTAGAAAAACTAAAACGATAAATATTTTGAAATGGAGTGAATACTAGCTGTATAAACGTTGTGCAGAGCAGTGGCCGTAGCACGCCGTTTAGGTCTAGCCAGGACGACGACGAACGCGAGGTAGCTAGCTTACGGGAAAGGAAAAGGCCATGTGTCGTAGTAGACGCGCGACGAAGAAGATCGAGTACATGCACGAGAAGAGAGGGGACAGCAGGGGATCGTCGGAGCTAGGCCGGGGAGAGAGCGAGATAGGGAACTCACCGGCGGCAAGGCAGACGGCCCAGATGTAGGAGAAGTTGCGGTAGGGGACGCCGGTGTCGGCCTTGTTCGCCTCGTCCAGCCGGCACCCGGGGCACCCCTCGTGGTGCCGCCGCCGCCGCCGCCAGCTCCCACTCGCCGCGCCACCGGCCCGATGCAACGGCGCCGACGCCGAACCGTCGTCGTCCTCGCCGCCGGCGGCCATCTCGGTCATAGGTGTATCCTCTAGCTCCGGCGCCGGCCGATCCATTATTGCTAGCTGTCCGGTGAGGTTGCTGCGTGTGAGCCCGTGCTTGTAACGAGCGACCGAGCGCGCGCGAGGAGCGCTGGCGCGGGCGCGTTCGTATATATAGACGCGCGCGAGGCGAGAGTCGTGGGCTCGTGGCTGCTCCCGCCAAATTGGGCCGCTTATGCCTTTTCCTACTGGGCTTCCGTTAATTCGCAACGAGGCCTGTTTTGTTTATTCGCTTAGGGGTTTGCTCATTATTTCAGTGTATTTTTTAACTGCATGGTTGCCTCAACAAGCAGGTGCCATGCCTAAAACCGCAAAACGCTTCCATCTGTTTTTAACAAAATATGCGCTGAAATTTATTTATTTATTCTAAACTTCGTATATTTTAAAACGGAGGAAATAATTTTAGAACTGGCTCCAAAACCGCTGAGGATAACGTTCCATGGAATGGAGATTTGGAGCTTATAAGGTAATTCCAACCAAATTCTTTGGTCTAGTACGCACCTGTCCGGGGAAAAAATAAAATAGAGACCCGGTCATCTACTCATCTTCTCTCCCTCCCTCTGGGGAAAAAAAATCTTTCCCTCCCTCCTGGTTTGGCAAACACGTGTGCATGCGGCGCTGAGCTGGTCGGACGCCCACGCGCGCGCCAGGCGCCAGGTGGGCAGATATAGCCGGGCACCGCCCCGATTCCCTCGCCGCGGTCCGGCGCGCGACAGCCATTCGTATCCCCAGGCGGCCGCGGCGGCCACACCGCCCCCGCTCCGCGCCGCGGCATCGCATCCGCACCGCGAACCCGTCCCCCTCCACGGTCCACGGAACGGCCGCCCGCCACCGCACGCCGCTCCAGCCAGTAGCTGGAAGGAACCAGCTCTTCCGGAGTTCGAAAAAAAATATCTCCCGCACGCCGCGCGGGGGAGCTTCGCGTGCGCCGCGGGGAACCGGCTCTCCGTTTCCTGCTGCAGCGATGCTCCTCCACCTGCTGCCGCTCTCCTGCCCCCGGCGCCCCGCAGCGGCGCTCCGCCCCGGCTCCGGCGGCGGCGGCGGCGGCCCGTGGGCTCGTCGGGCCGGGGGGCTGGCCCGGAGGCGGGCGGTGCGGCGGACGGACCTGCAGCCGGAGACGCCGCCGCGGCGGGGCCGCGGCGGGGGCGACGGCCACGACGACCCGCACGCCGGCGGGGCGCTGCTGGAGACGGTGCGGAGGCTGCTGCTCGCCAAGGAGGAGGCGGACGCGGAAGGAGGGGAGGAGGAGGAGGAGGAGCAGGCGCAGTTCCCCAAGCGCTGGGCCATCGTCTTCCTCTGCTTCTCTGCCTTCCTCCTCTGCAACATGGACCGGGTACGTGTGCCTCTGTGCTAATCCCCCTGCGCATCGCCTGGCCTGCATGACCGACCGCAGTGCCATGCGCAGTGCCACGAGCGATCAAGCTGGTCAGATAGCTAGCTCACGTATTCAGAGCTGAGAGGTGACTCTGTGCTCTTCCGAAATCAAAACCAAATGCCTCCGCAGTATTACTGCCGGTGGTGGAAATTAGTTAGTTGTTGTAAATCTGACCCTCAACATGCTCTAAGTTTTGCGCATTTCTTTCTTGAGCAGAACGTAAAGGCACGAACTGACCTAGTAGCATTTCTCTCTTGCAAATTGATTCTAGTTACATGGAATACTAGGTGATTCCCCGCGCGTTGCTGCGGGATTGAGCGAATTTTTTATAAACTATGACTAAAAGATATAAAAAAATTAGATAAAACACAATGGAGAGTGTGTAGTATTATATTGATCAAGATTTGTTGAAAATATATGAAATGGTGAATTTTTGAATGAGAAAAACTTGTTGCTAATTGATCTATGGAATCCTCTCTCCGAAAGTTGGTGAAACGTGTTCTCTATTTTGGACGCTTTTATTTTTCGCATCGCAGAAGCAAAAGAGAATATTTTTTACACCTTTTGTTCAACTTACATGTTGTTAGTTGAGAGCATCATCATTTCTAAGATGAACTCAGGTATGATGCTAGTATGGTAATCCACCTACAAATTAGCGTGATTTTTGTTTCTTCCAGGAATTTACGGTAGGGCAGAAAGATAAGAAAATTTCTTTTTGAGGGAAAAGATAATAAAATTCGTGGGACTAAGATTAGCAAAGTCAAAGCAAAGTAAATCTTGCACTGAGAAAAAAGAAAGCAGACCACCAGCAACATGGACCTCATCTTTCAGCTTGCATAGGCCAGCGGCGTGGTGTCCAAGATCCTCCGCCAGTTCCTGGCCGTGGTCACTTCACGTTCGCCGCCTACAACGTGGCGTCTGACAGCGGAAGACGCACATGCACCACGGGATGGAGATGGAGTCGACGCTGGAGCTCCGTGGCGCCCCCGCCATAGGCAAATGTATATGTATACATGTGCAAGCTTAGAGAGCTGTACAATCAGTCTCTTTAATCTTGATCGTATGGTGGAAACTCTAAGAGACTTAGTGTCCAGCGGTAGTGGCCAACAAAGTTTCCCTTAATGCTCAGCGGTAGTGGACAACAAAGTGCCCCTTAATGCTCAGCGGTAGTGCCCAACAAAGTGACCCTGATGCATGACAAAGTAAATGTTTCATGTTCATCTATTAATGATGCATCTTTTGTATGGACGGTAGAGATTATGCTAGTTGCTGAGATCCTATGGACAATACTAATTGAGATGATGTGGCTTAATGTGGTTGCAGAGAAATCAAAGTAAATGACTCTTAATGGGGACTAACTTTATAGATTTTATAGATGTCATCAGGGAGGTTGTTTCCATATTTCCAATCGCCTGCAGATGTCCCAAAAAATTCTCATCTAGGCAGCCATCCAATGAGAGTAGCCCATTGTAAAGCGTGCATTACTGGATAAACTTTCATGGCCTTCATCACAAGCCCAAACCAACCTTCTTGTGCTCGTTGTTGCCATATTTTATGTTTGATGTGATCATGTGAACACTTCCAGTCTTTTTCATGAATGCTGTAGCAGCAAAATGCATGTACCTGCTATCAATTATGTCAACTGGAAATAAATAGTAAAATCTAGACAACTATGATTGCGGTAATAGTTTTTGATGGGTGTGTGCAGATAGTGGTGTGGCTTTGTTTGTGAGAGGTTTATAGGACCATCATTTGCAGGTGAACATGAGCATTGCTATTCTGCCTATGTCCGCAGAGTATGGTTGGAACCCTCAAACTGTTGGTCTCATCCAGTCATCTTTCTTCTGGGGCTACCTCCTAACTCAGGTCAGTAAGTAAGAGTAATTTTTGTTTCATCCATGAATTCTGCATTTCGGATAAAAGGCAGTAACTTTTACTAAACAATTTAATCCAATAATCATTGCAGATAGCTGGAGGAATATGGGCAGATACTGTTGGAGGAAAGACTGTCCTTGGTTTCGGGGTGGTTTGGTGGTCCATAGCTACAGCTCTTACTCCTGTCGCTGCAAAGCTTGGCTTACCATTTCTTCTTGTTGTCCGAGCTTTCATGGGAATTGGTGAGGTAACCACTAGTTACTCATGGACCTACATATATATATTCCTTCTAATCCAAGTTCAGAAACTTCTTGAGGGTATCAAATGATGGCATAATTTGAATGTTGAGAGATTTTTGCCCCAATGGTTGTTTCATTTACCTGAAGGGAATATCATTGCTTCCTTGAGTTGTTTGCTACACTTAAGTTAGTACTTTCTAGAAAATTTGAAAAATTAGGTTCACAAGCAGCTATGCGCTCCTATGCTTGCACAGCTGGGAACCCATACCAGCCTTCCCAGCTATCACAAGTGTATTCTGGTTGCTTAGCTCTGCATCTTTTGTTATTGATATCCTTTCTACACCTTTCTCTGATTTTAACAGCATATCCATTCTTGCTCCAGGGGGTTGCCATGCCTGCAATGAATAATATTCTTTCAAAATGGGTTCCTGTATCAGAGAGGAGCAGATCATTGTCTCTTGTGTATAGTGGAATGTACCTTGGTTCCGTGACAGGCCTTGCATTTTCCCCCTTATTGATACATAAATTTGGTTGGCCATCAGTCTTCTATTCATTTGGGTCTCTAGGGGCTGTTTGGTTCACGACATGGGCAACCAAGGTACTTTTGTCTTCAAGTGTTCCATTGTACATATCAAATTCTTCAGTGTAGCAAAAATTGACCTCTCATTTCATGGTATCACCTCTGAATTCATTGCATGTTTATTTTTAAGGCGTATAGTTCCCCACTCGAAGATCCTGGAATCAGTGCAGCCGAAAAGAAGCTTATTACTAGTCAAAGCACAGCAGGGGAGCCTGTTAAAACAATTCCATGGAAACTAATATTATCAAAACCACCTGTTTGGGCACTTATAGTTTCTCACTTCTGCCATAACTGGGGAACTTTCATTTTGCTCACATGGATGCCCACATACTACAACCAGGTAATACTAGACACCAAATTTTCTACCTCAGGATCTTGAACTTTTACCATTTGTACATTAAAAAGTTTCTTTGAAATAGGTTCTGAAATTCAACCTAATGGAGTCCGGCCTTGTCTGCGTTCTTCCCTGGTTCACGATGGCAGTTTCTGCAAATGTTGGTGGTTGGATCGCAGATACACTTGTCAGTAGAGGAGTATCTGTGACAACAGTTCGAAAGGTAAAGAGTTCCCTTCACTTCAACTATGTAAATAAGCTATAAGGATCCACTGAATTGAATCCAAACCATGCAATGAAAACACTAGTAATCATTATACATTAGCAAAGAACATAATTAAGTTGTATGAAAGCACTTAAGTCAGTAGATTGCAGAGAACTGCAAAGTTAGCCCTTTTTTCATATACATTCAGTGGTCTGTTGAGTTTTATTCTCTATTGTTTCATATGTATATACACCTCTTTCAGATCATGCAATCAATTGGATTCTTGGGGCCAGCGTTTTTTCTAACTCAACTAAGCCATGTCAACTCGCCTGCCATGGCGGTGTTGTGCATGGCTTGTAGCCAGGTAATTTCTCCATTTTGCTTCTTTTTTATGTCCAGTCTTTGTTGATAATAGAACAACACATTTTCATATAGTCAAACGACTTGAGGTTTAACGTTACATGCATGCTAACCACAACACTTTAATTGCATTATGTTTTTTCCATTGTCAGGGAACTGATGCATTCTCGCAGTCTGGTCTATACTCAAACCACCAAGACATCGGCCCACGATATGCTGTAATCTCTTCCTGTCCTATAGCATAACCTTTTATTCCACACATGACTCGGACTCATTCTACTGTTATATGTGAAATTCTGGAACCTAGACTATAAGTGAATCCATGAGGTACTAAATGGTGGTTGCCTTCTCCCTGTCTTTCAGGGTGTACTGCTTGGTCTTTCCAACACAGCTGGGGTTTTAGCTGGTGTATTTGGCACAGCAGCAACAGGATACATCTTGCAGCATGGTTCGATCTAATCTCACTCTCCTGCATTGCATACTAGCAGCCTATTTTAAAACCCAGATTCATTGATGAATCCAATCACCCCAAAAATGCAGGTTCCTGGGATAATGTCTTTGAGGTATCTGTATTGCTTTATCTGGTTGGGACTTTGGTGTGGAATGTGTTCTCAACTGGTGAAAAAATTCTTGATTGAAGAGTGTACATAGCATGCTCACAGTTCTAAGTGACATATTCGCCCTGGATCAACAACTTGCCCCCTGGATAAAGTTCAAGACAACAGATGCAGCCCCATGCAACTCAACTCTTGGGAAAGAGGCAACAGTGGACTGATAGCTCCCAAGGTGAGATTCCCAGAACTCCGCCCAATCCTGGATACTGCTTGATTGCACTGGTATCAAGACACTTGTGAGATTGCAAACGAAGCATGGACGAGTTGAGTAATGCACGCGCCTGCAGGATATGTGACTGTATATTTTGCTCAGTATAGGTATCCCTGCACAGCATAGCTGAAGAATCCATCATCGTACACAGTAGTAATTTTGACATGTTACTCCTTTCTCTTGAATAGCTCGTTATTGTTACAGTTCGATGTAGATTACAGCAAGAAAATTTGCAAGGGGTTACTACTAACACATTCAAGATTTGATGAATATGTATCTGTTAACCTTTTGAGTTTTGAGTGTGGCAAACTATTATCGACACTTTCAAAGATGGAAGTGTAGTTTACTCTGGAACGTGTGACTGGAAACGTACGGCATTCAAGAGGATTTGATGTTTTGAATTCCTAAAAGATGAAGTTTAGCTTCCTCAATAAGCGGTCTGAGGCTAACCCATCAAGAGAGAAGCATTACATGACTGAGGTGAAGATCATCAAACATTAGGTGAAAATGGTAAGTAAATATTTCCACGGTTCCAGTTCATCGACCAACCATACAGTACGTGACATTTTCAGTACATTGGACCATCAGTCCAAGAGGTTTCAACAGAGTGCTACAAGCTACTAATAAACACTATCTACACAGAGAGGGCTGCCCTGCTTTTTACGAGCAAGCACTGCTACAAGCTACCAGACATGCTTCTCTACAAGATGCTCTGATGAAGTTTTGATCCGCTGACATCTGTTGTGTGAGCGACGAGAGCTGCTTGCCACTTCAGCAGTTTGTGTCATACGTTGCAAGCCCTTGCAACTCCGGGCCTTCCATTCTTGGATTATTGTCAAAGCTGCAGTGAGGTAGGGCTTAGAAACAAACAAAACAGGCAGGACAAACGAGTTTTGCATATAGACGTGCTGATTATTTGAGAAGTTTCACACTAAGTGGCAGCAGGCAAGTGCAACTAGTCCACATGCATTCCAAGGTCATCAAAAGAAATGAGCATTTTGTAAACATATAATGTGCCATTTAATCCTCATTTGGCATATAAATGAATCAAATAAATAAATAATAATTGTAGATCTACGTCAGCTACTGCAGCATGGATGGTATAACACATATAAGATCATGGTAGATGCAAGTGTATCTTTTCACCCAACATGCAAGAACATATAAGATATCCGGAAACCTTGTGTCAGACATAAACTTAATTGAGGTTTAAATCGATTTTGTAACTTCATGTGGTATTAGTTCCGGGTTGTTGGATACCATGGCTAAATGCTAATGGCTCCTTTAAAATATGCAAAACATTAGATGCAGAAAGGTAAGAATCAAATAAATCAGTTTATTTAATAGAAGAATTGAGGAGGAGTCGGTAGATCATACTTGCTCAATGGTATGTGCTCAAAAGGCCCACTAGTTGGGATTGTGCCGCAAAGATCATTGTTTGAGACGTCTCTGCAAGAAGTATGGATGCACAGGATGAAGTACTGTCAATAACATGTACAGAAAGACATGCGATTCAGCAAATGCATAACAGGAAGCTGAAGACTTACATCACTTTGAGGCTAGAGATTTTTGTCAGTTCCCTTGGAACTGGACCCGTCAAATGGTTGTCATTAAGTCGCCTAGAAAAAACAGGAAAAGTGAGGGGGGAAAAAAGGTTAACAGATTAACATACTGAGTGCCACGAACTGCAACAAAGGAACACATGGTTGCATTCGAACTAAAGTATCAGTGCTCACAGGAATACTAAAAATTTCATCATGCCAAGTTCCCTTGGTATGTTCCCTGTAATGTTGTTGTTATACAGGTCCAAGCTGATAAGGCTCTTCAGATTCCCAAGCTCAGCTGGGATAGTGCTCTGAATATTGTTTTTGTAGAGTTCTCTGTAACAATGAGCACAATGTAAGAGAACTTGTACGAATGGAAATTTCAAGCACACTGGATTCTGAAACACTGTTGAAAGTTTAACGGATGATCAGTGCAGACATGCAGTCATGAGATGATTAGGTAACCTAAAGATTAATCATATACTAAAAAAAACATTGAAACTATTTATGTATCATAATGCACCATCCGAAGACTGAATAGTGAAAATCAGATGACAATAGCTGTGAACAAACAGCTCACTGGAAAAATTACTAACTGTCTGGTTTCCACCAATGGGATAGCGAGTATACTAGGCCAGCTAAGTTGCAGAAATGAAGGGACAAACGAGAGGAAGTTTTCATTTTCAAGAAAAAAGGAGGAAGTTTGCACTGCTACTACTTCTAGCCCGTATGTGTCAGATTCACGATATTTTTTTTAAGCTTCTTAAATTGGTTTATTTTCTCTGCTAGTGAATATCAGGAAAATTTCTCCAAGATACAATGGTTTTCTACCACCCCTTCAGAAATGGAAGTACAATACTGGAATTTGATGTAAGAAAACAAACTTGTAATCAATATCCTACATAACCTCACATCTACAACAGATAAGGAACTATGGAGTATGAATTATGTAGTTTTCCCTTTATTAAACTCATTGAACAATTTCATACAATGAATAACAGTTAGAGATGTGAAAAGTCCAAGGTTAAAAAAAAAACGTTATTAAACGTCGTTTAATCGAGATTAAACGCTAAACGGAAGCCTAACGTCTCGTTTAGGGCCTAGGCGCCCAATTAAGCGCTGGGCGTGCCTAGACGCTGCGTCTACGCGCTAGGCGGCGCGTACGCGTGAAAAAACGACGCTAAGCGTCGCTGGGTGGGCGGGCGGCGGCCGCGCGCGCGCAGAAAGTGCGAGCGGGAGAACGCGCACTCGCGCGGGAAAAAAGTGCGGGCTGCGGGCGGACTGCGCGCCAAAACAAGAACGGCGGCGCCGGAGCAGGAGGAGAGGAGGTGGCTGGCGGAGTCAACTCAGCTGCTGCTTCTGCGGCGGCGGGAGCTGCGGGGAAGCAACGGCCGGAACGGGCGGGTTGCTTCGGGGAGGAGGAAATCAGAGAGGACAACGAGAACGGGAAAGGGGAAACTGTCACATAACAGTCCAAATAATACCAATCAAGTGCAATAATTGACACTTAACCTCAAACCAGAATTACTGCACTCAACCAGTACGTTCAGACCGTCTGCTGTAACCAGGATCGATTACACAGGAACTCTCGCCAAAAGACGAGCACAGATGATTACCGGCAATAAAAGCGTTCAAAACCATATACAAACCGAGTTTATAACAGAAACACCACTTAATGTACAGTAAGTGTTTACAAGCTAGCTTTACAATTCAAACCTCAGAGTTCAAACGCAGCGGAAAGTAATTTAGAGTTTAAAACAAGCTTCAAAATACGGTACGATAACCAACGTCGCAGACAAAGACGAGCTTCACACCTTGCCCACTGATGTGAGGCTCACCTGCCCGAACTTCATGGAGAAGACGGGACCCACTCGATCGACCAACCCGAAGAAAGTGGTTGACCGATCTACGAGGCGCAGATCTCCTCGGAGTCCTCTGGAACGCATCCTGCTAAAAATATATGGCAACAACAAGCCTGAGTATTGTAATACTCAGCAAGGCTTATCCGACTATTGGTATATACTTAGCCGACTCCTAGACATGCAAAGCTGTTTGGCTCTGGAGTTATTTTGCTGAAAAGCTACGAACAGTGAATTCTTACTTTCAGTATTTTAGCTCAAAGTTATTATACCAATACCAACTAGGTTTGCACCAACATCTAGAGCACGCATGGTTGATCACATTATCTTTTCAGAGTACCACAGCAAACATTCTCAGTTCAATCTCATTCCACTTCTTTACTACGATGTGACGAAGTGACCAAGGTTCTCTTAACCGAGAGAGACAGCGAATCGATCCGATTTAACCTTGCAAGGTGGACCTAACACACACGTCACATATAGGCCCCATCGGACCATACGTGACAACCCTTCACATATGCACACCAAATAGCCGAACTGCCCTGCGACCCGGGACTGCTAGCCCCACCGATACCAACGAAGGGTCAGCCATGAGTTTGTATACTAGCTCCACTGGTGAAGACAGTATCAAGTCTGTCTACCGGTGCACATATGGTACTGAGCTTACCGGTTTCGACTACCTCCTACTCCCGACATGCGGTTAGTACTGTTCAAACTCGGTCAGCACGGCCAACAACGGTACGGTCCTCAGTCGACACAGGCGGAGGCTTACTTTCCATCCAATCCATGTCCATAACCAAATCCATCTCCGCCCGGTCTCCATTTTTCCTTTCTTTTTCTTCCAGATTCAATCTCTGGTAACTTATTCAAAAGTAACAAGACCTATATCTCGCGAGTGACATGAATCACTCGGCTTCTACCGGGTTCCTAATTAGCAAAGCAGTTCTAACGGTGCCTGTATACTAGTAGAGACCCATAGGTACCTAGGAGAAACATGCATACTAGGGTTTCATTCAACTCCTAGAAAACTTAATGCGCAATATTTAAATAATAACGTTGAATACTGAAAATAGAGGTTATGCTCCGGGGCTTGCCTTGCCAGTCAGCGGGGTTAGCGACTTCTGGATCTGGCTCGACGGCTGCTTCGGCTTGCGGTTCCCCTGCTTGCGGCGCCTGGATTGGCTCAGCGATCAACTCGTAGACGGCTTCACTCGCGGTGTCTACACATATGAAAGGATGCCATGCCAGAGTCAGAACCACAACAGTGCATGGATGCTCATGATGCGACGCATTTCGATCCACAGCAAATAAAAGAACCGACAGAGCTGACATGCATCAACTGAGTAGCTACCACAAAGAAAGTAACAACTGAACGATTTGAGTGCGTAGGTGCGGTTCCGAAGTTCAACTCATTTTAGCCTGAAGTGTTTCCTTCAAAACAACAGCTACTAAACTACTGATAAGGAATGCATAAATAAATTACCAACATTTATTGATATAGAAAAGTATTTCTTTTAGCCCTAGAAAGGAAATCAAGCAATATTAGATCCACAAACATGCACAAAGGCTATGCACCTGAAAAATTTTCAGTGGACTACACATACAAAGAGTAATCTACTGAATAAATTTCATAAATTTTAGAGCAATAGAACAACCGGTAATAATTAAACTAGCTTAAACACAACCCGAATTTTTAGCAGGGGCAAAAGTGACATTTCCCATGAACAAGTATTTTTCTTCTGAAGATCTCGATTTTAGAAACCTAACAAAATTTATTTTGCATTTTTCTCATTTTTTGATATTTTTCTACAAATTTTTGAAGTTTTCAGCCGAATAAATAAATGAAAATGGAAAACAAAAAGTAAAAGAGGGGGGCTGCCGACTGGGCCCCGCCTGTCAGGGAGCCCAGCCCGCCCCCCTCCTCTGCTTTGCCTGCTCGCGCGCGCGTGCCATGGCCGTGGCCGACCATGGGCGGCACCGCGGCGGCGGCGCGTCTCCCCGCCGGCGGGGTCCGGCCGGCAGCGCATCGGGGCGGTCCGCGGCCGGGCGGCAGCGGGGCGCGCGCGGGGTGAGGCGGAGGCGCACGCGGAGCGGCGGCGGCGCGCACAGGCAAGGACGGCGGCGGCTCGCGGCGTTCCGCCGGCGGCGGCGCAGACCGGCGGAGGGGCGGGGCGAGCTCACGCCCAGGGAGCCCAGGCGGCCCTGGGGCGCGCGGCGGCGCGGCGCTAGCCCGCGTCAGGGCGGCACAGGCGGCGGCGCAAGGTGGCCACGGCGGCGCGGCGGCGCACCGGCGCCGGCGGCCGCGAAATCCGAGGGGGAAATGGTCAGGGAGGAGGAGGTCGCGAGGAATCTCACCGTGCGCTCGAATCGAGCTAAGGAGGGCCGGGAGAGGAAGTTCGACGGGAGGGGGCGGAGCTCCGGCGGCGGCAATGGCGGCCGGCCGGCGCAGGGCCGATTCGGCCGGGGAAACGGCACGAACGGGCTTAGAGAGGGGCGGAGGTGGAGGGCGAGGTTAATCGGCTTGGGGTGCGAGAAATCGAAGCGGAGCGGCGAGGGGGTGGTCGGAGCGGCGAACGGCGACGAGCTCCGCTCGTGCTCGGGCTCGGCTTGACGAGGACGAAGGGGGTAGAAGTGGATAGGGATGGCGCTGGGAGCGGATAAGGCGCGCAGCGCGGAGAGCGAGGATCGCCGGCGCGTGCGACGCGTGGAGGCGCCGGCGCATCGCCGGTCGCGGCAAGCACAGTGACGAACCGTGTAGCACAGTGATCGTTTTGACTAATTTTTGACCGGACTTTGACCAATTGAAACTCAAAATTCCATATAGGAACTTGAAATTTGGCCAAAATAAAAGCTGTAGAGGAAGAAAAGATCTACAACTTTGCTTTTGGGCGAAAGTTGATTCGAAGCTCGGATTAGGGAGAAAAACGAGAGCGAACGTAGCTAAGTCGATGTTTACTATGCGAACTCGATTAGCGCTAATGATGGTGATTAACCCTGATTGGCGACTAAACACACGATTAGCAGCAAAAATTAACACCGGGGTGTTACAGAAACTCACCGGAGATTGCAGCCGGCGCTCCTCCTTGCCAGCGGGCGGCGACGCTCGTGCAGGCGCCTGGTCGGGCGGCGCCTGCGTGCATCCGTTGAGGGTGAGAGTGATGTGTGCCTGTGCGTGACCGTGTGGCCCGTGGGGGGCTAGGTCAAGGGCTGGATAGGAGGCTGAACTACTTCGTGGGCTGGGCTGTGTCCCAAAAACGGGCAGATATGCGATACGTGGGCTTCCAGGCGTGTCCGGGTAACATAGATTATTACTTTTTTGTTTGAGTAGAACATAGATTATTACTTAGTACTTACTAGTTACTACTAATCTTTGCTCTCAGCAGCACAAAAATAAAAAAATAAAAAAACACACAAACGATTAATCACATTTAATCTACGTTTAATCTTCCTAGGCGCTAGTCAGTAGGCTAGCGCCTGCCTAGCGCCTAGCGTTTTCTTGAACATTGGAAAAGTCCATAAATATGATGTGAAGGGTAAATAAATCAGTTCTTTCTCTGGTGGACAGAATGTAACTGCCAGTATGGCTTGGCAACAAAAGTATACCATGTTCCAAAGTCCAATGCACTTACTACGAGCAAAGATAAGGAGGATTCGATCCAAGCACAGTATGGCGAGGCATATTTTTTCTATATTGTTCAGAGCCTACCACAAAATCTATTTAAATGGACTTCACTAGAACTGATCTCTAGCACAAATCCCAGTAGGATCCCTTGACAGCTGCACATACCATATGCGCATTCTCATAATTTGATACCAAATTCTCTAATCAAGAAATTGCATGAGGGAAATACAAATGAAATAGTGGAAGCAGGATTAAGCTAGGTTCCTCTTCTGACATTTCCAGGATTAAGCTAGGGAAATACAAATGCAAAATTGACAATGATGTTTTCATTTTGCAAATCAACTTTATGAGTTTATGTACAACTTGATTATGCAAAACAGAAAAAGAAAGACAAGGCAATAATGTTTTGTCAGACTCACAGATATTGCAAGTGCTCAAGGTGCCCCAGTTCAGGAACAAGATTGCCTGACAAATTGGAGTTACCCAAATCCCTACAAGATACACAAGTGTTAGAAAGTGCTGTACACAATGACACCAATGTAAACTTGAAAAATAACAGAATACCGCAAATGATCCTGCCATGGTCATTTCATACAGATAATAAATACAGAAACAAATACATGTTGCTGGACACGAAATTTGTGATTTGCCCAAGAATCGGTATATTTGAGTGGTCAAACCCATAAAAGTCAACTAGGAACATGGAAGGAATTTGTCGGTAAGATAAGACAGATTGCATCAGCAGTAGCACAGCTATCCCGTACACCCATGTACCAAACCGTAACTTGAGATTAGAAGTAGCTGGTGGTCAATTATAGATTTCTACTGTGCAGTATTCAAATATTTTTATGGCAAATTTAGTAACCCGAAGCATATGACATACACTAACTTGTACAGGCAGCACAATGATGTGACAGGATGTTTCTTTGTTTTGTATACAAAGAGAAAAACTATCTGATACATGATTCTAGTAGTCATTGAAAAAACAGACCAAAAAGGAAAGCTTGCACATTTTGCTACAAACAAATGATGCCATGCTGAAAGTTGCATTACATGAAGCCATTTCCATGTAACAATTGCTTCTAGCAACCAAATGGATATGATAGCTTCCTCTGGACCTGACTAGCAGACTGCAAATTTACTTGTACAATGCAAGTGACTGCATCAAGCAGCAGCTAAGCACAAAGCTGTAGCTTGTATCAGCCTTTATGAGCATGAGTGCCATGAGTGCGCGATTACAGTAGAGGCTGAACCAAAATACAAGGCTGTCTAACTGACCATAGTTTTGACAATTACAACAGGGGGGAATTACCATTTGACAACTGTTGGAACTACTGCCTGAGCGCAAGGAATATGGATGGGACGTGGGCAGCCGAGGGCTAGGCTCCCGGCGACGGCGGACACGCGACGCCGTCCTGGTGGCCGGCATCGAGGGTGTGCACGGCAAGCGCTGGACTCAGGGAAAGAACTGCCACACAACACCCTGAGATCAGAATGATCTCAAAGCTTACCTTCCTTAATGTTAGAGTACAATAGTTATAGGGTACTTTTTTTTTTACAACCGACTCATACATACGAATTCAAATGATTCTAAACTGCTGCGACGTGGGCGCATTGGAGCGTCTCCCGTGACGGTCTTCCTGTTCAGCCACTAGTAGCCCTCATTCTCTCATACTATACTCTTCCAGTCATAACATCAACCATCTAAGTTGCTAACGCCAGTGTTTTATTTCGATAAAAATGTCACGATAAAGGGAGGTCAAAGGCCCTGGACCAGAATGCCCTTGCCTGATTGACCGCATGACTAGACTGTGCATAACCTAGTATTATCAACCAGCAGGTGCCAATGAAATATTCATTGGGTTGGTTAATGCTCATTGCTTAATGCCATCAGAGTTACAATTTTGGTGCTTCACCGTTTGGAACAGGCACGCATTTACAGATTTCAGAAAAAATGAGCATCACGTCACGTCATACAAAGATGGAACGCGCCTACCGAACCCAATACCATCACAATTTGCAAGCACATTCAAGTGCTGAACCAAAGATTAACCAGGGAGGCAAGGAGAGGGCCGTGGAGCTCACACGCGGGTGACGCGGTTGTCGCGGTTGCAGGTGACGTGGAACCAGGTGCAGGGGTTGACGAGGGTGGGGTCCCAGCTCTGGAGCACGCCCCGGGGGTCCTTGAGCGCGCGCCGCAGCGCGTACAGCGCGTCGCCCTCCGCGTTGGACGCCGACGCCACGGAGGCCGGCGACAGCACCGCCGCCGCAACCACCAGAGCCGCAGCCGTAGCCGCCGCCCAGGCCATCGAGCTGGTTGGCTAGGGTTTCGACTCCGAGAGGAAGCGGCGAAGGTGGGGAAAGTGGCGAAGCAGGGGGAGTGGAGAGGGAGTGGGAGTGATGAAAGACTCAGCTCGGAAGTGGAGCGGGTAAAGATTCTTGTTCGCGCGGATCTTCTGCGGCGTCCACTCAGCTGGCAGTGGCACCAACTCTATGAAAACTTGCAACAACCGCTTGGACATTGAGGCTCCATACAAATGCACACCCCTAATCATGTTGTTTGTGATGCATTTTTTTTTGTGAAAAGTTTAATGAATTTTAGATATAGCAAGAACAGGTGAAGCCACGTTAAAAAGTTCCATAGGTGATTCTTTAGGTGAAAGCTTTTAAAAAACGCTCCATCCACATTTTTAGAATTGTTTAAAATTGATAAATACTACATCCAATACGTCACAGTATACGTATAATAAAGTGGATTTTCGAAAAAAACAGCTAGGGATGCAGGCTTTGCAATCGAACGACTTACAAGTAAAGATGACAACAGGTCGGATTTGGATTAGGTGGAGTGTCTGAGCACCCAAAATCGAAACCCGAACTTAAAACCCCAACCCGACCCTAACACCAATTCAGGTGAAATCCATCCCCAAAACCGAACCCCGCGGATTGGATACCCAAAAATCACTTTTGTATGACAACATAGTAAGAGCAATAAGTATTTCTTATAAACATATACATAATATATATAACGTTTACATGTATACACAAGATGCAATAAATAGTAAATAATTTTCTAAGTCAAATTAGAAATTTAAAATAAATTTAATAGTCTAAGTAAACAAAGTTATTACTAAGTATATTACAAAATATGAAGTTTTACTCCAAACGGTTATCCAATGAGTATCCACGGGTGAAAAACCACACCCGACAAGTTTCGGGGCGCTGAATCTGAAAACTGTGGGTGAGAAATCATCTCCGAATCCGAACCTGCAAGACCCGAAACCTGCGGATATCCGACTCAAAATCAAACCACTTGCATCCATACTTGCAAGGTGGAACCTTAAAACCAAAGTGTCATTTAATGATGTCAGTTTTTTTTTTTGCAATTGTATCGCTACTTTTTTCCCTCTAAAAGAATGCTAGTGATATATTGTTAAATAATGGATGTAGAAGTAAAACAAATAGTATCATCTATTTATCACAATTGCTCTAGATTAAGGGGCTGCTTGCTTCCTCGGAAAGAAAAAGGCTGCTCGGTTGGCTACCGCACCCTGCTATGCCTCAATTTCGGCGTTACAAAAGTGTAAGAAATCACTTTGTTATCATGTGGTTAGTCTTTTATTTGGGGGGGGGGGGGGGGGGGACCTGCAAGAGCACTGATATGTCATTTAAGAGAGAAGTAGTTCGAAACATAGTAGATATTACACATGTGGTGAATCTAAGTTTTAAGCAGGAACTAACGATGATCTAATTTTTACTGCGGTGCCAATTTTGGCATGGCGGACAGCTGCCAACCAAACACATCCTAAGAATGTATTGGTATTGGAATTTTGTTTAGACGTGATTTGTCAAGCAAAGGGCTGAAGTATGAATTAAAAGAGATCTTTTCTCTTAGATCATGTTTGGTTTCATAAGTCAGGTGACTTATTAAGAGTTTGATTTTTAAGTTATAAGTTCTGTCACATCGCATGTTTACACACCAATTATAAGTATTAAACATAAATTTATTTTAAAACTAATTTTATAAGTCATGACTTAATCACGAGACGAATCTATTAAGCTAATTAGTTCATAATTTGACCACTAATTGCTACAGTAACCATCTGTTAATCGTGCATTAATTAGTTTTATATTAAGTTGACATCTGAACATTCGAATTGACACCCAAATATTCGATGTGATAGCAACTTAAAAATCAAACGAGGCCTAAGTCTCATGATTTAATAAGTTAGTGCTGTTTGGCAAAATAAGTCACTTATTTCACTTTTTAGGTTATAAATAGGTGACGTAAGAGAAACCAAATATGGCCTCAGTCAGTTACTTCATTTAACCTAGATCTGAGTCTTTATGTTAGTACGTACGAGTGCTTGTGTGGATGAGTAATATTGTTCCAGTATAGTAGGTAGTCTGTCTGTCGATAATGAAGCATATGTTCGTTTCATCAATCTTAAAGATGTGCAAATTTAAGCCCTCGATTGTATTCTTTTAAAGTTATCCCTCAAATGAATTGAGATTGATGTGCATGTATATAAGCGTCTGCATGTTTATTTTCTTGATATGGACACATGTAACAGCTACTTAATTAGGCGATCTAAACATATGCTAAACAAGGTTAGAATGTTCAAATTGAGTAAAAAATGAGTCAAAAATCTCCCAAAAGTCCTCACCTGCTCCCGTCTGGAGCCCATCCGCGCGCGACGCGCGGCGAGCGCTTGCTCATCGGCATGCTGTGTCATGGCCAGGCGTCGGTCATCCTCGGTGTCCGTGCGAGCCAGGGGACGGCGCAACCAATGGGGGAGCGCCGTCATGCCGTCGCCCATGCCGAGACCGAGCGCCGGGCCGGTCGTCGCCACGCGCCGGCCGCCCAGAGGCGAGTCATCCCCTCTTTTCCGGCCATCCTCGACGTCCTGGACGTCCTCATTCAGGCCCCCAAGCCCAGCTCGAGCCCTGACTCTCTCTCTCCCTCACTCAATTTCTTCTTCCTCCGTTCCACCATGGACAGAGCTTGAGCATCAAGTGTTCATCGACCAAATCCGCGAGCCCCCTCCATGGATTCCAAATCTACTACGCCCGAAGCTTCCTTGCCTTCCTAGTTGCCTCCCCAACCCCTCCAATCACAGCCCCGACCCTCACCTCGCCGGGAATCGAGGATTCCCCGACCGCCGGTCCTTCTCATGGAAAGTTGGTCCTTCTCATGCACAACACCCATGGTGGGATTCTCCTCATCGTGTAGGTCGCGTAGGTTCCAGCCCCGCCGTCGCCGGCTTCACCGCCGACGGGAACGGCGCGCCACGCCGCCGGCCCTGGCACTGCCTGGACATGGCGTGTGTGCCATTAGTGGCCTGGGAAGAAGTTCATCCCCTCCCTGACCAGTGGGGCCGGCTGGACAGGGGGTTAAGTAGTGGATTTGTTGATTTTTGGGATTAATTCAGCTGGATGTTCTAAAATGCATAACAAATCAACGAAAAATGATAAAAAAATGTGAAACCAATTTTGTTGGGTTCATTAGTTCCAGATCTACAATAGAAATTTTTTTGTGAATGTACAGTATCCTTTTTGCCCCTGCTAGAAATTAAACTGTGCCTAAGCTTGTTTATTTATTTCTATAGATCTGCTAGTCCAAAAAGCATGAAACTTAAGTAGTAGCTCACTTTATGCATGAGTAATTCACTGTAAAATTCTCGTGCCCAGAAAATATAGTTTAGTATGCAATCATAAAATATGTGTAAATTAGTGCATTTTACAAGGGATAAAGAACATCTTTACATATAAAATTCTATAACAATTATAAAAACATGTTAATAGTTTCCTTGCAGGTTAGGTTCTGTCTTGAATTAAATTATGTTCTAAATAGTTAGTTTTCTTTTAATCGGTCCATGTTTGCCTTATACATTATAAATCATGCCTGCATTCTCATTATTTCGTATGCATGCATATAGAGCCCGTAGCCGAGGAAGTCGTGTTCGAGGTAATCGCGGAGCCGCAGTAGCAGTCGGAGCAAGCCCAGCAGGAGGTTCGCGAGAACCCGGCCCCAGGCCCAGTTGAGCCTAGCACTGAGCAACAGCCTGAAGGCAAGCCCCGGTGCATAACCTACTATTTTAAATTATAAATCAATATATGTTTATTGCTTGTGCATTATATTTTTAGAAATTATTTGGAACCTTAGTTGCATGATCCCTCGGTTTCCTTGGGTTGAATATTACTAGCATGTGTAAGTCGTTAGTACTGCTATGCTTAATAGGTCTCGGTAGAAGTCGAGTAATTTCCTGTTACTCGCGAGATATAAGATGTCTTTATATTTTATTATATGAGTTATTATATTCAAGATGGAATGAATAAAATTTTGAGACCGGACAACAGGACAGGGTTCCTGGTGTCTAGCCCCGTCTGCATTGATTAAGGACTGTTCGTTGTCTGGCCCTGTTGATCGAGTTTGAACTGTACTAACCGCATGCCGGAAGTAGGAGGTAGTCGAAACCGGTAAGCCTAGTACTACCTTGCTTCGAAAATACAGAACTTCGTCACTACCCCTTAGGGCAGTCAAGTGGCTGCGGAGAATTGAGGATGCATGTATTTACTTTTGGTGGTCTCTCGTATGGCTCGATTGACTATATGTAGGTGGGGCGGTTCTGTAGTTCGAAGCAGGGAGGGGAATGGTTGGTGCGTGTGGTCCGACGGGATATATGCGTGCCGTGTTGGTTAGGTCCACCTTGCAAGTTTAAATTGAATCGATTCGCCGTCAGTTGCTCTCGGATATGAGCACCTTGATCGTAGCACCGCATCGTAGTAATGAGATGGAATATGAATGATACATGATGATGATTACTTTGAATTGTTATTTAATGATCCACCATGTTTGCTCTAGTTGTTATGCAAATATTAGCTAATGGTTAGGCTAAAGAGAATCTTGAGCTAAACATTAAAAATAAGGATTCACTCTTAGTCGCTTTTCTGTAAAACAAAAACCACCAGCCAGAAAGCCTTGCATGTCTAGATAGAGGGCTAAGTATACCCATAGACGGGTAAGTCTTGCTGAGTATTAGTTACTCATGATTTTGTTGAAACATTATTTCAGGACCCGTAGACGTAGATTTCTGCCCTTGCTGCGTCATTTCATCCGCCTTGACGCGGATGGCTGGAAGGTTGCCGACCCCGATGCTTAGACTGAATTCTCATTGCACACCTTGGGGCAAAGAGTGTAATCTCTTATCGTAATGTCAGACTTTATGTTTACCAAACTTTTGTTTAAATGGCATTTGAATTTGTAAATTATTTATGTATTTGAACTTCATTTGTAAAACATAATGTACCAACGGTGTGTTGTATTTGTACTTTCAAGTATTCGTCACATTTGTATCATCTGTGCTCACCTTCGTGTGAGACTACCGGTGTTGTTTCGATCGGGACATGGGTTGAGAAAGGATCGTCAAATTAAACCATTAAGCTTGTCGGTAGGGCTGGAAACGAGCCGAGCCGAGCCCGGCTCGGCTCGGCTCGGTGCGGCTCGGTGGGTGAGCGAGCCGAGCCAGGCTCGGCTCGGTCAAATTGCGAGCTAGAAAAGTTGGCTCGGCTCGGCTCGAACAAGGCTCGCGAGCCGGCTCGAGCCGGCTCGCGAGCCGGCGCATCCAGCACAGCCGGCGGCCGTGCGCCTACCCCCGGCACCCCCGCGTCCTCTCCCCCGACCCAATCCCGCATGGCCGCACCGTTTCTTCCACCCCTGCTCGTGCCAGCCGCCGCCCTTCCCGTGCGCCGCCGCCGCTCCTCCCACGCGCTACCGCCGCCGCTCCGCCCACGGGCCGCCGCCGCCCCTCTCGAGCCGCCGCCGCTGCCCCTCCTCCAGATTCACCGCCGGCCCGGGCGCGCGGAAGCCATCTGCCAATCGCTTCGCTTCTCTTCCCTTCCAGGCTGGGGGCTGGGGCAGTGGGGGACCTCGCCGGCGCTTGTGGACCCGGGGGCGGCGCAGCCTCGCCGGTGAACTCGGAGCCCGGAGGCCTCGCGGACACAGGGGCGTGCGGCGCCGTGCGGGTGGGGTGGCAGCCGAGGCGGAGGGGAGGGCGGCGGCAGGCGGGGACCGGCAGGGGGGCGGTCGGCGGGGGCCTGGGGCTTGGGCGCGGGCGCGCGGCAGCCGGCAGGCGCCTGGTGGCGGCGGGCGGCGGGGGAGTGGAAGCCGGCTGGCGGTGACGCGTAGGGGGGCAGTCGGCGGGGGAATGGAAGGCAGGAGGCTGGGTGCTGGGCGGATGGGCCTGCTGGCCTGCGATGGGCCCAGCTCGCGAGCCGCTCGCGAGCCGCAGCGAGCCGGCTCGGCTCGGCTCGCTATTTTGGCGAGCCAGAAAGCTGGGCTCGGCTCGGCTCGTTCTAGGCTCGCGAGCCGCTCCGAGCCGAGCCGAGCTGCTCCGAGCCCGAGCCGAGCTTCGAGCCGCGAGCTTTTTTTCCCGCCCTACTTGTCGGCGTCCCGACCCGGGGGTCCGGATCTCAACTAGTAAATGCTGCGTGTTTCCTCGTCCCAGATGTTGATGCAAGAGGCAACACAGTAACGCACGGGTTTATCCTGGTTCCGGCCACGGGGCCGTACGTCCAGCAAGAGGGTGTGCGAGGGCACTGTATTATCTTGCACCCGGAGTGCTTGTAGTAGGGGATACAAGCGAGGCGAGAGAGGGAGGGAGGCTCCCAAGTCTCTGCTAGAAGATGAGTCGGTTGTGGTGAGTGCTCAGTGGTGCTGAGAATGTAACGATGATCACAAGTGTAGGTGACCGTGGTTGCTGATGTCCAGAACGTCCCCCCCTAAAGGAAGCCCGCCTCCTCCTTTTATAGTTATAAGGAGGGGCGGAGTACATGAGTAGGGGAACGTGAAAGTCGTCATCTTCCCTCGAATCGCGGGGGTGCAATGGTCGAACACTGTAGAAAGTACACTGTGGGGCATGACGTCGGGCTTGGTAGTCGTCCGTGGTCTTGTGGAGATTGCGCCGACGTCCTACCAACTCAAGCAGGCGGCGTGGTCGTCACTGTAGGATGTTCAGTCCTTCAGATGTGGCGTTCTGTGGGGCCCTGCAGGTCAGGGCCCTGCGTGCTCCAGTGATGGCGGGGCACGCGGCGGTCCCGGACCCCCCTGGATAAAGTGCTGGTGCGCGCACCAAGGAGGTCCGAGGGTTGCGTGGAGGTCCCGGACCCCTCGAGGGGGGATGTCCGGGACTCCGGCTGCGTGTGCTGTGTGTCCCTCTCGGAGGGGCACGTGGCGTCGCCAGACCCCTTCCCAAGCAGGAGGGTGGTCCGGGGCCATACGTGTGATGAGGTGGAGTCCGGTCGGCCGGAGTTGGCGGAATAGTACGAGAACAGTGCCGAGCGCGTCTCGTCCCGCGTCGCAGTTCTCACAGTGCTGCCACAGCGTCCGGGATGGCGGAGCAGTGACCGGAGTTGGCGGATGGGACTCCGGTCACTGCCACTGTGGGGAATGGCGGCCTGACGCTGTCTGTCCTGAGCACTATGGAGGAGTGGTTGGCATTCAATGCCTCCGTACGACGGGCGGTTGAGCGGCAGGGCCGTTTGTCCCTTGCGCCGAGGGGTGGCCTTGAGCGAGGCGGAGATGATTTGTCCGCTCGAGGGTAGATTCGCTACCCTCGAGCGAGGCGGAGATGCGGGGCGCAGTCGAGGGTCCCAATGGGAGCCCTCGAGCGAGGCGGAGATTGTCCCGCGGGCCGGAGAGGGGTGCGAATGGGCCGCATGCTGGGCTTCTTTAAGTCCTTTACTTTCTTCCAGATTGGAAGGAGGCCGTGGGCTTTCGTGGGCCCAGTTGCCTTAACACGTGTTTGTGTTTTTCAGAGTGATTTTAGTATCACGATTAGGGTGTCCCTAATCGTGGTACCCGACAGTAGCCCCCAAGGCTTTGGTCGAGTCAAGGGATTCGGCCAAAGGGTAATTCGGCAATTTCCCCCTTGACGTGATCGGTCAATGCCGTGCACCCGCCAGGCGCGCCTGAGCGCTAGCCCGGCGGATGTGACAACTCGTGAGTCGAGGTAGTGCGCCTGCGGGGGGGCGTATTTCGAGGCACGCGCCTTTTTTTTATTTGTTCCGGGGACAAGACGTGTCTGCGAGCTGAGGGGGCTAGGGCGACGATGGCACCTGCTGCTCGGCAGCTGGCGCTTTCATCGCGCTGTCCCGCGCTCAAGGCCCTGGCCCTTGTTTCCCTGGTCGCCTTGCGGCGCGCCGTTCGAGGGCGGTCGGCCTGAGCCGATGCTGCGCCGCTTAGAGTCCAGGGGCTCAGCTTCGCTTTATTTCGTTCAGTCGCGTCTCGGCGCGGTAACCGAGGTCATCCTTTGCTCGTGGAGTGCCGCGCCGTCACGGGCGGTCCAAGCCCCTTTTCCTTCGACAAGCTTGAAACTTGGCGCCTGACGCGGCTATAAATAAGGGTCGTGGGGTTCCCTTTCTCCTCCAACTTCCTTGCACTTTCTTCCAGCATCGCCTAGGTCTTATAATGTTTTCCTTTGCCTTTCGTGACCGGCCCCCAGATGGGGTGGCCTGGCTTTTTTAGGCTTTGGTGCTAGGAGAATGCTTGCGAGCCGCGGGGGAAAGCCGGAGAGGGCGTGCGCATCATCCCTCAGCTTCAGTGGGATCAGGAGAAGAGCATTGGGCCCGTGGGGCCCTGCTCCTGCGATGTCCCCTAGCCTGAAGGGGAACGGAGGCGCCTGACCATGGCGATGGTGCCAGGTCTGGTGGCTGTTCTTCGCATCATCCCCCCCGGCAACAAGGTTGCTCTCGGGGAGACGGTGCGGAGGGTGCTGTCCGCCAGCTCGACCCCCCGCATAGTCTTCGGTGGAGGAGATGCTAGAAGAAAGCTTGCGAGGAGGGCATCCCGCTGGACCCGTGCGGCCTGGGGGCCGTTCCTCGCATCCCTAGCAGCCTGGCCGTCGCGTCCGCCAGGGGCTCGGTGCTTTTCTTCGTCGCTCGCTCCTCCCCAAGACAGGGAAAATTGCCATGTAGGTGGCATTGTGTTTGTACTTTTTGACGGCTTCGCGCCAGTAACCCTTTGTAACCTTTATTTGCATGGAGCAATAAAGTCCCTTTCTCCTTCACGGGGAGGATGACCGAGGGTATAGGGATGTACAGAGGGTTACGGCCCTCGAATATGTGTGAAGTTTCCTCCGTGGGGGCGCGTCAGCGCACCCGCGGGTGTAGCCCCCGAGGCCTTGGAGGAGTGTTTATACTCGTCCAAGGGCTATAAACATCGCCCCGCTGGGTTGCTTCACTGGGGTGGCCGTCCTGCGTCTTTTTCAGCTGGTAACGGCACTCTTTCAGCCGCCCTCGGCATTCTCCGTGCTGGTACAGCGACCCGGCGTTCAGCTTAACCATCAGGCGGGTGCTCGTTAATAGCGGGGGATTCGGTTTAGACACGTGGAGCTTCACAATTGACGATTGTCGACTTATTCGAGGGTGCGGTCTGAACGGTGGTATGCAAGGAGCCCCTGAGCCCAGGCCCATGTGAAGGCGTTCATGGGAACCCTCGATTTTGATTACGACCCTCGTCGCCCTTTCGCATGGAGGAGGGGTGAAGTGCACCATGCTACCCATGCCCGAGCCGCGAGCTATGGCTGCTTTAGTGAGCTGTTAACGGGTAGTTCAAGTGGACGTCCGTGCCCCGTTCGATAAGGGTCGGCTCGTGGTACATGGACACATCACATAAAGCGCTTGCGAAGGTTCGCTAGGCGGGGCTCGGACCCGTTCGATAGGGTCCGAGGGCTCGATGCTCTCCCTCGATGGGATCCCCCTTCTAGGCACCCTCGACCGGCCTTGAACACTGCGTAGGATGTCTCGAACTCCGCGTTCGAGGGTAGCTTGTACGGCACATCCATGCAGTCCCTGACTCTGGTGATCTGGGGCGCCTGTCGAACCCCCGACGGGCCAGGCTTCGAACCCCTGATCAGTAAGGCCTCGGAATGCGATTCCTTCGAGGGTAACGAGATCCCTGAGAACGGCGCGGAGTCGCGAGTCACGCGCGAGGGTCTTCCACTGGTTGTGGGCGACGTGGCCCGATTCGTGCGGTGCGGTGTGGGCGCGCCTTTTCAGGTGGCAGCCTCGGACAGACGAAGCGGCGTGGGCGGCGGCTAACGGATGGGATAGTGCAACAGTCGCGCCGCGCCCGCCGGTTACCGTGCCGCAGTTATTGTTGTGTGCGCGTGTGGGAGACTCTGCGGCCGTGGGGCCCAGCCATCAGTGGCAGCGAAATCTACCGCATTCAATGCGGTAGATTCGGGCTGTGGCGATGGACCCACTCGTCGTGGTGAATAAAAACGAAGAGAAAGGGGTTGTTTGGGCTCACCTATCCATTTGCCTTCGTCTCGCTTCGCCTTCTCCACCTCCCCTGCATCCTGAGCGCACAGCCAAGAGCAAAAGGAGGAAGAGGAAGGAGAGTGAGAGCGCACCTTAGCCATCCCGGAGCCTTCATTCCCACATCCCCCCTCGACTTGCAGAGATGTCGGATGTCCAGGAGCCCTTGCCGTGGGGGAGGTCCTCCGCCACCGTGGCGGTTCTGGAGCAGTTGGTCGCCGACCGGCTGTTGCCGGTGAACACCAATTCGGGTGCGTCGGCATGGATCTCCCCGCTGCCAGAGGAGACCGAGCCGAAGCCTCCCCAGGGCTACGTTGTGAGCTTCGTGCGTCTTCATGAGTGAGGCTTCGGTGTCCCCGTTTGTAGGTTCATGCGGGCGTTATGCGAGTACTACGGAGCGGAGCTGCATAACTTCAGCCCCAACTCCTTCTCGCAGGCGGCGGTCTTCAGCGCCGTCTGCGAGGGGTACCTCAGCATCGAAGCCCATTGGGATCTATGGATCCATCTATTCCGCAGTGAACTCTTCATCGAGAACGCGCGGGGCCAACCGAAGCGGTTCGTGCGCGCCGGTGTCCTGACGCTCCACGGCCGCCCGTACCGGAAGAATTTGTACATCCCAAGCAACATGACGACGAACAACGCCGGGTGGAGTCGAGGGTGGTTCTACGTTCGGAACTACAGCGGCGCGCTCCCGGCGTTCATCAACAGGGTACTCCGGGAGAGACCACCGAAGTGGGGCTGGGGAGTGTCGCACCCAGCGCAACAAGCCAAGCTCGGAGTCCTCACCGACGCGCTAGCGCATCTGGAGAAGAAGGGGTTGACGGCGGCGGCCGTCATCGCAAACTTCCACCGGCAGAGGGTGATCCCTCTCGTGGAGAGGGCCCTACCGATCTACAAGCTCACCCCCGGGACCCAAGCCTCGGGCTCGAGGACGGCATTCGAACTGCTTTCCCGCACCACCGCCGCCCGGAGGGTGGGGTACGCGGTGGCGGAGTTCCCCAACGACCTCAAGGATCTTTGGAGGATCAAGATGCGCCCCGAGCCGAGGTACATTTCACTGGTGAGTTTCGTTTCCGAATTCGTTATGTCTTGTGCGGCCCCTTTCCTTGACCCTGACTCTGTCTCGGTTGTATTTTGCAGGGGATAAATGTGCCACCCCTCAAGGACTCCTGTCCCAGAGGAACGCCAGATCAACCGCCTGCACGCAGAGAAGTTGAAGAGGCGGAAGGTCGTGGCGGAGGCGAAGGCCGAGAGGAAAAGGAAGAGGAAAGCGAAGCATGATAAGGTGTGCAAGATTGCACGCTCGGAGGGGAAGCCGCGGCCTGCCACGCCCGAGTCCACGGACGAGGAGGAGGAGGAGGCCTCGGATGCCGAGGGCCACCTTCTGGGGGACGACGGGGCGGCGGTGGGTGCGAGCTCCCCACCCACCTATCAGTGGGACGCCGACGAGGGGGCGTCGGCAGCTCCGGAAGAAATAAGGACCGCGGCGGATCCGTCCCTCGAGGGGGCGGAGCTGGAGTCGTCCCCTCCGGCGGCAGGCGAGGAGACGCCGGCGCCCCGGGTGCTGATTCGTGGCGAGGAGTCTGCGGCGGGCGCGGAGACGCCCGTGCTGACAGCCTCGAGGCACCAGGCCAACCCGAGGGCGGCGCCCTCGGGACAGTCTTCGAGGGGCGGCGCGGTGCCGCGGTCCCGAAGAAGCGGTACGAGAAAGCGGAGCATGAGCGCTCGATCCGGGTAAGTGGACTTGGACTTTATTTCTGTTGTCTGTTTGGTCGATTTCTCGATCCCTTTGTCCTCAGCCTTTGTTCCTCGATTTCCAGCCAGGGGGCCGTTGCCAAGGATGCGGTCCAGCTCGCCCCGACTAAGGCCCTCAAGACCGGGGCACGCAGTACGCCACACACGGCGCCGCAGCCCCTGCCTACCGTGGACCTCGTGGCGGAGGCCGCGAAGCTACGGGAGGCGATGGCCCGAGGGGCCTAGGCGGCCTAGCAAGCTCGAGCTCAAGAGGAGGAGGGCGACGTCGGCCAGAGCGGTACTGAAGCAGCCGCTCAGGCTGACGACACCGAGGAGATCGGCCGGGGCGGTGCGGATGGCGCCGCCCGGCCGGACATCGAAGTTGAGGTCGGTCAGGGTGACGCAGCCAGCGTCGCCCTGCCGGTTACAGAAGGAGAAACTGGTGGGGGTGCGCAGGAGCGCCCCACCGACCATGTGGAGGTGGAGACCCTCGTCCTCGATCCCCCGAGGGCTGAGGTCGAGTGCGTCGCGGAGGAGGAGACGGCGCTAGGGGCGCCGGGGGTGGGAGGAGCCCTCGTCTCGGAGCCCACTTGTAACACCCCAGGTGTTTCATTAGCTAAACTAGGGTCATTAGCACCAAATCATGTACCCTTAACCCAATGCAAGTCTACATGAAATAATTAGGAATTCAAAATCTTAGTTGTGTTAGATTTAAAACAACTTTCAAATCGTGGTTTAATTGAACATTTTCCTGAAATAAAACTTGTAGAGTTTTAAGTGTTGAACAATTTTCGTGTTCAAATATTTTTAAGTTTTCATACAAAAGTCGAAGAAAATTTGAATTTAACTTGAATCGGGTAATAACGTACATTCATCGGTTTTCAAATTTAACTTTTGAATTGGGCCCCAAATGAAAGTAGGCCTGAAACGAAAGTGCTAGGGTTTGAAATTTGGAACAGCTTTCGTATTCAAAACTTTTCTAGTGTTGATTGAAAATTTGGAGAAAAATTCAAATTTGAATTGGTCAAATTTCTCTCTCTCTCTCTCTCTCTACTCTCTCTGTTCTCTCTCCCTCCCCTATTTGGCGCCGTGCCGAGCTGAGGCCGCCGGCCACGTGCCGCGCCCTCGCCGCGCCCCCAGCCCGCTCCGCCCTGGTTTCTCTCTGAAGCTTCTCGGCCTCGCCACGCATCGCCGATCCCTGCAAGCAAGACGAGGATGGCCGCCGAACCGCCACGGCGACGTCGTGACCACCCGGCCGACCGCGCCTCGACCCGTCCCGCGACCTTGACCGCCTAGACCCTTCCCGCGAGCTCCACAACGCCCTCACCCTTCTCTCCTTCCTTCCTGAGCGCGAGCGCCAAGCCCCGCATGCCCCTTTTGCCGGGAACGGCCGCCGCCGCCACCATGGCCGCCGCCGCCCCTTAGGCCGCCGCGGAGCTCCCTCCTCCACCCTTCCTCGCGCCCAACAAACCTCGCAGAGAGCTTCTTTGACATCCACCGGTGCTCCCCAACCCGCTCGCCGCTGCCCAGGCCCGCCGCACCGCCGCCGCCGCTGCCAACCGCCACCTCCGGAGCTCTGCTCCGTGGAGAACCCCCAAGACGGCCTCCCCAACCCCGTCCAAGACCATCTATAGGTTGCTCTCGCCGCTCTCTTGCTCCTCCCCCTATTCCCCCTCGCCGCCGGCCGCCGTAGGCGCCGGAATCCGGCCGCCCGCCGCCTCCCCTGTCTCCAAGTCCGGCCAGGGGCTTATTTGCGAGGAAATTTTTCCTTCCAGGGGCCCCTGCGCAAAAAGAAAACTTTTTCCTTTTTGTTTTTCAAAGCAGTGAACTTGTAAATTAGATATAAATTTGTAGAAAAATCGGAAAAATGCAAACTCAATTGATCTGAGTTCCTTGTTACTAGATCTACAACTTTCATTACATGCTTATGTTTATTTTCTGTATATATTTTAATCTAGGAAAAGATTAAATTTCATAGACTATAATTATTCTAGGGGATCTACTTAGCATCTATAGGTGATTTTTGGCTGGTAGCTTGTCCATGCCATGCTTAGTGTTGTGTAAAAAATTTGAGCACCAGTTAGCACCTATAATTAGATGAAACCCTAGTCTTGACTAGATCTAGTGGAATAACTTACTTTTTATTTCTAGATGTTCTCATATAGATATATGTTTGAAACTTTTTCTGTGTACTTGCAATGCTAAATGAACACTACTGTCCAAGTTTAATTATTTTTAGATTTGTGTAGCTAGCTATGTGTTTTAATCCTTAAAAATGGTGCTAAATTGTTATAAATAGTTGTTGCATCTAGAAAAATCTGAAAATTTTACCATGGCCCAGTTTTCAGAAGATGAGCTAGCATACAAAATTTGAGAGCTAAAAACATTTTGTAACTCTCTGTACTAATTAGACTTGTTATATGTGAGTTAATTTTGTCAATTTTATTACTCATGTTTTATGTCTAGAAAAATTCTGATAAATTTAAAGAGTGTTTAGAATCGTATGTGGATCCCTCTGTAAAAATTTGAGATTCAAAAGTGTTGTATTTTAATTTATGTAAATGTTGTAGTTGTTGAAATTATTTCAAATTTATGAAGTGTTGAAACTCAACCCTAGATTCTTTTATGAACTAAAACATATTAGATTTTACTCTATAAACAATTGCCTAGTAAAATATGAATGAAAGTGTTTCACTCTTTAACTTCGGGTTTTGTTTGCATTACAACTTTATAGTGAAGCAAGTTATAAGTTGTTATCATCACAACAACTCACCCATGTGCATTTCATATAGATACTACTACTCTCGCTGACGGAACATACGAGCTGGTGCCAGAGTCCGAGAGTGAGCAGCGTGAAGCTCAAGTGAATCTAACTGAAGCCACTGAAGACCCGAACCCGATTTCGGAAGAGCCCAGAACTAGTTACGCCCAGGAAGGCAAGCCCCGAAGCATGTCCTACTATTTTAAATTTATGCAACTTATTATTGTTACTAGCTACTTGTGCAATTAAGTTACAGGAGTTGATTGGAACCTTAGTTGCATGATCCTAGATACCTATGCTTGAACACTAGTATGTGTAGGTCGTTAGTTGGCTATGCTAATAGTTCGGTAGAAGTCGAGTGATTTCATGTCACTCGCGAGAATTATAGGAGTTGGATGTTTACTGCATACTGCAACTATAAGGTCTATGGTCGGGGCTGTGGTACTTGTGATGCCCCATCTGTTTAGTGAAAGTTGATAAGGCCGCGGTGTGTGGTAGTGGTGGTTAAGCGTTTGAACGTACTAATCACATGCCGAGAAATATGGTAATCGGTAAGCATAAGTACCTGATTGAACTGGCAAGTAGACTTTACTTTCACCTTCTTTGAACGTCGTTTCTCATGCGTGCACATGCGGGTGCAGAGTCGTCGTACTCTGTAGTCGAGGACGGTGACCCTGATCCACAACCCTGAAAGAAAGGGGAAATGTTGCACGTGTGACTCTGGGAGTAACCACGTGATTTGTGTTTAGGTCTGCCTTGCAAGGTTAACAAAATCGATTCGAATCGTCCGCTTCCCACGGTTTGGGACTGCTTAACCCTTCTATCACATAGAGTAAGAAGTGAAAGATGAGGATGATGAATATGATTGATTGGATGATAAAAGATAATTATTTTCACCATGTATGCTATTGGATAGATACTCACCTAGAATGGTTAATTGAACTAGAACCTGAAAACTAAAACCTGCAATTAAGGATCTTCTCTTTACTGCTTTTCGGCAAAACAAACCCCTCAAGCCAAAAGCCTTGCATGTTTAGATAGTGGGCTAAGTATACCCTCAGTCGGGTAAGCCTTGCTGAGTATTAGTATACTCAGCCTTGCTTGTGGCTCATTCTGTTTCAGGAGATACTTTTGAAGACATGTTTGCCAGTTTGACCTGGCTTTGCACTCTCCCACCTGGTTGGTCCGTGGAATGGGATACGTCCCCGGCCAATGATGACAAGATCGAGTGATGTCATGAATCGGGCTTCATCGTAACACCCCTATTGTCGTTAGTTCCCGTGTTTACTTTCTGCTAAAATAAAGGACTTTGGTGAACTTCTTTTATGTTGGCTTTACAAAGCACTTTGTTAAGTGTGGAACTTGGTTTGTAATCCTAAAAATTATGTTAAACTCTCTATGTTGTACTTTATGGTGTAGTGTTGCAATCTCTGGACTCGCCTTCGCGTGAGTTATGCTGCTTTGCTCGATCCAGGTTTAAGTGGTTTTATCGGGAATTTACCCGACGGACCTCCGATGTGCTCCGTCTGCTGTGCGAGTTAAGCCTAATTGCCTTTGCAACGATGGTTAGCGCACTTAAGCCGGTTTATGTCGGGCGGTTCTGCCACACCACCGAGGCCCGGGATGAGGGTATCGTTGCGGTGGTGCCAACGACGCAAGGGAGCATGGTGCCGGTGGTGCAGCTGCCGGACAGTAGCGAGGAATACGGGGATTCGATGGACATCGACCCTGCTGCTGCGGCAAGCGCCGCCGTGCACATCGCCAAGTTCGCATCGGCCAGCGCGGATGTGCTCGAGGCGGGGACGTCCGAGGGGACTCAACACGGGGCGATCATCCCGTCCGGGCTCCCCTCGGAGTTCCTCCGCAAAGAGCAAGAAGAGGAGGAGGCCTGGAACTTGCAGCTCGACGTCGGTCGCGAGATCTTACAAGCCCTCGACCGCGCCTTCCAGCTCCATCAGGGGACGGATTACTAGGTCAGCAAGGTAAATACTTTCCCCTGAAGATTGCCCGGATTCAATTTGGCTTTAACGTGCTTTTACCAACGCCCTCCCACTTGCAGCGACTGAGGGAAATCTCTCGCGAAAAGTGCGCCGAGATGACCCGGATGTACTCCCAGATGAGCCAGCTTGGGCAGCACAACGCCGAGCTAGTGCACAAGAACATCGAAGCCAACACTAAAATGGCGGATTTGGGAGCACGTCAGCAGGCGCTGGAGGAGGGTTTGGTGCGGGCAACCGGTCAGCGGGACGTCCAGAGGGCCTTGGCAGAGCAGAAGGCTCGGGAGGCCGAGGCGCAGGCTGTCGAGCTGCAACGCCTCCCGACGGCACTCGAGGAGAAGGCTCGGGAAGCCGAGGCGCAAAGCGCCGAGCTGCGGCGCCTCAGAACAGCGCTCGAGCAGCAGGAGACCGAGCTCCTCCGCAAGGAGGTGACCGTTGTCACGCTCACCGGGACCCTCCAGGAAAAGGGTGAGGCCCTCGAGGAGAAGGAGGTGGCCCTCCAGATCGTGGGGACCGTCCTTAAGGAGAAGGAAGACTCCTTGTCCTCGCTCGAAGAGGCCTCCCGAGTCCAGAGGGAAGAGGCGCAAAAGAGTATGACGGGTAAGTACCTTCGAGTTTTCGTTGGTTTGTTTCTTTTCGTAGCTTATGTTGATTTCCTTTGCTCAGAGCTGAGGCAGAAGGTGGCAGATGAGTCCGCGGCGAAAGAAGCAGTCCACACCGCACTCACGGCGGCGCAAGTGGAGTTCGCCGAGCTGGAGCAAACCGCCGTGAGCGTGTGCCAAGAACTCGAGGGGGAGAGTGCCGTCTCGGGCAGTTCGGTGATCAACCGTCTGCGAGCGCTAGGCGGTCAGATTGCCGAACATGCCAAGAGCACATTCCGCCTCGGTGTCCTGCGGGCCCTCGCCGTGGCCTCGACACACTACCTCATGGATCTCCAGAGGGTGTCGTCGTGGTACGTCGTTCCCGATGACGCTGATGCGGACACCGCGTCGGCCATTATGGACGATGCCGACACAGCCGCAGAGGAGTTTGCCACAATCCTCGCCGGGAAGCTCGAAGCAGACATCCCTCCCATCGCCGAATTCGACGCCACAGAAGACCCACAAGGGGGGATGGTAGCCTGTAGGAAGTCTGGGCCTCGAAGCCCATGTAATAGATTAGCGTTTGTTGTAATCGTACTTTGTAATCGTGCTTATAAATATAAGAAATTCGTTTTCTCTGAATCGACTGTGTGGCCCATCGAGGCCTTGTGCGTTCGAGCCTTCGTTTTCTTTACTTTATTTCCGTGTTCTGGTATGCGACTTAGATAAACTTCTGCGAGGAATTACGCGTTCATAAGCAACGTAGGCGTGGGGTGGTGAGGGGGTGCCGTATGCCGGAGGCGTAGGCGGCCCCACGACTCGGCCGGCCCCATACCGTAGTTGCTTATGCCTTACACCCATTTTTTCCAAGGATACGAGAAGCTTAGGGGCGAGACGGAAATATTTCGAAAAAACATTGGCGATTTTTGGGGACGTTCGGGGGTTCCCCCCGTAGTAGCCCCCGAGGGAGGCTTGGCTTTGCCGAGGGTAAAGCCAGGCGTACCTCAGTGTTCGTGCGCATCCGAGCCTTCGAGGGTCCGGAAGGTTCCCAAAAATAAACAAGTAAAGTGTAATTCTTTATTATTTCGGGAAATTAAAAATGTGAGTACAAGCGATGTACAAATAGCTCGGAATTCTAAGGATAGAAGCGACGTAGCTGTTGTATGTTCCAAGCGTTGGTGAGGACTTCGCTGTTTTCGTTCGCCAGCTTGTACGTGCCGGGTTTGAGCACCTCGGCGATTATGTACGGTCCTTCCCATGGCGGTGAGAGGTTGTGGCGGCCCTTGTTGTCCTGTCGAAGTCTCAGCACCAAGTCCCCTTTGTTGAGGTCTCGGCGCCGGACTCTCTGCGCTTGGTATCTTCTTAAAGACTGCTGGTAGCGCGCAGAATGTAGGAGTGCCACGTCTCGAGCCTCGTCCACTTGGTCCAGCGAGTCCTCGCGGGCTCGCTGGTTCTGCTACTCTTGGTATGTCTTGAGCCTTGGCGACCCGTACTCCAAGTCCGTGGGGAGTATGGCCTCGGCGCCATAGACGAGGAAGAACGGGGTAAAGCCCGTGGCTCTGCTTGGGGTCGTCCTCAGGCTCCAAATGACTGAGGGTAGCTCCGTGAGCCACCTCCGGCCAAACTTGTTCAGCTTGTTGAAGATCCTTGGCTTCAGTCCCTGGAGGATCATTCCATTGGCACGCTCCACTTGCCCGTTCGTCTGTGGGTGCGCCACAGCCGACCAGTCCACACGTATATGGAAACTGTCGCAGAACGCCAAGAACTTTTTTCCTGTGAACTGGGTGCCGTTGTCGGTGATGATCGAGTTCGGGACCCTGAACCTGAAGACGATGTCGGTGAAGAATAGAACCGCTTGCTCGGATTTGATCTTGCCAATGGGTCCAGCCTCGATCCACTTGGAGAATTTGTCGACTGCCACCAGCAAGTGGGTGAAGCCCGCGGGCGCCTTCTGCAGCGGACCGACGAGGTCCAGCCCCCACACAGCGAAAGGCCATGTAATGGGGATGGTCTGCAGAACGTGTGCGGGGAAGTGCATTTTTCGAGCGTCGGTGGCGTCGGCGACCGCGGTGGGCCAGTAGAAACCTTGCCGAAATGCGTTACCCATGAGGGTACATGGCGCGGCATGGTGGCCGCAGACGCCAGCGTGGATGTCGCGGATCAGCTCCTTGCCTTTAGGGATAGGAATGCATCGCTGCAGGACTCTCGAAGGACTGCGCTTGTATAGCTCGCTGTCGATTAGAATGAAGGACTTGGCCCACCTGGCGAGGCGCCGTGCCTGAGCGCGGTTCGAGGGTAGGACCCCTCGAATCATCCAGTCAAGGCACTGGGCGAGCCAATCTTGCGAGGTGGGGGCCTCGTCGACTTCCATTGCTTCGGCCTTGTCCGCGGAGGTGGTCCCGAAGTCAATGTCCATGGGTTCTGCCTCGTCCGCCGGGGGGTTCCCGTCGGAGGGCCCGGCAGACGAGGGTCCCGGCTCTGACGGATCCTTGAATTCGACGGAAGAATTGGTGATGTCGCGAGCAAAGATGTTTGGGGGGACGGTGGTCCGCCCTGACGCAATCTTGGCTAGTTCGTCGGCATCCTCGTTGTACTTGCGCGGGACATGATTGAGTTCTAGGCCGTCGAACTTGTCTTCGAGGCGGCGCACTGCATTGCAGTATGCCTCCATCTTCGGGTCGTGGCAGCTAGACTCTTTCATTACTTGGTCGATGACGAGTTGAGAGTCACCGCGCACGTCGAGGCGTTTGATGCCGAGCTCGATGGCGATGCGGAGGCCACTGAGGAGGGCCTCATACTCCGCCATATTGTTAGACGCAGGGAAATGCAAATGTATCACGTACCGCATGTGTTCTCCGAGGGGTGAGATGAAGAGGAGGCCGGCACCGGCGCCGGTTTTCATCACCGACCCATCGAAGAACATGGTCCAGCATTCGGCCTGGATTTGTGGTGGGGGTAGCTGAGTGTCCGTCCACTCAGCCACGAAGTCAGCCAAGATTTGGGACTTGATCGCTTTGCGGGGGGCGTAGGTGAGAGTTTCTCCCATCAGCTCCACAGACCATTTGGCAATTCTACCCTCGGCTTCTCGGTTGCGGACTATCTCTCCCAAGGGGAAAGACGAGACCACGGTGACGGGATGGGCCTCAAAGTAGTGGCGCAGCTTGCGCCGAGCCAAAACCACTGCGTAGAGCAGCTTCTGAATCTGCGGATAGCGTGTCTTAGTTTCAGACAACACCTCACTGATGTAGTACACCGGCCGTTGGACGGACAGAGCATGGCCCTCCTCTTGTCTTTCGACAACGACCACCGCGCTGACCACTTGGGTCATCGCGGCTACGTACAGAAAGAGGGGCTCGCCGTCCGTGGGTGGTGTGAGAATGGGGGCGTGAGTGAGTGATGCCTTCAGCCTGTCGAGGGCTTCTTGGGCTTCGGGAGTCCACGTGAATCGCTCGGTTTTCCTCAAGAGTCGATACAGGGGTAAGCCTTTCTCGCCGAGACGCGAGATGAACCGGCTGAGGGACGCTAGGCATCCCATGACCCTCTGTACCCCCTTTAGGTCTCGGATCGGTCCCATCCGAGTGATGGCCGAGACTTTGTCAGGGTTGGGTTCGATGCCCCGCTGGGAGACAATGAAACCCAAGAGCATGCCTCGAGGCACCCCGAACACGCACTTCTCGGGGTTGAGTTTTACCCCTTTGGCCCGTAGGCAATCGAATGTGATTCTGAGATCGGCAACCAGGTCGTCCGCCTTCCTGGATTTTACAACGATATCGTCGACATATGCTTCTATGTTGCGCCCGAGATGGTCTCCGAAAACGTGGAGCATACACCGCTGATACGTAGCTCCGGCGTTTCTGAGGCCAAAGGGCATCGTGACGTAGCAGTACATGCCGAAAGGAGTGATAAAAGAAGTCGCGAGCTGGTCGGACTCTTTCATCTTGATTTGATGGTAACCGGAGTAAGCATCAAGAAAGGATAAAAGTTCACACCCCGCAGTAGAATCTACAATCTGATCAATTCGTGACAAAAGAAAGGGAACCTTCGGACATGCTTTATTTGAGCTAGTGTAATCTACACACATCCTCCAGTTTCCACTCTTTTTCTTCATTAATACAGGATTAGCTAGCCACTCGGGATGGAATACCTCCTTGATGAACCCGGCCGCCAGAAGTTTCTGCAACTCCTCGCCAATCGCCCGGCGCTTGAGCTCGTCGAAGCGTCACAGGTGTTGCTTCACCGGCTTGGAGTTGGGTCGGATATCAATGGAGTGCTCGGCGACCTCCCTCGGTATGCCAGGCATATTCGAGGGGCTCCCCGCAAAGATGTCTGCGTTGGCGCGGAGAAAGTCGACGAGCACCACTTCCTATTTGCTGTCGAGGGTGGCGCTGATCTATAACGCCTTGTTGTCGGGGTGGCTCGGGTCAAGGGGCACCTTCTTGATACCCTCGGCAGGCTCGAAGCTTCCCGCATGTCGGTGCGTGGAGTCCAAGGCCTCGCTTGCCATTTTGTCGAGGGTGGCAGCGAGGGCCTCGTCCTCCGCTTGAGCCCCCGCGTGCTCAACGCACTAGACGTCGCACTCGTAGGCATGCTCGAACGAAGAGCCGACGGTGATGACGCCCTTCGGACCCGGCATCTTCAGCCTTGAGGTAGGTGTAGTTGGGGATGACCATGAACTTGGCGTAGCAGGGATGCCCAAGGATGGCATGATAGTATCCCCGAAACCCCACCACCTCAAAGGTGAGTACTTCCTTGCGGAAGTTGGCTGTCGTGCCGAAGCAGACAGGCATATCGATCTGGCCGAGGGGTTAGACTCGCTTCCCCGGCGCAACGCCATGAAATGGCAACTTGCTGGGGCGAAGCTTGTTCAATACAATCCCCATGAGCTCCAAGGTGTGGGCGTACATGATGTTTAGGCTGCTGCCTCCGTCCATGAGCACCTTGGAGAAGCGGGTGTTGCCGATGATAGGGTCGACAACGAGTGGATATCGTCCCGGATGCAGGACGTAGTCGGGGTGATCCTCGCGGCCAAAGGAAATAGTGTCCTTCGACCAGTCGAGGTAGGATGGCGTGGCCTTGGTGATGGAGAAAACTTCCCGGCGCTCACGCTTGCGCTGCCGAGAGGTCATGTTCATCGTTGGTCCTCCAAAGATGAAGAAGGTGTTCTCCACTGGGGGGAACTCGTCATCTCCACCTTTGTCGCCAGCATCCTTCTTTTTATCCTCGTCACGGTGCGCGACACGGTTGTAGTACTTCTTGAGCATCTCACACTGCTCGAGGGTGTGATTGACCGAGCCCTTGTGGTAAGGACACGGCTTCTTAAGCATGTCATCGAACAGGCCGCCACCGCCTCGAGGTCCTTTGCGGTCCGGGGCGGCAGCGAAGGCCTCCTCGGAGTCCTCTGCCCGCCCCGATCCGCGCTGGTTCGGTGGGACTGGCTTCTTTCCCTTCCTCCCCCGCTTCTGTTTCTTGGCGGGGGTGTTGGGCTTGACGTTGCTGCCCTCCGCGGGCGCATCGTCCTTGCGCTTGCTCGGCTTATCATCGAAGATGGCACCAACAGCCTCCTCGCCGGCGGCGTAGTTGGTGGCGGCATCGAACAACTCATTCGTGTTGGTGGGTCGGCTTCTTGCAAGCTCGGGCGCCAGGTTCCTGCATGTCGTACCCTCGAGGAAGGCGTTGATGACCTCGATGTGGGTGATGCTGGGGAGCTCGGTGCATTGCTTGGAGAAGCGTCGCACGTAGTCGCGCAGGGACTCGTTGGGCTTCTGGCGACACCCTTTGAGGTCCCAAGAGTTCCCAGGGCGCACGTATGTGCCCTGGAAGTTGCCCACGAAGATCTTGACTAAGTCGGCCCAGTTGTTGATCTGGTCCGCAGGCAAGTGCTCGAGCCACGTTCGTGTGGCATCAGCGAGGTGAAGAGGGAGGTTTCGGATGATGACCGCGTCTTCCGTCGCACCGCCTAGTTGGCACGCTAGGCGGTAATCATTGAGCCAGACCGCAGGATCGGTCTCGCTCGAGTACTTGACGAGGGTGGTGGGTTGTCGAAAGCGCGGGGGGAAAAGAAGCAGTTCGAATCTCCAGGCTGAACACCCGGGTGCCCGGAGGCTCCGGTGACTCACCCCTGTCGTGCTCGGGATCGAAACATCCACCCCGTCGAGGGGTGTACTTCCTGCCGCCGACAATGTAGCGGGCGTCGCCGTCTTCAGCGTGCTCGCGTGGGTCGTGGAGCCGCTCCCTCGCGGGAGGCCTTCCGATGCGGTCGTGCACTGAGGGTGCCTTCGCACCGGGCATCACGGCTGCCTTGCCCTTCGCTGCTGGTGGAGTGTGCACCGAAGCCTCGTGGTCCTGGTGCGCAGTCCCACCGGGCTGCTCTGTGGCTTTCGAGCGCATACGAGACGCAGAGCTCTCGGCTTGCTGCACGACAGCTTGCTCGATGAGTGCCTGTGCCTCGCGGCGCAGGTTGCGGCCCGAAGGTGTTGATGTCTCGGGCATGGCTTGGAGTAGGTATGCCGCAGCGACGAGTTTTTCGCCGGCCATTTTCAGTTCTGGAGATTTGTCGACGTTGTCGTCGGCCAGAATGCGCTCCCGGGCAAAGCGCGCCGCCGCCTGGGCATGTGCACCACGCGCGGTGCGCTGCTGCTCGAGTGCGGTGCATAGCTCCTGTGTCTGCCGGCGCTGCTCGTCGAGCTTAGCTTGAAGCTCTTTGAGCTGTGCCAGCTGGGCTTGCCGCGCCGCCGAGCTTGACGAAAAAGAAGGGGCCGCAGGCGACACCACTGGTTGGTTCGCCTGTGCGTCCGCCCCGCCGTCCTTGTCGTCGCCCGGGGCGTTATCGTTTTGCTCGTCCGCAAGGTCGGCCATGAAACACTCCCGGGCGGGATCATAATCCCCCTCGCTGGAGTCCTCAGAGCAGGTGAGGCAATAGGCCGTCACGAGCTGGAACGAGCGGAATGCGTCGGGGTCGCGAACCCCGGAGTAGTCCTCGGCCTCCTCGGCCGTGAAGTTGTTCATGAAGAAGTTGGCGTCGTCGGCGATTGAGCTCGCCGTCTCGGGGTAGGATTCGTCGGGAGACGATGCGATGAGGTTGCGGATCGACAGAAGATGATGACCTGGCAGATCCTCATACTCGGTGAAGTTAGTGTTGATTGAAGAGGCGTAGGTGGCAGCGTTGTGCATCCCGAAGGGGAAAGGCGACGGCGAGGTCGAGCCCCCCTGGGAGGCACTGGTGCTGCAGCAGCTGATGGTGCTGGCGCAGATGACGCCGAGGCACGTGATGACGAAGCGGTGGCCCCGTTGGGCGCGATGCTGAGTTGGGACATGCCAACCTCAACCCACGTGGGGGAGCTGTGGCATGCCGCGCGGCGCTGCTCCGCGCGTGCTTGTCGCGAACGGTGGCCTGAGCACCTGTTGCGCTGGTCTGGTGAAGTCGGAGTGACGGGGTTGCGTCTGGGCGAGAGGAGCTGCATGAGGTAACCGTTGCCGGTTGCTCTGAACTCGAGACTCCCGAACCAGATCACGAATCCTGCTGGGAGCGGATCCGAGATGCCAATGGGGTATGGGTTGGATCTGCCCACCATCCCTGGAGATCAAATGGGAACAAAAGAGAAAATGTCACGCAGTGTGCCCCTACCTGGCGAGCGAACTATCGGCGTCCCGACCCGGGGGTCCGGATCCCAACTAGTAAATGATGCGTGTTTCCTCGTCCCAGATGTTGATGCAAGTGGCAACACATTAATGCACGGGTTTATCCTGGTTCCGGCCACGGGGCCGTACGTCCAGCAAGAGGGTGTGTGAGAGCACTGTATTATCTTGCGCCCGGAGTGCTTGTAGTAGGGGGTACAAGCGAGGCAAGAGAGGGAGGGAGGCTCCAAAGTCTCTGCTAGAAGAGGAGTTGGTTGTGGTGAGTGCTCAGTGGTGCTGAGAATGTAACGATGATCGCGAGTGTAGGTGACCGTGGTTGCTGATGTCCAGAACGCCCCCCCTAAAGGAAGCCCGCCTCCTCCTTTTATAGTTATAAGGAGGGGCGGAGTACATGAGTAGGGGAACGTGAAAGTCGTCGTCTTCCCCCGAATCGCGGGGGTGCAGTGGTCGAACACTATAAAAAGTATACTGTGGGGCATGGCGTCGGGCTTGGCAGTCGTCCGTGGTCTTGCGGAGATTGCGCCGACGTCCTGCCAACTCAAGCAGGCGGCATGGTCGTCACTATAGGATGTTCAGTCCTTCAGATGTGGCGTTCCGTGGGGCCCTGCAGGTCAGGGCCCTGCGTGCTCCAGCGGTGGCGGGGCACGTGGCGTCGCCGGACCCCTTCCCAAGCAGGAGGGTGGTCCGGGGCCATACATGTGATGAGGTGGAGTCCGGTCGGCCGGAGTTGGCGGAATAGTACTAGAACAATGCCGAGCGCGTCTCGTCCCGCATCGCAGTTCTCACAGTGCTGCCACAGCGTCCGGAATGGCAGAGCAGTGACCGGAGTTGGCGGATGGGACTCCGGTCACTGCCACTGTGGGGAATGGCGGCTTGACGCCGTCTGTTCTGAGCACTGTGGAGGAGTGGTTGGCATTCAATGCCTCCGTACGACGGGCGGTTGAGCGGCAGGGCCGTTTGTCCCTTGCGCCGAGGGGTGGCCTCGAGCGAGGCGGAGTTGAGCTACCTGCTCGAGGGGGTTCGCTGCCCTCGAGCGAGGCGGAGATGATTTGTCCGCTCGAGGGTAGATTCGCTACCCTCGAGCGAGGCGGAGATGCGGGGTGCAGTCGAGGGTCCCGATGGGAGCCCTCGAGCGAGGCGGAGATTGTCCCGCGGGCCCGAGAGGGGTGCGAATGGGCCGCATGCTGGGCTTCTTTGAGTCCTTTACTTTCTTCCAGATTGGAAGGAGGCCGTGGGCTTTCGTGGGCCCAGTTGCCTTAACACGTGTTTGTGTTTTTTCAGAGTGATTTTAGTATCACGATTAGGGTGTCCCTAATCATGGTACCCGACAAAGCTAATGCGCCAGATGTGTTCAAATGATGGTCATTACGCTTAATTTAGAGTTTTAATTTAGCAGTTCTGTCACAACACGCATATTTATCTTTGCTCTAGGTTTATCACTCAGTTCAAAAAGAATAGTATGTAAGGCTAGACGAACCTAGGTCATTGTCTAACATCATCTTCAAGGTTGATGTGCAAGATGTTTCCCGGTCTAGGTAATCTTGATATTTCAATTTTATAGGATACACTATTACTTCCTGATTGTTAGAAAGAGGAAAATAGATCTAAGGTATTAGGACCTTAGCAGATAACTCTCATATCTAAGATTGAGGAAGAATTTCGATACTCCCTTCATTTGGAGTTATTTTTTTTTGAGATTATACAGTACAACTCAGACACTCACAATGCCCGCACACTCACACCCTATGAACACATGTATGCAAACCTTACCCCTATAAGCTTCTTCGAATACTGAACCGGCAAATCCTCGAGATTGATGAAGTCACCACAGGTGCCTCGCTGTCGATGGGAACGTCGCCTACCACTTAATGCACAACGCCGCTAAATTTCAGAATATTCGCTTCCATGGGGAGTCGAACCCAGGACCTCAGGTGCTACCGAGGCTCTTATAACCAGTAGGCTACAGCCCTTTCGCCTTCATTTGGAGTTATACGGTGTATTTCTTTTCGTTATCGTTAAGTCTTTGAACAAGAGTTACTCTATTAAAGTTTTATTTATATGACATAAAAGTATACATATAAGAAAGTAATTTTCTCTTAATAAAAAATATACTCACACACGTTCACGAATAAAATAAGAAAGTATTTTTGAATACAAACCCAATAATTTTGTCATAGAATTAATAGAATATATCAGATATAGATTTATCTTTACGAGATGAAATTAAGTCTTATAACTCCAAAAAGAGTGAGCATATATTAAAGATTTGTGTTCCATGCTATGAATTCTAAAATATGGATAAGTTTAGCCAATGCCTCTAATAGTTTGTTCATTGCTCTGCCCCAAAGTGAAATGGTACTAAAGAAAGAAAATAAGACAAATACAATGGGATTTAGGAAAACATGCCAACACTTTGGAGTTACACCATTTTACTATTCAAGAAAAATAAATAAGTGACAGACTATAGTGGCGGATCGTGAAACCATTGTGTGTGTGGGGTGGGGGTGGGGGGGGGGGGGGGGTCAAATTTTTAAAAAATAAAAGTGACATATAGCTGACGGTTGCTTGCCTGTGTGTTGATAGGTCTAAGGCTCTCCACAATGTGTTGCTAGAGTGATGTTTGAAGAGGAGAGAGAGAATTTAGGCATCACTTTGCACACTGCATCAAGCAATGCTAACTTCAAGTGGCGCTAGACAAACTAGGAGCGAGGCAAGAACAGGCTCCGGAGGCAAGAACAGGCTTCGGTGCCAAATATCAAACAACAATAAATTTACTCATGGATGTTGCTGAGGTAAATAGATAGGATAGATGAGTGGCGTTATGTATTTTATTTCATGTAAGTCCCGCAATACTATAGATAGCTTCGGTGCTAGAAATTTCACACGCTCAAGCCTCCAACTGTTCATCCAAGTTACGGGGCCCACATATTTTTTTCAGGCATCACTACTACGCTGTGGAGGGCCTGACTAGTTAGCTTCTCTATTTCAGCTTTAAGCATTGCCCACCATGGGCTGCAGAGCTGCTAATTTTCATAAGCTACGCAGGCATAGTTTGAAGATTTGTTTTGAGCAAAGGGGGCGGAGTTCAGTTGCACCTCCCTTGTGGTCCGCCCGAGACTAATGCATAAGCTTTCAGTGGCATTAAACTACTCCAAATCTCTTGAGTGGTGGCAAATTCCTAAAGAAGCGATCACCAAGAACGTAACTTTTCGAGAAAAAACATCCAAAAATAAAATAAAATGTCCTCGTGCAACCGGGCCGCGGGGTTCGAGACCTGGTCCCAGCCGGCAGCCGGCACAGCCACCACCCCTGCAGGCTGCAGCTCGGCCGGAGTAGTGCGCTGTGAGAGGGAGCCAGGAGTGGGGGTCCGTACACCCGCGGTCACCATACCGGCCACCGCTCTGCTCTCCTCTTCCCTCCCTCCTCTTCTGCAAACGGCGGGCGGAGTTAAAAAAGGAAACCAAAAATCTAGGGTTTGTTCCGTTCCATTTCCGGGGAGCCCAAAGCCCCCGTGTACGCTCACCACCGTGCCGGCCGCCTCCCTCGTCCCTCCCTCTTCCCGCTCCTCCTCCCCAACGTTATCCGCCGTCCGGGGCGGCAGCTTGGGGGAGTCAGGTAGCGGCGGCGGCGGCGGCGTCGACGGCCTTCGTGCTGCGGAAGGGCTGCCGGCGGCTGCCGGCTGCCCCCGGCAGCTCCGAGGCAAGGTAAAGCTGCCCCCTTTCGATCGCAATTAACTCAGTATAAACCAGAACGGGGGCCAATCTTAGCAACTCGTGCTCCAAATCCTAATCAGCAGCGGGGTTGACTCCCAGCTTGGTCAGTATGTGAGCAGCAACGGGCACCGATCCGCAGTGGGGTTTTTATTTGGAAGGAGGGTCCATGCCCCCCGTGTTGCCCTGAACCAAGCTCCGCCAGTATAATCAATAGGCTAGGGTCGCGGTAGGTGGTTCGGGGCCACCCATCTTGTTCCTCCGTTTGGACCGTGTGGACTCACGGTGCGGTGTCGCATGCTGTGTTATTCTGCTGAGGAGCTCTAGGTTCAATGTTACTGTGTTCAGTTGTTGCGTCGTCCGGCTCTCATCCTGTACTAGTTTGCGTGGCTATTAAAGCATGTGGTTGCTAAACGGGTAGGTTGTTTGAATACAGCAATGGGGTTCTTCTGTACACCAGGAAGAACTAGAGGTTCTTTTGTAGCACAATTGCAATGTGAATTTTCTGTATTCTAAGTATCCTGTTACAGTTTCTGATATTTGGCATATTTCAATCCTGCCCCCCCCCCCCCTGCAGCCTTTGTACTACCCATGGTTGATCTGTTCCTTTGTGAAATTAATAAATCATACTGTCTATACATTTGGTAGGTGTTAAGACTTAGGAGGTAGAAGCATTATTCTCTAGGTTTTGGTTTGCACTCATCCCCAGTCAAAATGACATGTTATTGTGCTCTATGGCATCCAAAACTGTTGGTTCACAATTAAACTATCCGTTTATTTCTTGGCAGCAACTGCCTAAATCCACAAATTAGTCCCTGAAGCCTGTGGAGGAGTCATGGATATGCATGTTAACTGACTACTTGTCTTGAAATTTACTATCCTGTATTTGGATCTTGGAACTTTATTCATCAAGTGCCTGTTTGCTGAGACCTGCTGTTTCTTTACCCGGTCTTACCATTGAACGAGTTCATCAAATTATTTATCGTGCGTACTCATTTTCCTAATGGATATGTGTACGTCAAACTCAAACCGAGTCGGTGGACTGATCGTGTCTAGTAGCATACTAGCATCCAAGTTACATCAGCTTTAGATCTTAATATTGATATTATGTCCCTCACATATTTCACATTTTAACAAGCAGGCAGTAACAAATTAATTTTGTCTGTGAAGGTCACATTTTGAGAACTGAGGGTAGTATACGATGGCAGATGCCAGTCCTATAGTAGAAACATCAACAGATGATACTGACGACAACCATGGGGTAAGTCTTGTTGATCTTGATCTGGGGTATTTGATATAAACACTTATTGTCTGGCCTCAAGTGATGAAGTGGAGAATGACCGATTTATACTTGTGAAGAATTGTATGAATTGTTATTAATGTTGACCATTTGGTGCCATGCTTTACTTTGCATCTTGGAACCATATATCTACCAATGTTTCCATGTAGTTATGTGAAGTCCACTATTGCAGCTAAACAATTGAGCAAGAGTGATAGTAGCAGTAGAAGGTGAACAAACAAGGTGGACTAAACATACTATGGACTTAATGTTCAGTATATAGTTGCATATGCTACAAAGGACTAGTTGTGTTCTAATTTCTGATGTAAAAATCCTTGTTTTGTACAATTGCTCTTGCAACACAGGGTACATGGACTATTCATGTAGATTACATCAGGAGTTCAGGGCACTTGAGGAATGCTGAGATTATTTGCCTAATATTCCACAGAACATGAACAGTTGGATAAGTCACATGATTGTCCACGAAATTACGGAGTTCTGAAACAACAACATGAACAGTTGGGATTGCATATAGCTAGCAAAGTAGCATGGTGCTTGTTAAATTTGGTCAGTAGACAAATATATTTTTCTTGATTTGGACACTTGAACTCTTATCTTTTTTAGTTTGCCAACTTTTTTCTTTTAATTTTTTCATTCTTTCCCATCGTTTGTCTGATTGTTCTATAGTATCACATTCACTGTAAGCTGGTTGCATTATATGTGCATTTGAGCTAACAGACTGCAGGTAAGATTGTCCTTTATCTGAGGTTCACAGATTTATTGATTCTGTGGTACTTCATACATACGAACACCATGGATGCAAAACCTATCATGTGGTGTTTGCAACCATGATTACGGGGAATAGTTACATGAAAAACTTTCTTTTCTTTCTAATGTAAAACCACAGAAAGAGGAAAATCTGTTTCTTAATGATAAGAATGAATGGATGATGGGAGATTGATAACTATGCTTTCATTTGCAGCTGGAACCAGGCACAGGCGCTCTTGTTGTTGCTTCCGACTCCAGTGACAGATCCAAGGACAAACATGAAGATCAAAAGGTTCGTGTTTTGAAGTAGCATTCTTTTTTTTAATTCATGTCACTGTTGCAAGAGGCATTTTCTTACAATTTATTGGTAGGTACTGCGCCGTCTTGCTCAAAATCGCGAGGCTGCAAGGAAGAGTCGATTGAGGAAGAAGGTGCGTGAATGTTGGTTTTTAGTCTTTACACATAAAGCAGTGCTTTTGTGTTTTTATAGACTTCCTGTCCGGGGTCAGTTTCTCCTTTCTTCTGTTTTGACTTGTTACTGGCATCATCGTACGTGCAGTGTAAGGTATACACTGTAATTGTTTGTATAAGTGTTTTGCACATGAGGGAGCTTGAAAGCTGTGCTGTTAAAGCTTGGAGTATAAATCCAGGAAAAAGGAGGTTGTAAAAGTTGCTGTCAGTTTAGTTCATGTGGAGCTTTAATTGGGTTCTATGGAAGTGTATGGTGAAGCATTACTCTAACAAGTGTTAGTATACCTTTATTGGGGAAAGTTTGACATTCTCCTGTTTGCTTTTAGTTGTCAGAGCTGTTTTTCTCTACTGGGGTTTGCTTCCGCGGTCCTTTGTATGAGAAGTTTGTGAATCTTACAGCATGATTAGTAACTTGACTAAGGGCAAATTTGTCTCCTTACTACAATTAACATCATCAATAATATCTCTTATATCTTGTCCGATCTGATAATCAACATATTCTCAATTAATATCGCGGATTTTGCACAGTAGGAGTCATAATTCAATATGATATGTTCAGCAGCTGTGATGTTTGAACATTGAGATTGAACCTCTATCTCAATATTGATGTTGTTGTGGCAATTTTTGCTTTCTTTGATCAACATACTCGCGACAAGCAATCAAATTCACTACAAGCTTTGTTATAGCCTTAGATCATGGTTCCCTTTAAATTCCATCTGAATGTGCTTTTAAATCAAAGGTTTTATAGCAAGAGCCCCATCAAGTGAACTAATTAATATAAGTTAGTACTGAGTTGCCCTTGTCATTAGTAGCTACCTTAGATTTTTTTAAAAGATTTATTTTCTGTAGTGGCGATATCCCTATCCAATTTGTGCTGTAGATTGCCGGTGGACATTGATGTGGTATTGATTGGTAATTTTGCTTTGTCTATAGGCATATGTCCAACAGTTGGAGAATAGCAGGCTGAAACTTACCCAACTAGAGCAGGAGTTGCAACGAGCTCGTCAGCAGGTTTACTCCTATTGGATGCCATTTTTTACAGCCCTGTGTCCTGTTGACTTCATTGAAGTTACTTAAGAAATTCTCTCTCCCAGGGCATTTTTATATCTAGCTCAGTTGATCAGGCACACTCCATGAGTGGAAATGGTAATCATTGCTCCCCATGGATTAATGTTTGTTTGCTCATTAGCAAAGGAGTATCCAAGAGGTGATTCCATCATTTTGATGGGAAAAACTGCATTCTCTTTCAGGTGCATTGGCCTTTGATATGGAGTATGCGAGGTGGTTGGAAGAGCACAATCGGCAAATTAGTGAACTAAGGGCTGGTGTTACTGCTCATGCAAGTGATAGTGACCTACACAGTGTTGTTGAAAAGATCATGTCGCACTATGATGAGATTTTCAGGCTCAAAGGAAATGCAGCCAAGGCAGATGTCTTTCATGTATTATCAGGCATGTGGAAGACACCGGCAGAGAGGTGTTTCATGTGGCTAGGAGGTTTCCGGCCATCCGAGGTTTTAAAGGTGTGTAATGTACTAATCTTACAATGTGCTTATGGTCTTTTGGGCCCTCCTGAAGGAGTAAAGTACTTATTAATACAACAAGGAGCATTGCATTATAAGACTCGCTATAAGGCTTCACTCATAGAAATGATGAGTGCAGATTACTCCCCTCAAGTAAATTCAGATTCCACTTGTGTGTGGAGAAACAAAAAAGACAAATTATATTAGGGGATAAATTGAACCAAATGACATAGTTTAGGGAGCAAATTGAACGAAGAAATAGTTAAGGGACTTATCCAGACTTTAGCCATAATTGAGGGGAGTAATTTGTTCTTTTTCCGAGAAAGGAAATAATGTACCAGTCTTATTAATTTGGAAAATACAGTCATGTATTGTGTTTCATTTCTTTTGCATACTTTGTTTTCTGGTCATTGGGAAGTGTGTTAGTACCTTATCCAGCGCTGGGCCGCTGGCGATTTGTCATTGAGTTACTGATAAAATATACAAACTGCAGCTGCTTTCAACACAGCTTGAACCTCTCACCGAGCAGCAGCTGTCAGGGATAGGCAACCTCCAGCAGTCTTCGCAACAGGCTGAGGATGCACTTTCACAAGGAATGGAAGCCCTTCAACAGTCCCTGGCAGAGACCTTGGCTGGGTCTCTTTCGTCTTCTGGATCAACAGGAAATGTGGCAAACTACATGGGTCAAATGGCCATGGCCATGGGAAAGCTTGGAACACTTGAGAATTTTCTTCGCCAGGTAATCTCTCTCATTTTTGTAATGTAGCTTCGCCTTAGATAATGGGAAAAAGTCTACATAACCCACAGAAGTATTGGGCTTCATCTACTTAACCCCATTAACTATAAGACTGGGTATTGAACATCCTGAACTATTCAAAACCGTCTAAATAACCCCATAGGTGGTTTTGAATGGTGGTTTTGATGACGTGGCACCTTACATGGATGCTGATATGGTAGACTTAACGAATGACATGTGGGTTGCCCACACCAGACAAAGAGAGAGTAAAGATATTGAAAGTAGAAGGCAAAAATATTTGGTTTCAAAGTGTTTTGACGTGTAGACAAATTTATGCATGCCACGTACGCAAGTTTATCCATGTCAGCATGCCACCTGAGCAAAACCACCCTTCAAAACCGTTTTGGGGGTTATTTAGACAGTTTTGAATAGTTTAGAGTGTTCAATACTCGGTTTTATAGTTGAGGGCGTCAAGTAGACGAACCCCAATACTTCAGGGGGTTATGCAGACTTTTCCCTAGATGTGAAGGGTTTGGTTCTGAATTGCTGTAGACCATACGCTAGGCTTATGACTTCTTTCTTTGCTGTATGAAGGCTGACAACCTGCGGCTGCAGACCCTACAACAGATGCAAAGGATCCTGACCACTAGGCAGGCAGCTCGAGCACTTCTTGTGATAAGCGATTACTCTTCACGGCTCCGTGCCCTGAGCTCTCTCTGGCTTGCTCGGCCGAAGGAATAGCAAGAGCATGTGATTTGACTGCAATACTTTTCACAGTTTGGTGTTCGATTGGGATTTTATCAGGAGGGTTTGACAGGATTGCGATAGACTTTGATTGGGAGATATCTGCACATACTATAATCGGGATGGTCATGTAGTTTAGCCATATAGTTAAGTGCATTGGTTCATGGTTCATGCTGTATTATTACCAAACTGCTGTAAAAATTGCTCTTTCGCCATCATTTTCCATATATGTATGCCCCTAATTTGCAGAGGATCATTAGAATGCAGATCGATGTTGATCGGTCAGTTTTTGTTGACTCACTTCTAGGAAGAATAGCATGAATTTGAATACAATGCTCTGGCAGTAAGTAATGTCTAGCTGGTACAAGGCTGATTCACTGCATTAAAGTGTCAGCGCGCAATGGATCTTTCATCGTTGCTGCCAATACTTTGTAAATTCAATTTTTTTCTATATGTGCCTCCGTATTTTGTGGTTTCGTACCATTCTTTGAATTTATGCGTGTGTTTTGTTCCAAATTAACACAGGTTTAATTGCCATTTGTAACCTTCTACGAAGAGATATTACATGTGGCACATCGCTGTTACACCAGCCGTCTGCAGTCTAAGCAGCATGCACTCATGCGATCTTCTTGACAATTCATTCTACCGCGTTTCTTAAAAGTTCTGATACCTGATGTGTTAATTCTTTTGCAGGTGTATAGTAGGCCTTAGTAAAAGTTCAAGCTGTTTACCACTCATCTGCAAACCAACCTTTCAAGTTCAAGTTGCACAAGCCACACCTACAATAGTTCCATTAAGTTAAAAACAGTGTCCACAAACTTAGATTATTCATGGATAAATCACACCTAAGCAGCATCTGAGCCCATTCTCTTCTATCAACAGAAGTCAGCATGACAGGTTAGACACTACCTAGTGAACTTCCATTGTCTTATGAGCAAAGTTATATCATAATATATACGGATCGGGAGGCGCAGCAGAGGCGAGGCAACCGCAACATAGCGCCTCCCTTAGTTAAAGAACCAAGTCCTTTGCCCTTCAGATCTGCTTGGACGGAAGCACAGTATGCCTCTACGATGCCCATGCAAAGTATGGGCAGATCGCCCGCCTCGTGGCGGTCCAGTTGCCGCATCCATAGAAGTAACGTCCCTGCATGGGTCCTGGCTTGCGCACAACGCTCCACCTGCTCAGCACACCGCAGTAGCAGTACATTGCTCTGTCCTTCCCTGCGGAGGCGGCATATGGATTAACCTGCACAGGAGATCCCAGCATCTCATTCGGCTTAAGCTGCGGTTGGACAGGATCTGGAGAGCGATCAGGGGATAGAAGGCAGGTTGCTGACTGTGGGGCAGGTTGCCAAACAAGTGAGTTGGTGATAGAGAACTTGAAGCCCCGATGCATCATAAGTGCCAGGAGGCGAGCAGTGTTGCGAGCATCATCGAGTCCACAGTGAGCACGACCCTCCCATGTAAGGCCAGCCAACTGAACTGCCTCCTTTAAGTTGCAACGGACATCCCCATACACTTCATGGAAAGGTACCTTCAAGTTGATCCACCTGATAAAAAATTGGGCAAAAGACTTCAAAATTAGAATAACATTCAAGATTCCTTCATATAATTCTATAGGAAAAAGAAGGCCTCAACACCACATCATATGCTCAAAACACTTTCGACTCATCAGGTATGAGCTAGAAAACTTCCACTTGCTAGTCTATGAGGTGACAATTTGAGGAAAAGAAACTGTATCCTATGGTACAAACACAAGTATATAATCACCTTTAGAATGAAAAGATAAAGATTCTTTAGCTATATTAAGTGATACCTTTGTTCTATGCAATGAAGTTCAGACACCAAAAAAAGGGGTCCAATTGACAATCCTGATGTTATATATAATATATTGCATCAATACCATATCTGATCTTTCAAATAACCATAAAAGTCAAAACTATAACATTAGTCATTTATAATTCAAATAATTTAAATTATCCACAATTCCACATGTTTCATTCTTTAGTTCTATCATTGTAACAATAGAAAAATGTTGCTAGTGTTTCTTACGAACTAACTTATGCCAACTGAATAAATTTCCACATATAATAAATACACATCAGAATTTCAAACAACAAGGAAATTTGTTTTCCATTGTTCTTGATACTGTGAACACAAAATGCAGTCCACCTAGCTGAATTAACCTACAAAATTCAAACCTAAACGCCTATCTGCAACCATGGATTTCCAATGTTTTCTTTTTTGTGTGCGTAAAACAGAGGTCACATAGTGCATCAATGAATAGCAATTTCAACGAGCACAAAAGGACAAAGGAAAAATCCTGACATTACATGAACAATAGGAATGAGAAAAACATAGGAAAAAAACATATCAAGGACTTTGCTTCAAAGTTAACGCTGCAGACTAGCTGAGGTTACATTCTTTCCAGAAATTAGAAGCATGTGTGGAAGATATTTTACTGCAGTAAAATGGTAATGTTACAATTCAAGATACTTTCTCCAATCATAAAATAGTATCATAACCTTTTGGGATACGGTAGCCATTTTCTAAACTTTGGTGGGCTACCCAGAATATTTTTTTATGATAAATTTAAATTGGACCTATGTAAATGATGTACAGAAATGTCTCAAATAATACTTAGAAAATGGATTTGCACAAACCCCCAGTAATTCAGTATCAGTTCAACTCAACCTCCATGCAAGTTAAACAGTTCCATTTAGCACCCACATCTCTACTCCCATTGCAAACCCACACTAGCCCTGAAGGAGTTGATTTGTTGGGTTGGTGGGAATAGGGTTGGATGCAGGATGAGCTTTAAGGTTATCGAAACCATGACAAATCTGTGACGCTAAGGATAATAAAATGTTACATGCAATGGCTGCACTGTTCAGTGAAAGACGAGAGCATGAAAAAAAAAAGAACCTGTGAAAGAGAGGAAAGGTTGAGGTGGTTAGTACTGTTTGGTTAAGTATAGGTCCTACCTTAAGACCTCTGTAGGCCACATAGAACTACAGAAATTTGCAACATGCCATGTCATCATATATGAATCACCAAGGACTGCCTTACACGCATTGTCTGGCAAGTGTTGAGGGCAACCTACATGTATACTGTCAATCCAAAAAAGTTGTATGCAAGGTTACAAAAGGCGCTAGGCACTCTCTTGGCAGTGACTAGAGCCTAGGCGCGCCTACGCAGTGCTTCATATGTACATATACTAAAAAAAAACAGAGATCAGCAGGCTAAGCATTGAATAGAGGCCCATTTAAGCAGCCCAACTGCCATAGCCCAATTTGGGATCGCCACCACCCACCCACCTTATCCATTCACTCCCATCGGTCACCCTCACCGAGGCCGCACCACCCGACAACCCCTCCACCCCCGCCCTGACATCGCCTCCTCTGCTGCCCCTACCCCTGACGTTGCCTCCTCCTCAACTGCTGCCCGACATCACCTCCTCCGCCTCTTTCGCTCAACGACCCATCCTCCCTCGCCGGCGCTCGACGTCCCCGCATCCCCCATGTGTCCTTGCCCGGGAGGATCTGCACAGAGTCGCATTAGGGACAGCTCGCCGGCCCTCCTTTCGCCACTGACGAGCTAGCGCCACCTAGGTACCGCCTACAGCCCTAGGCGAGGCATTACTTCGCCGCCCTGCACATAAGCGTGCCTAGGCAAGTGCGGATCAACGCCTTGTGGAACATTGGTTGTATGTTGTTCAAATTGAAGTTTCAATTGAGTTGTGTGTATCAAAATTTCAAAATCATATATTCCAAAGAGTAAGGTGCAATCATGTACATATTTCTTCAAATGGATGTAAGCCATCTGCTATCGCACAATTCACCTTCAATTTATGTCATACAACATGAACAGACAGAGGATACGAAATCGAAATCGAGCATTTTAATATTATAGCATCCAAACGTTATGCTTCTTTCAGGTGAATGAAATATAACTTGCAGTGTTTTTAAGTCGTCCGACTAATCGCGATTAGTTGCGACTAATCGCGATTAGTTGCGACTAATCACCCTTATCGGTCCACCGCTACCGATAAGAGCCACTGACTCATTTACCTCGACTAGAACTCTATTCGTCCGACTAATCGTCGACTAACCACGATTTGTTGTCCGATTAGTGAGTGGACGATTAGTTTTAGTGTGCATTAACTTTGGGCCTGGGTATAACTTGGTGGCCTATTAGGTTTAGATTTAGGTATATAACTCTCTGCATTACTTTCAGCTGTTGCGCAGCAAGTCGCCAGCCACCCCTGCAAGCAACAACTTGCCAACCCGGATTTCTTGTGTTTGGGTAATTTGGAGTTTGGATTCTGCATCAATGTTTTCCTAGCGGTCAGTGTATCTCCTCTATCTTTTTGTTGTTTTAGCTCTAGTCTAGTGCTCTTTTAGTCTAATTCACAAATTACAAAGTGACCATCTGAGTATCTGACCATCAATATTATTTTGATATTTGCTTTAAACAACATATTGTATTGTATATGGGTCCGATATATATAGTATCAATTCTGGAATATACAGGACGACCAGACTACGACTAGGACCGACTAAGCTCGACTAATCGAACTGATCGACGACTAATCGCGACTAATTGTCTTATCGGTGGCCTTACGACTAGGTTCGATAATACGATTTGAAAACATTGATAACTTGCATAAAAGTAATGGGACAGAACAGCTCCAAAAAGAGTTGAAACATATGAACACCAATAAAGTAAACTTGGCAACATTTTCCAATTTTTCTTGTGTTTTGGAAATTTGCCAGTTGCTTGCAAATCAACACCAATCATTTACTTTCATCAATGTTAGAATATTTGTTGAACGAAATGTTATGATATACCATAGGTTGAAGTCCATTTTACCAATTTTTTTCATCTACAACCCCCCCCCCCCCCCCCCCCCCCCCAAAAAAAAAGAATTCAACTTGATCAATGCGAATTAATAGAGTTCAACAAAATTGGAAGTCAGTAGGCATGCATATAGAAGATATGTTACCTGTTGAAATAAGGGGGCTTCCTGATTCTCTTAAATCTGCATTCTGACTCCAGCATTGTTCGGCAGTCCCAATTAGACCAGGTGACAATAGCAAAGTTTGTGTTCTTAATGCCCTTGTCCTCTAGCCACTTATCATGCATGAGTAAGGCTTCACCTAGTGGCACACCTCTGTCCACCTATACATGGAGGAGAAGAATTATATTAACAATCAAATACATTGAGTGATCATAAAATTCTGAATCATACTGATATGACAACATCAATTTCGAAACTGGCACATATGGTTACCACAGAACCAGTGGGTTCACATCTCAGCTTGTTTCTAATTTAAATGGTAATAGTGAGATAAAATAAAAGCGCACACTATTACTTGTCCAATGGATTTACTAAACTAAATTGAACTTTAGAGCTCCTATATCAAGATCCTCATTAGAAAAACAAAAATGAAGATATAACAGTATTAAAACTCATCAAAAAACTAAAAAATCAATGTTAGTCAAGAAAAAAACATATCATCTGCTAACATTGACATGCTACCCAAGGGACAATGCTACATTGTCATCATATATAATGTGCTAAACAATTCAAATGGTTAGTCAAGAAGAACATATCATCTGCCAACCTTGACATGGTAGCCAAGGAATAAGACTACATTGTTATCAAATTTAATGTGCTAGGTTTCCTTCAAGTGGGAAAGGAAGATTTCCATACAGTTTGAGGAGCTCTCTAGATGCCCATATTTTAGTGAACACGTTGACCAAGTACTTAGTTGCTGATAGGAAATGGAAAGCGTGTATGAATTCATGATCATAACATCCCATTGGTTCTCTCATTACTTCTTGGCCATATTAACAGGCCATAATATCAATCATCAAATGGCATCGACATATACCACATGTACACAACCAAACACTCAATCACAGAACCTGGAAGCATGCAGGTTGAGCTGAAGCACACACAATAGCCGCATAGAGGATTAATTTAACTGTAGGAACGAACTGGTGCTATCCTTTTATTACATGGTACTGGTGGTATCTTGAAAGTTGGAAAAAAGATCCAGAAACCTTCCATCCTCATAAACTACTGTTCCACATCAAGGGCAAGCCCCACATATCAGCACATCCGTCAAGATCTCTAGTACTTTTCGAAACCATTACTACAATCCAAAGAAGGCATCATATGAACTTTTTTTATATATAATTCGTCTCCTGTGAATTTCCTCCAAAAATCATAAGTTCCGAAGGGTCCCCAATCAGTGACTTGCTACTGCTTTGAAAGTACCAGGGACTCGCAGACTTGTCATAACCATAGAGACACTGCAACTGGATACAGAGACTACACTGTATCTAGTTCCTAGACTGTTTTTAAGTCTACAACTCCATCGACTAGAGTTAATGTTTTTTTTTTTATTTGGCATCTTAAGTATGTGCCATCAAACACTCTAGAGTTTGACCATTAATATGTTTAACAAGGTTGGGTACATAAAAATTGTAATATAGGTTTTCCTTAGCTTTGTAAAAATATAACTTTAAATGAAAAGGATATAGTGGCCCCAGTCACATCTCAAATACCGCAATGCCAAACATTTCCAATAAAAAAGAACCAGGGAGTAATAATATTCACAGAGCATCTGATCACATTGGTCAACAACATAGCATTCCGTATTCCATATCAGTTGGAATACTACAAAAACTTCAACATCAGTATGCAACTGTTTCCAGTAAAACTTTTAAAACAGTATCAGCAAGGACTGAAATTTTCATATCAAACTGGGACAAGAAAGCTACCTATGAGATCAAGCGTGAACATGGAACAAGATATGCAGGCACTTGAAAGAGATTTATGTTGGATAATGGTGGAACTAGCCAATAGTGACCAGAGAGAAAGGGACACTGCCACACAGTGGCGGAGCGAGGAAGGTGCTGGCAGGAGCCATGGCGCCCTTAAGGTTTCAAGAAATTTTGTTGTATTGTACTAGAAGGCCCCATTCATCCAATCTCTCTTTTTTGGTTACTTTATTTGACCCCATGCAATTCATGGCTCCAACACTGGCACCACATACATACAGACTACAGGTCATGAACAAGTCTTTATCTTAGTCAGCATCTAGAATATGAATAGAAATGTTAGCTTACCGAATCTGGTTACAACAGACGCTCATGGGTCTGCATTTGAAAACTGGACTTAAAATTCCTGGAAAGTTTATGACTACATTGACTCCTTAACCATCTCTATACTTGTGTACATATATGACTAGTTAGAAAAAACATAATATTGGCTTAAGCAATCATACACCACTTATTCAGTATTAAACTATTAATGCCCAAATAGTTTATGACTACATTGGAGTATGCACTGACCTGAATCTGTTGTATACCAGTAAGCTCCTTGCAGAAGTCAGTCAAAAATTGATGATATGTTGGACGAACGTATGTTTGAAAGCATTCTTCCAGTTTCCCAGTTGCACTGTTAACCAAGACAGATGGAAACTCAATGATCTCTTGTGGAAATGGATTGTTCACCTTGTCACAGGTTGCTTCAAAGTCAATAACCACAAAATATTGAAATTCCTGAAGTTGTGCATCATGGGGGTGACCTTGGGGGAGCATCTTGAATGGAAGATACTGAACTCTGTTCTCAATAGGAAAACTGTGTTCCCTATTTACTTGATAAAATTGGTTCTCAAAGCCATAAGGTAGTGGCTGACGCACCATTTGGTAATCTGAATAAATATATGGCCAAGCATAAAATTCTTGTCGGTATAAGGGTCTGCTAAGGCCTTGATTTGGAACAGGAGACACCTCCCAGACTTTTTCTGCGACAACCATATCATTCCTTTTTTCATTATTCTCAGGAACTCCTTCAATTCCACCTCTCTGCTCTGGAGAGTTATACTGAGAAATATTTGGCTTGAGACACCCTAGTGGCGCCTCATTATTAACTTGCATTTCCTCTGCATCAAATAAACTATATAAGAAAATGAAAAATAGTACTATTATGGTTGCAAAGTAAAACTATCGATGCAGTTCGAAATATAATATGCATCTAATCAAGACATAGCATTCCATCCTGATATTTAAAGACTTGGCCAAAGAAAAGGGATACCAACAATAGGAAGGCATCTTTAGTACATCAAGGCCCAAACAACATATGGCTGACAAAGCAAGAGGTATCTTAACAGAAACCTGAAGAATTGATCTCAACAGTAGCTATTATTGGTCCACAAAGTAGGGTGGCTAATATCTAGCAACAGCTTCAGTCATAGAGTCTACTGTGCTCATATGGGTGATGTTTCCAAGTACTTTGAAGTTTGAACTCTAATGTGTTAGCTATAGTTCTGTTTATGTCAGCAAAAGTGACTAGTTTTCTTTTTTCCTCTGATGTTCAGCTTTTACACATTTCTGAAGCATCCAGAAGTATCCACTTAACAGATGTTGCAAACAGCAAGTTAAGTTTACAAGTACAGCTGAAATCATTACGCGGCCTCATTTGGATCACACAGGATTATTGTAGGATTTTCAAACGAACCGCTTAGATATGTTACGTCTCCCTCCTATAATATCTGGAATGGAAAGTTAGGCCATGTTTAGTTCCCAAAAAATTTCAGACTAGTCTGTGTCAAGGTACACTAATATTCTTTTGAGCATAGTACAACTTTTAACAAATTGCAAGCATTGCATAACACATCAATGGATGAATGACATCGCAGTTTGCAAAGAGGTTTTCGTATTGCTAATGGTCACTTGGATTCATAACAGGGTCCTGATTTGAAACATCCAATATAAACATTACTGCAGTGCCAATAAGGAACCCCAACATTCTGAAATTAACACGTGGCACTACCTCTACCTATATCATATACTCAAGAAAAAAGGCTAGAACCCACCACATTTCTTCAATCACATTTGCTTGGTGGCAACAAGCACAGGATTCAGTAAGCCTGGCCACTAGACGTGGTCTTAACACTCCGATCATTTTAGGGAGTTGGATTCTCTGGAAGGCAAGGAATGTCAATGTGTTCAACGGAGTCTCCCCCAGAGTTGATCGGGCTATCCTCTTGACTAAAGAAGAGGTCGACCTCTGGATGCTTTCAGGAGCAAAAGGGCTCATTGCCTTGGTCGCTTCCTACTGGCTGATTGCACTTCTAGAGACCCTTGTTGGTCATTTTGTGACTGATTCGGGCGTGTATGTAATCTAAGTGTTTGTGGGTGCGTGGTGTGTTGTACCGGCTATTTTGGCCTCTTCTTCTATCTTATAACTAAGATAACTCCGGAAAAATCATAGCATAGTTGCAGCAATACAAAACTTATTAAAGAATGGTATCAACTAATCTGAGCAAAATATTACACACAGATATAATAACTCAACAAAAGGCCATGTCTTCACTAGACTTTCAGCTAACCATCAGTACGTCATGACTTCATATATCGTTGTCAAATCAAATTATGTTGGCTTGAAATATATAATAAAGAATAAAGTGCAGTAAGTATGTAAAATTTGCTTCACCAAACACACTAGTATAACCCAATGGGACATCTTTTCTTAGCACAACATATCCCCACTAGCACTGAGCAGCAGTGCCATACTCCGCCGAAAGTATACTTTTACAGTATTATTACTCGGATCTTGCAGATTTCCCAAGAAGCACTACACCCAGTGAATTTCCTCACATGATATACCACCAGTCAGTTAAAAAAAAAACAGAAACACCACCTCTCAGACAAGGACACAAACCAGCACAGCAAAACTGTCACTACACTTTTCTACAGAAAAATGAAATTTCGAGCATAATGGCATCACTAAAGCACCGTATCCCGGAACCCAGGTGCTCCAACTAATGCGCCCTGAGTTATCAGAACCGTGTAAGTGAAACTCAGTCCAGAATGCTCAGTGAAACTCAGTTACGGCGGGAGCTTCACCGGACCTCCCTCGCAGAGAATTCCCGCCGGAACCCCACGAAAAATCGCATCTTTTCGCCACTACAACTCACAAGGCGCGACCCTCCACACTGTAAACGGCGTCAGAGAGCAAGATCTGGGGGCCGAAAAAGGTGTCCGACCTGCTCGTTCGCGATCAATCATGGCCGTGCGCGATCCCGCGGCGCTGCACCATCCGGATCAGAGCTCCCCCCGCGCCACACGACCTGTTCTCCCGGGCAAAAACCCACCAGAAAAATCAGGGAAGAAAGCAGCAGATCAGCACAGACGCCGAGTAGATCGAGCAGCGGATGGGGTCCGGCGGCAAGGGGGATCGAGCGCGGGGATCGAGGGCGGCGGACGTACATGTGACTGCGAGAGCCGGAGGTGGGGGGCGGAGGAACAGAGCGGCGCGGTCACCACGCGATGACGACCCCCTCCTGCTTCCGCTACCCCCTTCCCTTCTCTCTCACACACGGCCGCACGGAGACGCGGATCGGGCGCAACCGCCGAACAGCGTGCAGCGGCGGGGGTCCAATGGGTGGCTGCCACGCCCGGTTTCTCTCGCTTCTGGTAGCGGTTAGCGGCGGTGGCGGGCCCGGGAAACCCGTGTTTGGTAGAGACGGCGCCCCGCGCCGCTGGCGTTATCTTTTCACCAGACGTACCCCGTGTCGCAGTGTATCAAGATTCGTGCGAGAGATAAATTCAGCTCTGATCCAGCACAATAGTATTTTCGAACTCCTCCAATACTTGTAAATAAGTATAAAAAAATACTGTAAATATATTGTGGTAACACAAATTGCTCATATGATTCAACAAGTAGAAAAGAACCATGTATCCTAGTGGAATCAACTTGAAGTGAAGATTTCAAAAGAGTTATATAGTCCATGATGAGTGGGCAATTTTCAAATGGAAAGTGGAACTATCATGGTAGAGCCAAAATAAATTCGACTACAACGTACGAGTTAGGGAGATGAAAAAATACCACATTTTTTCTTACGTGTCATTGTTAAATGGAAATATTGTAGCACAAGCTCACAATGCTAAAATTTATATAGTTACACACACACACACACACACACACACACCAAATTCTATCATTTGAATAGAACCTAGTCATTTAAGCTACTATGAGTGGTGGTCCATCCAATTAACTGTACCCTATTTTTATGTGAATTGCAACCATGTTTTTTATTTGCGTAGAATAGCAACAATGTTTTGAGTGTGAGTGCAAATATATATGCATGACTATTACAAGAAATCTAAGATTAGGCAATACCTAACCGGATAATAGTGCTAAACTAATGCATATCATTAAGCACATATGCATTGAAAGAACACCCAATGATGTTTAAAAGGATTACTATAACATGTTTTATAGCTCAACCAGCACTTGATTTTATATATTGCAAAAAATAGAAAGACGTGCTGGGGTGAGTGGTCAACATTTAATAATATTTTCTCTAAAATCAGAATGGATGCTATCTGCTTTTTTACATATAATACACTTATCCAAATAGATAGAAATATTTATACAACCATGGCTGATGACCCTATATTAACAAGCTAAACAGTTCCTAACTGCATAATAAAAATGGAAAAAATATACCATTGCTTGGATAATGATCGAATTAATCCTTTCTCATTTTTTTTATAATACTAATAACTAATTCTTTCCCATCTTGTCACCCACCTGAGCTTTGGGCAACAAGCCATTCCCGTGTACACTTCCTCGTGTGCTCGCAGCTCCCGTTGCCCTGGCAGAAAATATCTAAAAAAAACCCCGCAGAGGCCGTGGCCGTCCTCGAAACCGCATCGCATCGCGGCGCCGGCGCCTCCGCTCCGCGCGCCGCGCTAGGGTTTTAGGGCTCCTCCCCATTCGCCCCAAAAGCCAGCCGCCCCGCCAGGGGTTTTAGCCGCCTTCTCCCTCCCCCTCCCCTATCCCCTCTCCCTCGATTCCTCGCCGCCCTCGTCCACATCCCCTCGCCCGCCGCCACCCTGAACCCTCCCGCAGCGACGCCATGTGGGCCCTCCGCCGCGCCGGCAACCCCCTCAGGTAGGGATCCCCTCCCCAGCCGCCCCTGATGCGCGCTGCACCCGTCGTTCTGGCGGCATGTTTGATCCGCGTAGCGGCTCCTAGTTCGTGATGCCCCCCCCCCCCCCCCCCCCCGTGTCGCGCCGCCGAGCGGATCCATCTCCTCGTCTTTTGCCTCCGCCCGCGTGCGGAAATGTGCGACCCCCCTGTTATGCTTCGTTTGGATACTTGCTAATCCCCGTCCAATCCATGCGAATTTGGAGGGATTAACGGGGAAAATATTTCATTTTCAATCCCAATTCATGCGTATTGCGAAGGGGTGGGTTTACCCACACAGGGACTAGTCGCGACTGCTTGGAACAGGCGGGCATAGGCTTATTTGGGGGATAAAGTTCACATCTTTTCCGATTTGCTCATTGCCAAGTAGTGATTGTTGCCTTGTTAGTATCACTCGACGCTTTGTTTGGGCGCATTGTGTTTCTGTGCCTGTCTAAGGGTATGCTATTCCATGTAAATGTGAGGATTTAAGGGTGATTTCCGCATCTGTCATGACATACTCTAGTTTGTTTATATGCTTTGAGATATGAGATTAGGCTATGGGGAGTGAGTATTGTTCAATTCCTTGTTCGTGTTTGATGTTGAAGCCGGTGTACATATTCAATTTGCATTTGAAGCCTCAGGATCATGTCTTCTAGTGTTCCATGTTGCACATGACTGGTTGTCTTAGAAGCCGGTGTGCTTATTCAATCTGCACTTGAAAGCCTCAGGATCATGCCTTCTAGTGTTCCATGTTGCACATACAGTTTATTCTCGTATTTGGCTCAGCTAATTGTTTGCTGCTCACATATAGTTATTCTGATATTTGGCTTTCCTATCTGTTTGCTGCTGATTTAGGATCCGTGCCCAACAAGTTGTGAGTGCCCGTGGTTGCGCTAGTCTTGAGGTTCTGCTAAATGCAGATGCAAAGGATGTAGAGGAGCATCATGAGGGTAATTGTCAGAAAGCTTGCTGCCGTCGTAACCCAAAGTTGCCAGCCTTCCTGTTGTCATTTTCTTCAAGCCATTTCACTTTGAGTAGGAGTTTCTCCTCTCAGGCAGGTGCAAATTCTGGCAACAAAGATGATGCTTTGGAGGATGGGTTTTCTGATCTGGAGGTCCCACCAGAAGCTGATACAAAGGATGCTGGGTTGACATCTGAAGATAGTTCTGATGAGGATGCTACTGATGAAGTTGGCTTGCCTGATGTGGATGCTGATGCAAAATCTGAGAAGAGGGGCTCCATCCTCCTTAAAGTTTTGATTGAAGCTCCGAGGCATGAAGTCACTAAAGCAGTTGAAAAATGGGCTAATGATGGCAATACACTTGATAGGGCTGAACTCTATTTCGTTCTTCTTAGCCTTCGAAAGCGGAGGTGGTTCGACAAAGCCTTGCGGGTATTTTACTTACTGTGGAGAAGGCTCTATATTAATTAGGTTGCAAACTTTGACTGTGTTGGATAATATGTCAAGCGGATAATATGCTTTGCTCATTGACTTACAATAGCTTCTTAAAGGAAAAATAGTATTTACCACCCACAACTAGTGCTGAAACCTATCTGCAGTCTCAATGGGACATGTATATTTTTCTTCTGTACTTATTTCATAAGCATATAAAAGGAGACATGTAGAAGAGTGCAAATATTGTTAAGACCTTTGGATGGGGTTGGAAAAAAAAGTTGCCTTATGAAAGCATAGCATGGTAATCCCATTTCATATGAATGATATGCAAACTGCATTCTTGCTGCTGTACCTGTATATTTCTAAATAATGTTTTGGAGCTTTTGTTTTGTTTCTTGCTAAAGGCTATTTGTCGTGTTCTGCTCAGCATAGCTTTGCTCATTTGATTCATTTTTTCTAACTATCATTTCCTTGAGTCTTTCTTGGCACTACTTTTTTACGTTTATGAGTGAAGCACGTTTATCCTATGTATGCAACTGGTGATCTAGGTGCACATGCACATTTATAGTTGGCTTAAAAAATAATGATAACAGCCTTCATGGTTAATGCATTATTGCACATGGCACCATCACTTTCCAAAATACATATAGGAAGCCCATTTTTATTAATTACAATTGAAATGGTCACTCGATAAAAAAAGTTGTTTCAAGGTGATTGCTTATCTTTGTTTTTGTGCTGTTCGACTTGTGAAATAATTTTCACCATTTTTCTGCAGCTCTTGGAATGGGTTGAACAATCCAAACTGTTCGAATTTGGAGAGCGTGATTACGCTTCATGCGTTGATTTGATGGCTAAGGTTTATGGTCTTCACAAAGCAGAACAATATATTGAAAAAATTCCTGCACCTCATAGGGGTGAGATAGTGTACAGAACACTATTGGCCAATTGTGTTCATGAATCAAATGTCAACAAAGCAGAGCAAGTCTTCAATAAGATGAAGGATCTTGGATTGCCAATTACAGTATTTTCTTTCAACCAGCTTGTGCTCCTTTACAAAAGGGTTGACAAGAAGAAGATTGCTGATGTTCTCGCCATGATGGAGAAGGAGAATGTGAAACCATCTCTCTTTTCTTACAAGCTCCTTATAGACGCCAAGGGATCGGCTAGAGATATAGAAGGTATGGAAAAGGTTGTTGAACAAATGGAAACAGAAGGTATTGAGCCAGATCTTATGTTTCAAGCTACAATTGCAAGGCACTACATTTTTGATGGCCAGCGAGAGAAAGCAGAGGCGCTTTTGGAGTCAATGGAAGGTGATGATATCAACACAAATCGTGCTGCTTGCAAGATTCTGTTACCTTTATATGGTTTTCTTGGCAAGAATCATGATGTGGAAAGGATTTGGAATGTCTGCAAGGATAATCCTAGGCTAGAGGAGTGTCTTTCTGCTATAGAGGCCTTTGGTAGGCTTGGTAATGTTGAAAAGGCAGAGAAAGTTTTTGAGGATATGTTTGTGAGATGGAAAACACTCTCTTCCAAATACTACAATGCTATGCTAAGGATGTATGCCAATCAGAATCTCCTTGACAAGGGCAAGGAGTTGTTAAAGCGGATGGATGAGAACAATGTTAAATTTGGAAACACAACTTTGGATTCGCTTGTGAAGCTATATGTCGACGCAGGAGAAGTGGAGAAAGCTGAGTCCCTGTTGCACAAGTTATCTCTGAAGAATAGGATCAGGCCTCAGTACACCACATACCTGATGCTGCTTGATAGTTACTCGAAGAAAGGAGACATCCACAACTCAGAGAGAGTGTTCAACAGGCTGCGGCAGATTGGCTACTCTGGGAGGGTCAAGCAGTACCAGTTGCTGCTCCAGGCATATCTAAATGCAAAGGCCCCAGCTTATGGGTTCAGAGAGAGGATGAAGGCTGACAACATTTTCCCCAACAATGTTGTGGCAACTTTGATTACTGCTACTGATCCATTCGCCAAGAAGAAATCCATATCTGACTTGCTGGATTAAGCTTGGGGCTAGTGTGAGATCCATCATGTCGCCATGCAATGCATGTGCTGCTTTTGGCATTCTGCTAAAGTATATGGTGTGATAATAACGTCTTAGTCTTGTAATGAACTACTAGTGTTTGTTTGCATTCGGACTCCCATGATGCTTTACTGAACTTTTGAGTCATATAGAAATTGGATTCAGTGCCTTAGAATCCTTTTTGTGTGGCGAGTTAACCCTTCATATATTTTTGTGCTTTTTGCTTATCCACTAGCAACCAAGATGAGCCTGTGCACATTATTTGCTTGTCAAAATTCCAAATCCGTGTCCTGCTTAGTGCTTAAGCTGAGGTTAGCCGGTGGCTTCTGTAAGCTTGAGCCGATTTGTAACGTGATAATACACTCAAGCGCACAGTTATTTTGACACTGCTCGTTTACCTGAGTCCAATGTAGAATCTATTTGAAACTCCAAGCTACGGCAGTAGTGGTGCTACTGTGAAGTGTGAACCGTACTGTTTCAAGTTTCAATCAAGTTTCAACCAAGAGAGAATGCTAACATGACAATGGGGCAGAAAACATTTATAATCTTGATAGGTTTGTCATGGTACAAATAGTATGTAGGATACAGCAGCAACGTTAATGCTGGTAATCTGGCTAACACGGTTGACGCCCCCAGAAGCAAAATCTTTACCGAACCACGCCCCCAAAAGCAAAATCTTTACCGAACCTACTGCCTTCACCTTTGGCACTCAACGCCCTAGCTCAACTTCTGAAGAAATCCTGAACCATGGAGCTCTTGACGTCCGAACCCAGCGCGCCAGGGCGGGGATCCCCGAGCCTGAACACGCTCTCGACCACCGAGACCTCTGTGGCCGTGGTGTCGGAGCCGCAGAACGCCGTCCAGTCGTTGGCGGTGATGCCGGCGGAGATGACGTCGCTGCCCCTGTTGACGGTGCCGGCGACCAGGGGCACCTGCAGCAGCGTTGCGAGCTCGTCCAGGTCCTCCACCGAAGTCTGCGGGTGAACCTGCCATGATTAGCAGGTTCCAGGAGCAGGGGTTAGCGATCAGCAAGCAGTTTCAGCTCTGCTCGCAGTGCCGTCCGATGTGGGAATAAGCTAGTTTCGACGGGTTTATTACCAGGCCTCCTTTGTTGGTGAAGGTGCAGTAGCTCCCAACCAGGATGTTCCCTGCGATCGTTTGCCTGAACACTTCCACCCCAAGAACATCTGAAATGACCTCCTCAGTTTCCTGTGCCGCACAAAAATTAGTCAGGCAAAGAGCTGAGCCCATCGGTCATTCAGATTTCCCAAGTGGAAGAGGGGCTCGCTTGCCTTGTCCAGGTCAGGGTGCGTGAGCGCGACGTAGTCGTTGCAGGCGATGCAGTTTCCCAGGGCGGAGAGGCGCTCGTCGACGCACTTGACCACCACTTCGTCGGGCAGGCTGTTCCTCAGGTGCTGGACCTCTGTGAACACGAGAAAAACAGATGGCGGCATGTCAAATCATGGTTTCAGTAAACTAGGAAGCTGGTAGGATGCAATGCAATGCTTGCTCTGTTCTCCGCGTCTCTGTTTTTCCCCCCTTAAAGTCCCCCAAACAGCAGGTACTGCTGAACTGCTACTTCAGCACGATCTTCATCGAATTTGACGATAGATGGACAGTGCGATTCAGAAACGGTCTTGGACATCTGCAATTATAATCCTCAAGATCAGAGTGTTGGTACTACCATACCTTGATCGGTGGCGGTATGCGGAAGAAGCAGCCCTCTCTTGTTACCTGACGGCCGGGCAAATACAGTGAAAGCACGTTAGCCAAGCACCACGCCACCAGCAAATGAAAAAAAAAAAAAACAGCAAGGTCCTCACCGACGCAGAGCCTCCCGACGATCCTGGTGCCGGCGACGGAGGACCTGAGTCACCTGACCACGGGGACGCCGCCGGCGAGCTCGGCCTCGAGCACACTGCATGCCACGCCAGGGTCAGAAGGCGAAACAGAGCACGCGCGATTGGCTGGCAACCGCAACAAACACACGAACGAGAACGATAATAAGCTTGCTTGTCCCGTCAGCGGGGCCGGGGGACAGCGACCGACGACGACCAACCTGTAGAAGCCCTCGGAGGCGCCGGGCGGGACGAGGCAGTAGGCGTTGGTGAGCCTAGCGAAGACGCCCACCTCGCACGAGTTCTCGAACTTGATGCCTGCGCGCGGATCATCTTCAGGAGTCAGCAGGGCACGATTTGATAAGATCAAACCGCGCATACCAGAGGAGAGGAGGAGCCTTCTTACGGGACGCCATTGTCGGTCGGCCGGGTTGGCTCGCGAGCTAGCGCGGAGCTCTCTCTCTCTCGCCGGCGAGTAGGGTTTAGCGAAGGGGCGGGCGGGCGGGCGGAGACGGTGGTGGTGGTGGTTGCTTGCGGCGGATCGCGTGTTCGGAGGCGGATCCTTATACCGTATACGCCGCCGCGCCGGGCTCAGCTGGCCGCGGGCAGCAGCAGGCTAGCAGTTGGAGTTGGAGTCGGTTTCGTTGCCCCCAAGTCTCCGCTTTCACCACGTTTCGTTTCGGTCTGGCACGTCTACTCTCGGCGCGTCTTCCCTGGTCGACTCTGGCCCGTGGGCCCCCCAACCCGGCAAAGCTTGGCTCCCGGCATGGTGCCGGTGCCGTGGGGGCCAAGTTTCTCCTGCTGCGGCGGCAGGGCTGCTGCTGGTCAAAGTCAAAGCCACTGCGCTGCTGGATATAACCGGAGTTCGTCATGGAGTCGGAGATCAATCAACCGGCCGGATAATTGGGATTTGCAAATTTTTCATCACTGGATAAAAGAAATCAAAATTAGGGGAAATGGTTTTCTTTTCCTTTGGTAGACGATCATTCAAAAGTTGTTTCCCTAGCTCGTTTCTCCTCCGAACTTGAAATGTATGCTTGTTTCTTTTTCTTTCATGTAATCGTGTTTTAATCAACAAACAAAATGATGCCCGACAGTCCATTTTTTCCCCCTTCTTCTCGTACTAATACTAATGTTGTTCATGGCTGCCTGGCTCGTATTGTTGTGCCACGCAATTTATTAGACTAACCAGCCAACCGTCAGTATGGTCCCAATTATCTGATTGTAGAAATGAGTGTTTCACTGACACGTCAGTATTTGATTATAGCGAATTGACAAGGCATGCTAGCTCATTATCGTCCTTAGCATGAGAAATTTGGAATTGAGTTTTGGGAAAAAAAATATTAAATCAATTATTTCGAAACGTGGAGAGCATGTAACTTTCTATAGTATGTGGTTACATGCTCTCTGCGTTAACTTTCTATATAATGTTAGTCAAAGTTCAAACTGTTTGACTTATCAAAAAGTAAGAATTGTATTCATTAACCACATACCTAGCTATATGGATCGTGGAAGGCCACATGGATTCGTACCAGGAGTTGGGTCGGGTACCCGGCAGCGCAAAACAAACAACCGCATCCTCTGACCGAACCAGAACACGCCGTGCACGCACCGTGCAAGAACACGCTTTGTCCAGCTGGTAAACGTAAAATTCCCAGCCATGTCATCCCCTCTCGATGAGCCCGTCGCCTCGTCGGCTGCTGCGCCGCCGTGCGACGGAAAGTCCAGGCGGCGGCGGCGTGCTAACCTAACCGCTCGTACATGGCGCGCTGCCGCAGCGGGCATCCTCCGCGGGCCGGGCCGGAACCGGAATGGAAGAAGCCATCCCCGTTCGGGCGCTCGCCCGCCACGCGCAGCACGGCGGCAGCGAGTGTGCTCCTCGCTCAATTGGTCCCACCTCGCCGTTTCGCGCGGGGTTCGCGGCGGATAAATCTCCCCGCGCTCCGGCTCCCACCGCCGGGTCCGGGAGCGCGGGCCTGTCACTCCAGCTTCCTCGGAGGGTAAAGAGTTGGCGGGGTACGCCGGACCCCGGTGATTGTCCGGCGGGGGCCATCGAGCCCCGGGTGTTAGCCTGAGGCCTCTCGGAGCCCTCGCGCCGTCCACCGCCGGACCCGTCGGCCCCTCCTGCTGACCCTTCTTGACCCGTTTCAGAGATCACCGGACGTTGGGGGCTCTGAGCCTGGCAGCACAGCATGAATTCTCTCGAAAACGGCCGTGGTCGATCGATCGGTTGGGCGGTAAGACGGTTGCCGGAGGAGGAATCCTCCGGCGGCGCAGCCCACGTACATGAGTGGATCCGTGTACGAGGAAGAGAGAAGCTGTGTTGTGTTGCTGTGGGACTTGGGTTCGCACGCTCTGAACCCCCTCTCGCCAACTTTTTTTTTGGGGTGTTTGTTGATTATTATTGTGATATTGTCGGTTGATGACTGTTATCTTCGTCCAACTTTGAAATGTTCCTGCTGTGCTGATTTTCTAGATTTCTGGCTTCCCAATCCCAAAATAAGAAAACGTACGACTCTGGTGATGATCACCGGGATGGGAATGCTGCCAATCCAAAAGTCTCCGAAGCCTGAACCCTGGTTGTCTGTCCATCAACTGCTGCCGCCCTGAGAAAAAAGGCCGTGTTTGGTTGGCTCTGAAAATTTTCTCATAAGAACTTTTCGGTGCTTTGATAACTAATTAGGCTCATTGGATTCGTCTCGAAAAGTTACACTCATCCGTAAAAAGGTTTCGCAAATAAACTTCGTTTAGTAATTGAGGGACCGAAACTGGCGACCAGAGGGGGGTGAATGGGAACCGATCAAAATTTCTTTCGAAATTCAACCCGTCGGCCTATATCCCAAAATCACCCAAACCCTCAAGCGTTCTGACCAAGGTTTGGAATAGCTATTGAAAAGCTAAACCAACACAAAAGGCCCAGAACGAGCGAGCAAAGACTCAGAAGCGAATCGAAAAATTGCAGAACTGATCTGCCAGGACAGGTCTGACCGGTCACGGCTATGCAAAAGCTAGCAGACCGGTCTGACCGGTCTTGCCTACCGGTCTGACCGGTGGCACCCAGAAAACCCGCGAAAACTTAGATTCAAACTGTGAATCTCGATCAAACGACCACGACAATCGATGAAACTTGGGGGATAGCTTCGCCCCTACCCCGTGAACATATCCCCAAGAGATCTCGACCTAAAAATTAAAGAAACTCGAGAATTCAAGGGGAGATCAAGAAGGATTGGGGTTTTCTCAAAAGCTCAAGAACTTCAATTCTGAAGCACTGGTGATTCTAGAGGGTTTGGCACGAGACTAGAAGCACGGGAATCACTCCAAAGAGCTCTACGAACCGTCGCAATCTAGTGCACCAAAATCGAAACGAAAATCCATCACAAAAAGCACAAGAGGGACGGGATTGGATTGATTCAAAAGCCCAGAGGGCACAAGGAGGATGGGGCCTCCTTTTCCAATCAAATCCGATACAACGTCTCACAAATCCATAACAAATCCTACTCTAAAGAGAAGAACAGGGGGAGGGAGACGTAGGGGCGGCGGCCTGGAGAACAGAGGAGTCCACGAACAGATTACAAAAGCCGCAATTAACCTAACACAAGTGAAGGGGTATTCATACCCGCGGGACCGGTTAGACCGATACACTGGACCGGTCAGACCGGTTGGCCTGCAGCACCCCCTGTACACGATCTCATCTGACGGCTGAGGTTCTTTCTTCGAAGTGAAGTCTTCTCCACGATGCCGCCATCTTGATGAAGATCTGGTCCGCAGTTTTGGAAGGTCCGCGAAACCCGGGTAGATGGCCGGTTTTGAGAAAACCGCCAAAACTCCTCGCGCGGGAAGATTCCCGCCTCCACGCCGTGGCCCTAGACGCCGTTCCCGCCTCGGCCTCCTGACGGCCCTAGACGCCGCCCGATGCCCGTCACCTCCTCGCCTGCAGCGAGGCCCTAGACGCCGTCGACGCCCGTCGCCTCCGTCAGTCCCGAGACCGACGCCTGTGCCTCCACGACTTGGCGTCTTCAACCGCCGTCCGCCTCCTTGGTTTTGTGGCGCAAACCAAGAAACCCGCCTTCCGTCGCTGCTTGCGCCCTCGATCCAGGAGTGGACGCCACAGTTACCGCCCGGTCCGAGCTCCGGTCCCGGCTGCCCTTCACCGCCGTCCACCGCACGGTCCATCGGCCACAGCACCTCCATGACAGCTCCCCGTCGACACTCGACGCCCGTGTACCTGCAATCCAAAGACCAAGCGCACGATTACACCGCACGATTGACAATTCACTCATCACAAGCAGGATAGAGTACTCAACATTCCTCAGTACTTCATGCATTTGTCTTTTTGTGGAAAATTTTTCATGATGTGAATCAAACACGGCCAAACAGTCGCTTGGGTTTCCACTTTCGACTGAGAAACGCTACAGCTGAAAACACTGGCCAATCACTCCACACCGCGGTAGCACTTCAACCTGGTTTGGTGTGAATCGACAGTGGTGGACCAGTTTTGGAATAGTTCTAGGACTACTTAGATTTTGTGCATTTTTTTATTTTAGATATCAACGGCTAATAGCCAGCTCCGGTACTACTGCTTTTGTAGTCCTGCTTCAAATGAATTTTTTTAATTTTAATACAAATTTTTAACGTAATTACAGAATAATACTTCAGATCACAGAAATTTCAAAAATATATCACTATTGTCTACCCAGTGGACGAAATTTAAATTTCGTCTACCCACTGGACGAAATCTAGTAATTTCGTCTGTTCGGTAGACGAAATCTAATTTTTGTCTACCAGATAGACGAAATATATATTTACATGGCAAATTTTATATTTTTAGTCCGTCCGACAAAATCTATATTTCGTCCCATGACCGGACGAAATTTAGCCGACAAAATTGCATGCGGGGCAGTGGAGCGCCTGTGTGGGCAGGCATGATGGGGCCTATCATTCGCTTGTTTTTGCTTCCATGCAATGATTTCCCTGCTGGTCTACTGGGCACTTAGCTCGCTGCATGCCTTCTGTGGTGCTGTTCCGAGCCTCTATGAGTCATTGTTAAGAGATGAGTAGCTGTGCACGTGTTCAGATAAAGGATAAGGCAGCAGCGCTTAAGAGATGAGTAGTTGTGCATGTGTTCAGGGCCCGTTTGGTTTGGCCCGTAGCACAAATTTTGAACAATAATTAAGGGTACTAAATAAAAATAATTTACAAAACTAACTCCACAACTTCTGCGCTACTTCGCGAGACGAATCTAATGAGGCCTTTGACCGCACGATTAGAGGTTGGTTACTGTAACGTCCCGCCTCCCCGAGGCCGGGCCCGCTTATATCTGGCTGTTTTCTAGGACATAGACTGTCCTCACAGACCAACATCAGTCTTTTCTGCACACTTTGTCCTCACTCGTGCGCACCCGGGAAGAACTTCCCGGTCGGTCACCCATCTCCAAATTTCTCCGGGCCAAGCACGCTTAACCTCGGAGTTCTTTGGAGACTGGCTTCCGAAAAAGAAGTTGCAACTTGTTGGTATGAGTATCCTATTAATCCTATTAAGCCCTGTGCCGGGGTGTCACATGCTCACCCCTTTAAGAGACCGACGTCCTCGTCGGTCAATCCCAAGCCAGGAACGTCCGCTCTTGGCCACGTCCCGTACGTCCAGTGCCAGCAGCCCATGTGCCACGTCCGTGCGTCCAGTGCCAATGGTCCCTGTGTCACGTCCGTGCGTCCAGTGCCAACGGCGCATCCCTGATGCCCGTGCACTGACCCGCCACGCGCCCGTGCACATGCCGGTGGCATCTGCGCCCCACGCGCCCGTGCTCATGCCTCCGCACTTACGCCCGTACGTGCCCGTGAAACCGCGAGAGTCGACTCTGATACCATTCTGTAACGTCCCGCCTCCCCGAGGCCGGGCCCGCTTACATCTGGCTGTTTTCTAGGATATAGATTGTCCTCACAGACGAACACCAGTCTTTTCTGCACACTTTGTCCTCACTCGTGTGCACCAGTCTTTTCTGCACACTTTGTCCTCACTCGTGCGCACCCGGGAAGAACTTCCCGATCGGTCACCCATCTCTAAATTTCTCCGATCCAAGCACGCTTAACCTCGGAGTTCTTTTGAGACCGGCTTCCGGAAAAGAAGTTGCAACTTGTTGGTATGAATATCCTATTAATCCTATTAAGCCCTGGGTCGGGGTGTCACAGTTACTGTAGCATTATTGTAGTCAATTATTAATTAATTACGTCATTAGATTCGTCGCGAAAAGTTACACCCATCTGTGAAAAGATTTTACAAATAAATTTCATTTAGTACTCCATGCATGTAAAATTTTTTTAGCGCGAGTAGCGCAACGGAACCAAACGGGGCCAGATAAAGGAACAGGCAGCCTATGAGTCATCGATGAGTAGCTGTGCACGTGTTCAGATAAAGGAACAGCAGCCTAGTCATAGATGAGTAGCTGTGCACGTGTTCAGATAAAGAAACAGGCAGCCTATGAGTCATCGTTAAGAGATGAGTAGCTGTGCATATGTTCAGATAAAGGAACAGATGCTCCACTTTTGTCGGCTAAATTTCGTCCAAAAATATATAGATTTCGTCATGCAAATATATATTTCGTCTATCTGGTAGACGAAAATTAGATTTCGTCTACCGAACAGACGAAATTACTAGATTTCGTCCAGTGGGTAGACGAAATTTAAATTTCGTTCACTGGGTAGACGATAGTGATATATTTTTGAAATTTCTATGATCTGAAGTATTATTCTGTAATTACGTTAAAATTTTGTATTAAAATTAAAAAAATTCTGCTTCAAATATCTTGGCCCGACATAACTTAGGTTCAAGTCTTGGGTCCTCCACTGTGAACCAGTTTATATGGTTTGAGTTTTTAGTTGGTTTATATTGGTTTGGTGGATAATAGAGGTGCGATATATAATGGTTTGGTTTGGTTTTAAATTATAATGGTCTAGTCTAGTTTGGTTGATACTGGTTTGGCTAATTCAAAAGATTTAATAATAAAAGAATAATTTATGACTATATATGTGACTAAGTTGAAAGCTAGACCCTAAAATTAAAAACTCGCATTCACGTCTTAAAATTTAAACCGATTTTGACATAATTTATGTTGATGTATCAAAATGACAGCTAGCAACTTTGCGCAAATCGGTGCAATAAAATTAACATGCAGTCCCCATGCAAATCGGTGTGGTCAGATCTATATGTGGGCCCCACGTCTAAAGTTGCACCGTGAATTAAAAGCTCGCATTCACACCTTAAAATTTTTGCGAATCTGAGTGAAATTTGTTGGAGATGCCTCATAATGACTGTCAACTACTCTGTGTAGATCGGTATGTACGGATTTATATATGGGCCCCACATTGGAAGCAATATCTTAAAACTAGTTGGAGAGAATTCGACCTAGTAGTTTGACACCGGTTGGGTTGAAACTATTGGTTTGGCTTATTTTGGGAGAAAAGAGCAAGTAGTTTGGTTTGGTTTGGGTGGAATAGCAAGTGGATGGAGTTGGTTCCGTTTCTAAAGTGTGTTAAGGGTTTAGGATTTAGGGTTTCTAAAGTGTGTTAATAATAAAATAGTTGGTGTGATTTTTAGTTTGGTTTCCAAACCATTAGCAGGGTGAACTAGCATTGGAAGAAAAGAGCAAGTAGTTTGGGTTGATTTGAGTGGAATAGCAAGTGTGTGGAGTTGGTTTGGTTTCTGAATTGTATTAATAATAAAATAGTTTGGTGTGATCTTAGTTGGTTTCCAAATTATTATCAGGGTGAGTAGCACGGGGAGAAAAAAACAAGTAGTTTGGGTGGAATAGTAAGTGGATGGAGTTCAGGGGACGGATCTACAGGGTATGCCAGTTGGGCCATGGCATACCCTGCAAATCATGCCTAGTCTAAACTGTTTGTGTAAAAGAGCAAACCTTCCATGCAGAACAGTCAATCTCCATAGTTGACAGCTTCCCATTGTGTGCTGGCACTCATCCAAGCCCCCGATACAATCGCAGGCTATCTAAATCAGTAAAACGCAACACGTCCTTTAGTCTGTGGGCTCTTGCTGATGAGCATTGTTGCCGGTGATGATCTGATCATCATCGCTAGGATTTGAGATTGCATCTATTCTATCAAATTTCAGTCTTCCACACAAGATACAGATACTCGAAATCTTGCATGTTTCTATGGTTGTAATGTCAGCTAGGTTTCTGATTTGGAGATATGATCACCAGATTCAAATCGAAAATAATCCAAATACTTTGTTCAAGCGCCTTGAACATATCTTTCATAGTTTGATCACATCTGATTCCCATTCTCCACCATGAGCATCCCTCTCCTCTTGTCGGTTGTGTGACTTTAATATATCAAGGGGACTTTAGGATAGAGGGCTTGATTGAGGACATATTGGAGTTGCTCTTAGCATAGCAATTTTTTTTAAAGGCCCGACGCGGTCGCACTGTCCGCATTTGCCCCAGAGCTGGCCCTGAGTAATGGTTCGGCATACCCTGAGTTAAAATCCTAGATCCGCCACTGGTGGAGTTGGTTTGGTTTCTAAAGCGTGTTATTAATAAAATTGTTTGGTGTTATTTTGGTTTGGTTTTAAGAAAAGAGCAAGTAGTTTAGGTTGGTTTCGGTGGAAGAGCAAAATGTGTGGAAGTGATTTGATTTTTAAGATGTGTTAATAACAAAATAGCTGGTGTGATTTTAATTGGTTTCCAAACATATAGCAGGTTGAGTAGTACCGGAAGGTGGAAGGACGTCCGATCGTCTTCCCATGGCTGACACGGTGTGGGCCGGCACTCCCTGCCGGGCCCGCATCTCAGCACACCGCGCAGCGCGGAATGGAAACGGCGGGCAGTAGTGCAGCCAAGCAAGAAGATCAAGAGACAGCACGGGATTGGCTGCTGATAATTGCAACTCCAAAGTGTAAAATTTATTTTATAAAAATTATAATTTTGACCTACCTACCATAAAGTACAATATATTTTCGGAAGATTTTTACAAAAGACAACTAATATCTCATCTATTATTACAAAAGATAAAGGACATTTTTGTAATTTTATATTTAATATTGGTTTGCGTGCTAAATGTTAGACTTGTACTCCTTCTTTTCCAAATTATAAGACATTCCAACAATCTTGGAGAGTCAAAAAATTTTAATGTTTGACCAAATTTATATAATAGAATAATGATATTTATTATATAAATTAAGTACCATTAGATTTCTTTATTAGTTATATTTTCATAGTACATCAATTTGATATCATAAATATTTATATTTCTATTTATAATCTTGGTCAAACTTGAGATTGTTTTAACTCTCCAAGATTCTTGAGATGTCTTATAATTTGTAACGGAGGGAGTATTTATTTTGGGAAGGTGGGAGCAGGACAGAGAAACAGGGTTTCTGGACTCAAGAACGAAGAGGGTTTTCTGTGACCTCCTTCCCGGTGAGGAGGAGGAGGGAGGCTGTTCTTCTTCTCGCTGCTGAGTAGTAAGGCTGCATCTTGCTTGCATGCGTTCCTAGATAGTGACTCGGGTTTCCTCGCCATTCCGGGGCCGTTCACCACCGGTTCGACGTCGACGGGTCTCCGGCGAGCTTTGGGTGCGCGGACCGAGTGGCGGAGCTGGCCGGTGCGTGAATGCGTCTCGTGGTTTTCGAGAAGGGCGCGAATCTTATGCAAGTTGATTGGGTTATTTCGTTTTTCATTTCCTCTTCTTCGGGATGAGCATTGTTTCGTGAACCGGTGGCGATTTTGGGCTGGCTGCTTTCGTATCCTTTTGGTGCCTTTGATTGAATCGGCGGTGATCATCTTTACAGTGCCCGTAAAAACCCTCCCCTGACAATTAGGTGCCGGTCTGCATGTTCTAGTTTTTTTTTAAATGAAGTCTAGTTAGAAGTGGAAAACCCTCTCTGTTTAGGCTCTGAATTCGTACGGAAACTCTGTTCCTTGAGTTTTGACTTTCGAAAACTGCCGTCTGATGGTTTTCTTTGGCTAATTGGTTCCTTTGTATTTGGGAGGGTTTCATAGCTCTCGGTGTTAGTTAATTTCCTAATTTTCTACAGTGTTGCCGCCTTATCTTTTCGGAGCCGGACGGTAAATTGTGGACTAATTCCCAACAACCAGGGTTCCTTCAACCCTGATTGTGTCCTGCTTCTTAATAAAAACTGATTGTGTGCTTGATATCTATGTGTTATGGCAGCAGGCTTTATACCTAACTATTTTTAGTGTTTATAGTCATTTCTTGTATGTAGTAATTATTGCAAGTATTTGTGATCTAGTTCAAAGTATACAAACACATGTAAATGTTTCACTTGCACATTCTTTTGTAAAGGCCTATTTCCATGTCTTCTTGCTGATGGCAACCTTAGAGCAACTAACGCAAAAGAAATAATTGGAAACATGTTGTTTCTCTTGTCTCTTTTTCACGAAGATTGTGTTATATTGTGGTTAGATCAGTATAAAATTGCATACTGCTAACAAGGTTCCTTATCTTAATGCACTATTTTGATACTAATAGATGCGCAAAATAGATAAAAATGATGCAATACATAAGCTGTCTCTTGAAATGAGTGCAGTCCCTCTGGCTAGTTAATTTCATATCCATTTAGAGTCGTTTTTAGTTGCTACTTTTCTGTTCTCCCTTGCAGATACATTTGGCTTTAGATGGAGTCTAGCAGTGACAAGGGTGTTCTGATCAAGTCGCCAATTCCTCAGACTCCCAATCTGCAGGCCTGGATATGGCACAAAAGGAGGTCCAATAAAGCTTCGTACAAACCACTTCAAAGTCTCAACCGACAGCAGAGATATTACCTTCTACCGCTACCATGTACCCACCTGATAGCAATCCTATCTTGTGAACTTTTTGGTCCCGAAATTTCCTCAGATAATTTGCAACAAATTGTTACAATTTGTCACACACAGGTGAATCTGAAGTACGAAGATGATCAACCCGTTGCTCAGAAAGGTGTAGGCAGAAAAGTGATAGATAAGCTGCAGGAGACCTATGCCTCGGATCTGGAGAATCTGAACTTTCTTGCTTATGACGGTGAAAAGAGCCTGTTCACCATTGGCGCCCTTCAGAATGTTAGGGATGTGTTTACAGTTGTAGTTGAGGATGCTTCATCTACAAAGTGATCATTCAGCCTCAACAATTTTTTCTAATGTTCTTATGATCTTGAACTAACATATTCTTGGTTGCACAACTTATATTGGTTCCATGTAGGACACCTGGAGGAGATGGAAGTCCAGAGGGAAGTGACATGAAAAGAATGAAGCGGCTGATGCGGGTGAAGACATTTAAAGTGGAGTTGTCCTTTGCCGGAAAGGTCCCATTGAGTGCCATTACCAAGGCTATAAGAAGCCAAGAATCTGATGACTATCAGGAAGGTCTTCAGGTTCTTGATATCATACTGAGGCAACACTCAGCAAGACAGTAAGCCATACTTTTTGTCAAAACTAGTGTCATTTTATTTCCAAAAATACCGTATTAGAAATTAATATTTTTTAAATGACTATAAGATCCTTGCTTCACTCCATCCTTGTACTTGTCTGCAGGGGTTGCCTTCTAGTTCGACAATCCTTGTTCCACAGCCCCTCCAAGATCATCAATTTGGGTGGTGGTGTTGTACCTTGTCCAGGATTTCATTCCAGCTTTCGACTCACTCAAAGTGGGCTTTTACTTAATATGTGTATGTTTATAATAATCTAGAGGCTTAATTCTGCATGATACTACTTCGTGATCAATATCATTGCAAAAGCAGTATAGTGATAGTGCATTACACATGTTTTTTTTTCAATTGGTGCTAGATGTTTCTACAACGGTGATTCTGGAACCCGGGCCTGTGACTAATTTTATAATGTCTAGCCAGTATATCAACGATACTCGCAGAATTGACTGGGGCAAAGTAAGTTATGGCCTCGACGATACTGATGTTTCGCCCCGATAATTGCTAGTACTAAACAGTGACTAGTTGACTGCATTATTTTTATTTGCATATGTCATCCATCATTGACTACTTTTTTAGGCAAAGCGTACATTGAAGAATTTGAGGATCAAAACCACTCACACGAACTCTGAATTCAAGATTGTTGGCTTCAGTGAGAAGTTTTGTTTTGAACAGACGTGAGACTAAAATATTCTTGGTTTCAATGTTTCAGCAGCAATTCCACCTCATGGGTTTTCGAATGTCTTCTATTCTCTATCCAGGTTTCCTCTGAAGCAAAGAGATGGTGATACTGTGCAAGTTACGGTCTATGATTACTACCTGAAGCATTGGGGTATAAAACTGAAAGATTCAATTAGCTTCCCCTGCTTGAATGTGGGGAACAGGGTTAAAAAAACCGTTCGGAACCGGACCCGTTACCGCGGTTACCGGTCTAACCGGCCCGGCCCGGTTCCGGATCCGGGCGGTTAGAAACCGGGCCAAATTCAAATTTTAAATTTGAATTCCAAAAAATGGAAAAATCCCAAAAAAATCTTTAAAATACTTCAAGTTGTGACGAATCTAATGGTGTCAAACTTTTTCAAATATTCGTTCATTTAGTATACTTTGCGAGCATTTGAATTTAAACAAAAAAAAACGTGCATACAAAAGTATACAAATACAATGTAAAAGTAGTAAAAAAAGGGTTGGAGGGTTCATTTAGGCTAAAACATATTATACAAACATTCATTTAGTATACTTTGCGGGCATTTGAATTTAAACTAAAAAAGAAAAAAAATTTGAATTTGGTCCGTTACCGTTCAAACCGACCGTTACCACTCAAACCGACCGGTAACCGGTCAAACCGGACCGGTAAACCGGTTTAACCGGCCGGTTAGCCGTTCGAAACCGGTATAACTGCGGGTTTTGAATTCGAATTTGAGTTTAACCAATTTTTACCGGTAACCGGTCAAACCGGACCGGTTAGCCGGAACCGGGCGCCGGCGGTTCGTACTCAACGGTCGGTAAAAAAATCCCTGGTGGGGAAGCCAAAGCGTCCGACATATTTACCCATAGAGGTCAGTCATTATCGTTCAGCTTAATGTTTAAAGGAAAAGTGTCAGAGTACAAGCATCTGAGATTGTAGTCGTGGTGGATGGGCGGCCGGGGACTCGGCTCCCGGCGGCGGCGAGGGCGTGACGCCATCCTTGGCGGCCGGCGTGAGCGTGCTACAATTGTGGGGAAAAGGGACACCTAAGTTACAATTGTCCCAGTCCTAGAGGCAATGGTGGTAGAGGTGGATCTCGTGGAGGCCGTGGAAGCACTCGTGAAGTTATGGAGGAGGTCGTGGTAGTCGTGGTGGAGGCCGAGGTAGAGGCCGTGGTGGCCCTAGAGCCAATATAGCTACCACTGAAGACACTCCTACTCTTACTCTGACTGGGGAACAAGTTAAACAGTGGGAACAATGGCAGAAGGGTCAATCTCCTGAGAGCTCCACTCCACCTGATGGAAACACCACCAACAACTTCGGTAACTTTGCCAACTACGCCCACATGGGGGGAGGTACTCAAGCACAGGCACTTGCATCCTCATGTAGGCATCACATAGAATGGGTCATAGATTCAGGAGCATCCAAACATGTCACTGGTATGTCTAGTCCTTTTAAAACATACAACTCATACACTCATTCCGAGTCAGTTCAAATTGCTGATGGCACATCCCGATAAATTCATGGTGTAGGGTCTATAGAGTGTACACCATCTCTTAGTTTGCCATCAGTCCTGCATGTTCCATCTTTTCCAGTCAATCTCCTTTCTGTAAGTTCAATTATCGATCAATTTAAGTGCACAGTAACATTTGATGAAAACTCTTGTACCTTTTAGGAGAGGGGGACTGGGAGAAGTATTGGGACTGGAGTCAGGCGTAATGGGTTGTGGTTCATCAGTCATGAGGAGTCAGCATTGACAGCAGCTACTGAAGGAGGTATGAAGGAGATTCTGCTACTCTATGGTCGGTTAGGACATGTTTCTTTTGAAAGCTTAAGTCGGTTGTATCCTGCTATGTTTAAGGGAGTGGACAAAAGTAAATTTGTATGTGATGCATGTGAGCTTGGCAAACATACTAGATCTATCTATCCGAGTATTAGCCTTCGTAGTTGTGAACCATTTATTCTAATACACTCAGATGTTTGGGGTCCCTGTTCAGCTACATCTGTGAGTGGTGCTAAGTCGTTTGTCACCATTATTGATTGTTACACTCGTATGACTTGGATCTATATGATTAAACATAAAAATGAAGTGTTTCAGTGCTTTCAAGACTTTCATAACTTGGTGGCAAATCAGTTTAATGCAAGAGTTCGAGTCATTCGGACTGACAATGGAACAGAGTATGTGAATAATGAATTCAGATCATATCTTTCAGATCAAGGAATTATACATCAAACCACTTGTCTTGGTACACCACCCCAAAATGGTGTAGCTGAAAGAAAGAATCGACATTTGTTGGAGGTTGCAAGGTCTCTAATGTTTCAGATGAATGTGCCTAAATACCTTTGGAGCGAGGCTGTGATGACAGCAGTTTGTCTTATCAATCGTATGCCATCTAGGATACTTGACATGAAGTCACCTGCTAAGTTCATGTTGGGACGACGAGAGTTCAAGGTGCCTTATAAGGTGTTTGGTTGTGTTTGTTTCGTCAGAGACCACATGCCTTCAGTGGGAAAATTGGAACCACAAGCGGTGAAGTGTATCTTTGTTGGCTATTCATCTACACAGAAGGGATACAAGTGTTGGGATCCCATTGGAAGAAGGCTGTTTGTGAGTATGGATGTAACATTCCGTGAGGAAGAACCGTACTACACAAAGAAGGTTGATCTTGATCCATTCTTGGAGGAGTTCTCTTCAGTCATTGAGAGTGACAGTAGAGAGGAAGGGAATGAGAATGGTGTGTGCACAATGATGCTGTGCCTCATGAGAAGGTGGTCGTTGGGACAATCCTGTGTCCGATAAGTGAGTATGGTGGTTCAGGAGGTTTAGCCAGTGAGGCTTCAGGGGGTATGATTGCTGGTGGTGCGGAGGTGGATGAGACTTCAGGAGGTATGTGTGGGGATCGTGATAATCCAAGTGTTGAAGGTCAGGAGGAGATGGAAAATGGTGAAGCTATAGAGGTTGGGACAATCTCATGCCCCATTGGGGAGAATGTGGATGGGAAGCCGGGGGAGCGACCCATAGTGTATTTTCGAAGGAAGACTAAAAAAACAGAGGGAGCAACCACAACCCGAACAAGCTGAAGCTCCAGTCCCACATCACTCCTCGGACTCCTCTCCATCGAGCCTACCAACCCCAACCGGTAACATTTCTCCCACCCCTGAATATGTAGAGTTACCTCTTGCACAAAGTAGAGAGCCTAGAGTTAATGCTGGAAAACCTCCTTCTCGTTATGGCTATGAACATGACATTGCTAAGTATGTTTCATACTCTAGTGTTTCTCCTGCATATAGAGCCTTCATTGCATCATTACAGATAGTGCCTATTCCGAAGGACTGGAGGTGTGCGAAACAGGATCCAAAGTGGAAAGATGCAATGAAAGAAGAGTTACTTGCACTCCAAAAGAATAAGACATGGGAACTTGTTCATCTTCCAAAAGGCAAGAAGGTGGTTGATTGCAAGTGGGTGTTCACAGTGAAGCAGACTCCTGAAGGAAAGGTGGATAGGTACAAAGCAAGATTGGTTGCAAAAGGGTACAGTCAAACATATGGGATTGACTATGATGAAACTTTTGCACCTGTGGCAAAAATTGGCACGGTAAGGACATTGATATCATGTGCAGCCAACTTCGGTTGGCCACTTCATCAGCTAGATGTGAAGAATGCATTTCTTCATGGTGATCTACAAGAAGAGGTATATATGGAAATTCCACCTGGCTTTGCAAATGAACATACTCTTGGGAAGGTGTGCAAGCTCAAGAAGTCACTTTATGGCCTGAAGCAGTCACCACGTGCATGGTTCGACAGATTCAGGCGAGCAGTGTGTGATATGGGGTACTCTCAATGTAATGGTGATCACACAATCTTCTACAGACATCAGGGGTCTCGAATTACTATCTTGGTTGTTTATGTTGATGATATAGTGATCACTGGAGATGATGTGGATGAGATAAAAAAACTAAAAGAGAGGCTAGGCAGAGCCTTTGAGGTAAAGGATCTTGGACCACTAAGGTACTTTCTTGGGATTGAGATTGCCAGATCATCAAAAGGAATCATTCTCTCCCAAAGAAAGTATGTCCTTGATCTATTGGCGGAAACAGGAATGCTTGGGTGTCGTCCCTGTGGCTCACCCATTGATAGAAATCACCAAATGTGTGCTGACTCAGGTGAACTTGTGGACCGAGAAAGATATCAAAGGCTAGTCGGGCGATTGATATACCTCTGTCATACAAGACCTGACATTGCCTATGCAGTGAGTGTGGTGAGTAGATATATGCATGATCCTAGAACTGGGCATATGGAGGTTGTTTATCAAATCCTAAGATATCTGAAGGGAACCCCTGGTAAGGGGTTGTGGTTTAGAGCAAACCAACACTTAAATCTAGAAGGATACTGTGATGCTGATTGGGCAAGCAGTAGAGATGATCGAAGATCCACATCTGGATATTGTGTGTTTGTGGGTGGTAATCTTGTTTCATGGAGGAGAAAGAAGCAAGCAGTGGTGTCACGATCTACTGCAGAAGCTGAACACAGGGCAATGACCTTGGCTTTATGTGAGATGATGTGGTTAAAGGGCCTTTTGAAGGAGCTTCGAGTGTTGAAGAATGAAACTATGTTACTCCATTGTGATAATGTGGCAGCGATCAATATAGCAAATAACCCAGTCCAGTTTGATCGGATGAAGCATGTAGAGATTGATCGGTTCTTCATCAAGGAAAAGATGGACACTGGGGCCCTGAGACTAGAATATGTTAAGTCTAGCGATCAACTTGCTGATTGTCTCACAAAGGGTTTAGGTCCTAAGGATAATGAGTTAGCATGTAACAAGATGGGCATGTTTAATATCTTTAGTCCATCTTGAGGGGGAGTGTTGGTGTATGGATGTAATTCTTGATATTGTAAGGACCTTTGTGTAAAGTGATAGAACAAAGAGAAGAGAGAATGGGCTGTGGCAGTGTGCCCAGCAAGAATTCCCCAAATCCTACAACACTTTTCTGGCTGCTGGAGTAAGCGGCCGTGTTGGATCGGTGGCAGTGCCGGGGTTGTAGCTAGAGGCGTGCCGTGAAATGGTTTGAGAACTCCGACATGGAACACATCGTGGATACGTGCACCCGATGAAAGTCTGAGACGATATGCCACTTCACCTACGCGTTCCGTGATCTGGAACGGGCCAGCGTAACGAGGACCGAGCTTGCCGTGCATTCCAGGTTCTAGTGAACGTGTGTGGCGATTAAGAAGGCGTAGCCACACCCAGTCGTCAACATTGAAAACCAAAGGACGGTGATGAGCGTCGTAATGGCGCTTTGCATATTCTTGGGCCTGAAGTAGACGGTCAGAACATCAGCGATGAATGCATCGCGGTCTTGCAGTAGAGTGTCGACTGTTGCTGTCTTGGCTGTGGCTGTCGAATACGGCAGCAGGGTTAGGGGAGCTCGGCCATATACAACTTGAAATGGAGAGGTGCGCAGTGCTGAGTGATATGATGTATTGTAAACATATTCAGCCCATGTTAACCAATCTAACCAAGCTCGAGGGCGATCACCCGTGATGCAGCGGAGATACATTGAAATTGTTTTGTTCACAGCCTCTGACTGTCCATCAGTTTGGGGATGGAATGCGGTACTCATTTTGAGTTTGACACCTACATGCTTGAAAAGGTCACGCCAAACATGTCCTGTGAATATCGGGTCGCGGTCACTGACGATGGACTGTGGGAACCCATGCAAACGAACAATGTCGTTGAATAAAGTTCTTGCCACAGACACTGCTGTGTATGGGTGACCAAGTGCGATGACATGGGCAAATTTAGAGAACCTATCCACCACTGTCAAGATCACACTTTTACCATGTACACTAGGGAGTCTCTCGATGAAGTCCATAGATATGTCAGACCATACTTGATGTGGCACATCCAGGGGTTGCAGCAAGCCGGCTGGGTGTAGAGCTTCTGTTTTGTTTCTCTGACAGGTTGTGCAGGAGCGAACAAAGTCGCGCACTACTGCACGATCATTGTCGATGATGAAATCCTGTCTGAGGCGCTGCAAGGTTTTCTGTGTTCCCTCATGTGCTGCTGTGTGTGACATTTGTAACACTGTTTGCAGGCTGCAGCATTGAAGTCTCTACTCCTATAATGCAGCAGTAGTTCGTGCGTCGCCTCCTCCCCGCACCCCACCGCGTGGGCCGAACGCAGCCCACTCCCGGCCCACACAGTCGGTCGCTCGCCTCCTCGGCTGTCGCCCCCCGCTTCTCGCTCTCCCTCGCGCCGACGCCTCGCCCGGTCGCCAGTCGCCCGCCACGCCGCCCCTCGCCGTCCCTTGCTGTGCCGCGCCGCCGCCTCGCCCCTCACCCGCCGCGCCGCCCCTCGCCGTCCCTCGCCTCGGATCTGAACCGCTCCTCGCGCTCGCCGACGCCTTACCACTCCCCGCGCCCCACCGCGCAGCGGCTCGCCGTCCCTCGCCGGCCGGGATTCGACCACCATGGCACGGATCCGGCACGAGGAGGCTGCCAGCGCCAGCTCCCGTGCCAGCGCCCGCTCCCGCGCCAGTTACAGCTCCCCCACCACACGTCGCCCCCCACATTGTTGGCAACCGCCGCCTTTACCGTGAGCCACGACCGAGCGCACCCGCGAGCCGCGACAAGCCGCAGCTCTACTCAGTGTTGCCATGCTCCTCCGTCGCACACACGAAAGGTGCAGTTCCTCTCTTGCTTCTGTTCTCGTTCTCCCTCCCATGGTGGCGGCAGCTAATGCTTTGTTCCTGTTTATTCTTGATAGTCGTTCATCGGTGTGTCGCCTGCCCTCTTGGGATTGCCTGCTGCGTTGAGAAGGTTACATCCAGGTGCCCCAGTTTCCCTGTCGCTTCTGTTCTGGTTCCCTCTCCCATGATGGCGGCATCTAATGCTTTGTTCTCTGTTGATTCTTGATAGTGTGGTGCTTCGTTCATCGGTGTGTCCTCTTGTGATTGCCTGGTACGTTGAGAAGCTAACATCCAGGTGCCCAGTTTCTCTGCTTCCTTGCTTAATTGATCCTGTGTGCATGCTATGATGTATACAAAAGCTCAGTTTCTCTGCTTGCTTGCTTAATTGATCCTGGTGTTAATTGGGTAGTCAGTAATACGTGACTGCAATAAGCTCAGTTTCTCTGCTTGCATATTGCCTGAATGCTTTGTCCAATATTAACTGTGTGAAATGCATGATTCTTGATGTTAAATGCCAGCATTAGTTCCGTTTTTCGACCTGCAATGAAACTAGCTGCATGTAGTGTATGTTTAAGGTTAGTTCACACCTAATGTCATACAATATACCAAAATCGGTGAAACACCTGCTTCACCCCATTTTATATTTAGTTTAATGGCACCACTTCGCATTGGTGGAAGTAAGAGGACATATGCGGAGTATGCAGAGCCAAATCCAGCAACGGATTGGTGAGTTTAGTTACACTAATCAGAACACCTAAGATACACATATATATATATAGCAACCTAAAACGTGTGTGCTTACAGCTTAAAGTTGTTCGATGATGTTGACGATTCTCGAGGTCTACCTCAGACTTGGACTATAATTGTAAGGATAGATGTTAAATTCCCTATGGAGCCTAGGTATCATGATAAGCAACACTTCATCCTTGTCGACACCACTGTAAGTCACTACAAAGGCTAAAAATAAATTGTATCATTAAGTCGTTTTAGGCATAGTTATCTCACTCACATCTCCTGTACTGGGTAACTCTATAGGGTTCCAAAATTGAAGCAATTTCATATGGCAATAATGTCCATCGATTTGACACACTACTTCAGCAAGGATGCAAGTACATTTGAAAGATGTAGTTTTTGGGCCAAACTGGGGGGACCTTGAATTCAGAAATATTGGGCATCGGTTTGAGGTGACATTGACCAGAAAAAACTCGTGTTGAGCCATACACCTTCCGACTTCAGTTCCCTCCCTGCCCAAAGCATCTTATGCCATTTCATGAAGTGATCCGACAACCAACAAGACATTTGTAGGTACTGCTCCTAACCTACTTTGTTGTAATGGCTCTACAAATATCTTAATATCCATAGTCTTTAAGTTGATAAATTACTAAATGTTTCAGATGTTATGGGAATAGTTGTCCATATGGAGCCATTGGAGCATGTGGGCAATAGGCTATATAGAGAGGTTGTGTTAATGGATGCAAGGTATGCATTCAAATCGGTACTACAAACAATATGTTATATATTCACACCTCACCACTAAAGGGTTTTAATTAATATGCTAAATTTCTAGGTGGCACCTTATTATTGTTGGGATTTGGGAGTGACCTCTTCTGCCGGAATTTTCAACGATGGTACAAAGCTAGAGATGAAAAGGAAATTATAATTGCCACTATGCTGCGACGAAACTCTACACACAGTAATTCCTGATCAAATATACCTCTACCTGATCAAATATACCTCAGTCATATCTTCAATTTAACTAACCCTACCCTAACCCTACCCTATTTAACCAACAGGATGCTTGGAGAGACCACACATCACTGGACTTCAACCCAAGACATCACACATGGCATCAACTAGCAAGTGAGAAACTGCTACATCCTAAGCTAAATTTGTCTTCATCTGTTAATGCACACATATAGACTAAAACAATATATCTTGTAAATTGCAGCTGTTCGGCGAAATAATGATGGAAAGGCAGAATCTTCGCTTCGTTAACAGATATCTTGAAGCAAGATGGGCATACTTGGCGACCGTGTTACCACACTGATCGATCTGGGAATCAAGGAAAATTAGATGTAGGGTCATTAGGAAGTGTTTTCTAGATTGTTTGTCACTAGACTATTTATCACTGCTATGTTTTCGAAATTTGTATTAATGTTACCAGACTGCATTTCCAATACATTCATGGCTGTGCTATTCAAAAGTGTTTAGTTGAGTGGACAATATACTATGATAGTATATTTTGGTTATCATGTGTTGAATACAAGAAGAACGAGGCAGGCATCACTGGGTCGTATGGATTGCCAGAAGTTGCTTAAACATGGTTGATAGTTCCAGACTCCTGTATCTTAACCTGTTGGCACCCAGGCATGATCGACAGATCAATGTATCTGTTTTCTTGTTGCACGTCCTGACCTTTCAGGATTATTTGGCTTCATATGTGAACTGTATGATACCCTTTCAAAAAAACAAAAAAAACTATATGATTTATGTGGTTAGTAAAATACAACAAAACGATGGACATTGTTCTTTATGACTGGAAGTGTGTTATGGTTATTCGTTCAACATAACGCGGGGGGGGGGGGAGGGGGGACGCAGCCGCTGAGCGGGGCGTTTTCCCGACCCTGCGACAAAGGGTCGGGCGAGCCCGACCCCCTGTGTCCAAATTGTGCGTGCAACGGGGGGGGGGGCAGCGGGGCGTTCTCCCGACCCCTGTAGAGGGGGTCGGACTCGCCCGACCCCTGCGACAAAGGGTCCGGCTCGCCCGACCCCTGTAGAGGGGGTCCGGCTCGCCCGACCCCTATGGAGGAGTCGGCCTGGCCCGACATCTGCGAAGAGGGTCCGGCTCACCCGACCCCTGCAGGGGGGGTCGGACTCGCCCGACCTCCACATGAGATGTCAATCTGAGGACTGTTTGCAAAATGACCGAGAAAGCACGATCTGGGCCGTCCGCCCGGCCGATCGGACGGCCGGGAACGACCGATGATGTGGCCACGCTGGGAGGCCTTCTTTTGGTGCGGAAATTGTATATAGAGATAAGCTGCAAAATTCTGTAATATGCTCCATTCGATTTAGGTTAAAAATATTTTGCAGTATAATACTTTTGCTATGCAGTTCGTGCCATAGTTCAAGTGCATGGATGAATTTTGAAATTAAGCTCTAGCTTTATATTCTGAATAGTGTGTTACAAATGCCTTACTTGTTAGGTCTAGAGGCTACAATGTCGGGAGATCCGAACCACCCAAGAAGAAATGGAAAAGAAAGTATGAATTTGTAACTTGTTAGTTAAATTTTCTTTTGATTTTGATTACAAAATTCAATCAATGGATGTATACATGTAAGGTGTTCATTTCATTTATTTTTTATTTATACAAGTTATGAATATACAAATGAAGCGAAAGAGAGTTGAAAGTATGCGGACGCGTCAAGTCTCTACCGGGCTTTCGATTCGAGATCCATCATGTGCCACGCAAGAAAGTTCATCAGAAGATGATGACCATCCATGTGGACTACCTCCCTCAGTTTTGAGCCCTTTCCAAAGTACCCTCACGTCTACACATGTTGAACAAGGCGAAAGCTCTACGGGTACTTCATATAATTAATTAAAATAAGTGGCTGATTTGTAAACAATAGTCGTATGAAACATATAATCATTACTCCAATTCTTTTTACTTTTCAGCACGTCCTACCCTTATGGAGCAGCAAAATCCATCACGAATATCTCGAGCAAGCACTCGTGGTAGAGCAACATACCGTGCAGAGACAAGAAGGGAACGTGAAAGAGCACGTCGTGCAAGCATGACACCTGAACAAGTTGCAAGCAGACGCGCGCGCGCCAGAGAAAGGTATGCAAATGAGAGACCAGAACAAAGGCTAGCGAGACAAGTTCGAAGATACCCAAGAGCGGCGGCTAGATGCACCACACATGTTCCTAACTTTTCTGTTGTAACAAATTTCAATGGCACTAATGATGCCGCTGTGGTGGGCTCAAACAACCTTGAGTTTGGTGACATCGTATACAGAACCTACCTGAAAGCACTCATATGTTGAAGTCGGTGCCAGACTGCTGCCATTGCGGTGCAAAGAGGTTTGAATATGAGCCGTTGGGATTTTGTTGCCGAGATGGGAAGATCAAGATTGAGATGCCTGAGCCGCCTGAAGAGCTTCGACTGTTGTATACCAGCCAGGACCCAAACTCACAACATTTCCAAGATCATACAAGATGGTTCAATGGACATTTTTCGTTCACAACCTTTGCTTGTGATTACGACCAAAACCTTGCAAGCGCAGAGATGGAGTATATACCTTCAAGCGAATGGACAAATTTACCACAACCTACACTCTTTGGAAAAAGAGATGAGAATTCAAGCCACTTGCAACTATACTTCTACGATGATGACCCTAGCCTTTCACATCGTTTTCGAAAGGCTCAATTTGAGTTGTTCCAAGCAAGAGACCATTCTATCATTGCGAGTTTGGTGGATATATAAGAGCCAACCCTTACTTTGAAACATTTAGGAGCTTAGGACAGGTCGAGAACAGGATGAGTGTCGTATTTTCCTTAATACTGAATACAAACTAGACCAGAGAACCTACAATGCACCATTGACGTCAGAGGTGGCCGCTGTATGGGTTGAGGGGAATGAGATTTACCAACATATTGACCGTGGCATAACCCTGTTTGGCAACGATAACAATGTTACTCCATCAAGCCTCATCATGGATGTTATGACCCTTTGTCATACCCTCTCTTCTTCCTAGGGGCGAGCTTGGGTGGCATCTAGAAATACCAAAGGTTGGTGTTAATCCTGGCCAGGTCATTAGGCCGTCCACACAACCTGACAATCCAGGTACGTTATGTGAGAAATTGCCTTATTTTTTCGGATGATTTCAACTCTTGATCCGATCCAATAATTAACTAACCGCATGCATCTTTTATCATTATCAGACACTAATAGCCAGTTGTGCGTCACGATGCGCGAATACTATTGCTACAAATTCCAGATGCGCCGTGGTATATTCAACACCATCTTGCATGGTAAGTGTCTATTCCAGCAGTTCGCTGTGGATACATATATCAAGCTTGAAACAACACGGCTCAACTATATCCTTCACAACCAATCGAGAATACGAGCTGATCTGTACCAGGGCTTAGTTGACACTTTATGTGTGGAGAGGTTCGAGCACGTAGAGTTGGCAAAAGATGGGTGCTACCGGCATCATTTATTGGTGGAGGAAGGGATATGAGACGGAGATACATGGATGCTATGGCCTTGGTGCAAAAGTATGGAAAACCAGATTTCTTTCTCACTATGACTTGTAATCCTAACTGGGAAGAAATAGTTAGAGAGCTTGAACCGGGCCAGACACCACAGGACCGACCGGATCTTGTTGTGCGAGTATTTAAAGCCAAATTAGAAGACCTCAAACACCAGCTATTCCATAACACACCTTGGGGTTGTGGCAGCACAAGTTCATGTCATTGAGTTCCAGAAAAAGGGTTTGCCACATGCACACTTCCTCTTATCATGCAATCCCCTACAAACTAACAAGCCCAGAACAGTACTGTGTTATCTCGGCGGAGCTTCCAAATAAGGACAAGTATCCCCAGCTTCGTGAAATGGTTGCCAAACACATGATGCATGGGCCATGTGGTTCTTTAAATAGACGTAACCCCTGTATGAGAGATGGTCAATGCAAGTGCCATTATCACGCCAGTTTCAGACCACAACTCTCCAAGGGAAGGACTCTTACCCAAATATAGAAGAAGGGAGGATGGAGAGACAGAATTAGTTAGAGGACATGACATGGACAATAGGTGGGTCGTGCCTTATTGTCCGAAGCTATTGAGAAGGTATGATTGTCACTTGAATGTTGAGGTTTGCTCGAGCATTCAAGCTGTGAAATACCTTTACAAGTACATCTATAAGGGCCACGATAGGGCATCTGTCTGTAAATGATGCAGATGCAATCAGGAGATTAACGAGATAGAAAATTTCAGAGATGCTAGATGGGTGGGCCGCAGGAGGCATTATGGAGATATATGGGTTTGATCTAAATGGTATCTCACCCCCTGTCTACAGCTACAACTTCATCTTCCAGGCATGCATCTTGTTTTCCTACAATGAGAATGATGTGTATGTTTTGGAAGCACAAGGTGTTGAGAAATCAATGTTAACTCAGTTCTTTAAGGCAAACCAAGAATTCCCATGGGCTCGAACCCTACTATATAGAGAGTTTCCAGAACATGCAGTTTGGGAGAGTAGGCCGAAGAAATGGAAAAGACAGCAGCGAACACAGGTGGACGGATCATTTCTGCACATCCTGCTGAGGGGGAGGATATATTATCTAAGAGTGTTGCTGAACCACGTACGAGGACCGACTTCATACGAACATCTAAGATCATTTGAAGGAATTGTCTATCCTACCTTCCGAGAGGCTGCTGAGAAAAGAGGTCTTATTGAGGCAGATAGTAGCATCGATGAATGCTTGACAGAGGCTGAAGTTTTCCATATGCCTTCGTCTCTCGAAGGTTGTTTGCTACGATTTTGGTCTTCTGTGAGCCTAGCAATGTGCGAGGTCTCTGGGATAAGCACTTACAAGCAATGTCTGATGACTTCCAGCGGGGCCAAAGCGATTCAAATGCAGTACAACAGATGGTGTGATAGATATTAGAAATATCCTCCAGTCGATGGGTAAGGATATAACATTATTCCCTCTTCCAGAGATTTCTGGCTCAAATGACGACATGTCTGGTGTGGTACGGGAAATATTTGAGGAGACCAATATTGAATTAGACAATGAACACCTATCAGCTGTGTCATACCTCAATCGTGAACAAAGGCAAGCTTATGACACTATATTAGCATCCGTCGATAGTGGTACTGGAGGTGTTTTCTTTGTTGACGGCCCCAGGAACAGGAAAGACATTCCTATACAATGCAATGCTAGCCAGAGTTCGGAGCAATGGAAATATAGCGATAGCTACTGCAACGTCCGGTGTAGCTGCTTCCATCATGCCTAGAGGTAGAACTGCACATTCAAGATTCAAAATTCCACTTAGCATACAAGACGGTGGTGTGTGTAACTTTACCAAGCAAGTGGGACGGCAACACTTCTTCGTCGTGCTTCACTTATATTGTGGGATGAAGCCACGATGACAAAAAGACAAGCAATTGAGGCACTTGATAAGAGCATGAGAGACATCATGGATAAGCCTGGTTTACCGTTTGGTGGAAAGACGATTGTCTTTGGAGGTGACTTTAGACAGGTGCTTCCGGTCGTACGGAAGGGTACAAGGGCACAAATAATTAACTCAACGCTGCGTAGATCTTACCTATGGGACTACATGCATCAGTTGAGGCTTGTGCAGAATATGAGGGCTCAGTCAGATCCTTGGTTTTCAGATTACTTGTTGCGCATCGGAAATGGTGTTGAGGAAACCATTGATCAGGACTACGTAAGGCTACCTAGCGATATATGTGTCCCTTACACCGGTGAAGAATCTAACATCAATGACCTCATTGATGTGGTTTTCCCAATGCTAGAGGAAAACATGACAAATTCAAACTACATCACATCACGAGCTATTCTATCAACTAGGAATGAGAACGTCGATGGCATAAACATGAAGCTCATCGAACGCTTCCTAGGACAGCAAATGATCTATCACAACTTTGATTGTGCAGTTGATGATCCAAACAATCACTACCCATCTGAGTTCTTGAATTCTTTGACACCGAATGGTTTGCCGCCTCACATCCTAAAGCTTAAGGTTAATTGTCCAGTGATATTGCTCAGGAATCTTGACCCACCAAATGGCTTGTGTAATGGAACGAGGTTGGTGGTGCGAGCATTTCAGAGGAACACCATCGATGCAGAGATAGTGCTGGGTCAACACGTGGGAAAGCGAGTCTTCCTCCCACGCATACCTTTATGTCCTTCGGATGATGAAATGTTCCCATTTAGGTTCAAGAGGAAACAGTTCCCTGTTAGAGTGAGCTTTGCAATGACTATCAATAAAGCTCAGGGGCAAACGATCCCTCATGTTGGAGTCTACCTCCCTAACCCGGTGTTCTCACACGGACAGCTATATGTCGCTATGTCACGAGCTACAGCCAGAAGCAGACTCAAAGTTCTCGCTGCAACGACTAATGATGAGATTAGCGAATTAGATGGCACACTTACCAAGAATATCGTCTACAAAGAAGTGCTCACTTCCTAGATCTTGGAACGTTTACATCCATGTTTAGTTTTTTATTGTAATTACTAGCTACGAACGTTGTGTTTTCCATTGTCCTGTTAATTTCTTGAACTGGTGACAATACTAATTATCTTTGTCTAATGTTATCGCAATATGTCTATACCGCATGTCAACAAATAACGACTTTTACATATATCGCATCGTAACAAAGGACCCGTAGCAACGCACGGGCACTCTACTAGTGGTATATACACACGAGTACCCTTTAGAACCAGTCCTTGGTCTGAACGCCATGGGTCACCATGAAGGACAGCGATGTTATCCCGGAGATGTTGCAGGCTGGTGTCTGCATTGATCTCACGGCGCAGTTCAGAAAAGAGTTCAAAGGATGGCGTGGATATAGTATTCAGGTTTAAGTCCAGTGATCTCGGCGAGAAAGGGCATCAGCAA